>NC_135232.1:1119793220-1120096250 GCF_051348905.1 Ranitomeya variabilis | reverse complement strand
CATGAGAAAGCCACTTACACCGATTCTGGCCAAGGCTTATTTTCGACTTATACCCACCACTTGATCCTTATGTTCCTTGACCTAATCTGTCTGGGAACAGTCGGTGGGGTCTCATACACATTAGATGCCAGTGGGGGAAATTAGTATTTGATACACTGCCAATTTTTCAAGTTTTCCCAACCTACAAAGAATGGAGAGGTCTGTAATTTTTATCGTAGGTACACTTCAACTGCGAGAGACAGAATCTAAAACATTAAAAGTCATATAATGTGATTTTTAATTTTTTTAACAATAAATTGCATTTTATTGCATGAAATAAGTATTTGATCACTGACCAAACAGCAAAAATTCTGGCGTGTGTAGACATGATAGCTTTTCTTTAAGAAGCTGTCCTACTCTGAGCTCATCACCTGTATTAACTGCACCCGTTTGAACTTGTTATCTATATAAAAGACCTGTCCACACATTCACACTCCAACCTCTCCACCACGGCCAAGACCAAAGAGCTGTCTAAGGACACCAGGAACAAAATTGTAGGCCTGCACAAGGCTGGGATTGGTTATAGGACAATAGGCAAGCAATTTGGTGAGAAGGCAACAACTGTTGGCACAATTATGAGTAAATGGAAGAAACATAAGATGACTCATTTCATGGGTCCATGTCACCTCATGGAATAAGGCCGATTCTGAGAAAGGTTAAAAATTAGCCCAGAACTACACAGGAGGACCTGGTCAATTACCTGATGAGAACTGGGACCACAGTCTAAAACATTACCATTAGTAACACTACGCCATCATGGATTAAAATCCTGCAGGGCATGCAAGGTCTCCCTGCTCACGCCAGCACATGTCCAGGCCCGTTTGAATTTCCTCAATGACGATCTAGATGATACAAAGGAGGCATGTGGAGTTCATGTGGTCAGATGAGACTAAAATGGAACTTTTTGGTATTCACCCCACTCTCCATATTTTGAGGGAGAAGAACACTCCCTCAAGAACACTGTCCCAACCATGAAGCATGGTGGGGGAAACATCAGACTTTGGGGGGTGCTTTCTGTAAAGGGGAAGGACAACTGCATCATATTGAAGGGAGTATGGATGGGGTCATGTATCGCAAGATTTTTTCTCAGTAAGAGCATTGAAGAAGGGTCATGGCTCAGTGTTCCAGCATGACAATGACCCCAAACACACAGTCAGGGCAACTAAAGAGTGGCTCCATAAGAAGAATTTCAATGTTCTGCAGTGGCCTAGTCAGTCACCAAACCTGAACCCAACAGAAAATCTTTGGAAGAAGCTGAAACTCAATGTTGCCCAGTGACAGCCCCGAAACCTGAAAGATCTGGAGAAGATCTGTATGGAGGAGTGGACCAAAATTCCTGCTGCAGTGTGTGAAAACTTGGTCAAGAACTACAGGAAACGTCCGACCTCTGCAATTGCAAACAAAGATTTCTGTACCAAATATTAAGTTCTGTTTTTCTATTGTATCAAATATATTTTCATGCAATAAAATGCAAATTGTGTAAAAATCATACAATGTGATTTTCTGGATTTTTATTTTTTTTTAAGACTCACAATTGAAGTCTACAATAACAAATACAGACCTCTTCATTCCTTATAGGTGGGAAAATGTGCAAAATCGGCAGAGTATCAAAGACTTATTTTCCCCGATGTGTAAGGTGAGTGCTAACATTAATTTAAATAAAATATGTTAATATTGTTTCTTATTACACCAAGCTTTTCACTTTTACAGTTTATTATTATTGCTGTGAAGCTCGCATTCTAGGTCATTTGTATTAGGCTGGGGTCACACTTGGCGTAAGACAATACGCCACGTATTATACGTCCGTACTACGGCCGTAATACGGAGAAATGTTCCCAAAATAGTGATCCGTAGGCAGGGTGTGTCAGTGTATTTTGCGCATGGCATCCTCCGTATGAAATCCGTATGCCATCCCTACTGCGAGATTTTCGTGCAGGCTTGCAAAACCGACATCTAATGGATTTATGTGCTCAAATGTTAGGGAAAACATATATACAGTATATATATATATGTCATTGAGACACATATATATATATATATTCTGTATTTAGATTTCATTCAGCGCGATATCTGTGAACAGCCGGTAATTCAATTGCTGGCTTTGCATTTCTCCTTCACAAACCCGACAGGATATGAGACATGGTTTTCATACAGTAAACCATCTCATATCCCCTTTTTTTTGCATATTCCACACTACTAATGATAGTAGTGTGTATGTGCAAAATGTGGGCGCTGTAGCTGCTAAAATAAAGGGTTAAATGGCGGAAAAAATTGGCGTGGGCTCCCGCGCAATTTTCTCCGCCAGAATGGTAAAGCCAGTGACTGACGGCAGATATTAATAGCCTAGAGAGGGTCCATGGTTATTGCCCCCCCCCCGTGGCTACAAACATCTGCCCCCAGCCACCCCAGAAAAGGCACATCTGGAAGATGCGCCTATTCTGGCACTTGGCCACTCTCTTCCCACTCCCTGTAGCGGTGGGATATGGGGTAATGAAGGGTTAATGCCACCTTGCTATTGTAAGGTGACATTAAGCCAGATTAATAATGGAGAAGCGTCAATTATGTCACCTATCCATTATTAATCCAATTGTATGAAATAGTTAAAAAACACACACACACATGATTTAAAAGTATTTTAATGAAATAAACACAGCGGTTGTTTTAATAATTTATTGCTCTCTCAATCCATTAGCAACACCCTCGCTTGGCAAAATAATAAACGCACAAGATACATACCTTCTGATGTCCGATCACGTCCCACGATGTAATCCATCTGAAGGGGTTAACTAATATTACAGGCACGAGCTGCGATAAACCACTCGCTCGTGCCTGTAATCCCCGGGTGCTGAAAGGAAAGCAGGATCTGTACTTACATTGAGTCGCGGTGAGGCGCCCCTGCTGGATGTTCTCATGAACTGCAGCCTGGGAACTTTTTCCCACGCTCCAGGTCATATGAGGACATCCACCAGGGGGCGCATCACCGCAACTGAAGGAAATGTAGGTCAATGACCTACATTTCATTCATTCGCCGGAGATTACAGGCACGGAGCACAGCTGCATTTGCAGGGCTCCTGCCTGTAAAATATTTTAACCCCTTAAGATGGATTACCTCGTGGGACGTGACGGTTCAGCTGAGGGTATGTATCTTGTGCGTTTATTATTTTGCCAAGCGAGGGTGTTGCTGATGGATTGAGAGAGCAATAAAATATTAAAACAACCGCTGTGTTTATTTCATTAAAATACTATTAAATCATGTGTGTGTGTGTTTTTTAACCCTTTCATACAATTGGATTAATAATGGATAGGTGTCATAATTGACGCCTCTCCATTATTAATCTGGCTTAATGTCACCTTCCAATAGCAAGGTGGCATTAACCCTTCATTACCCCATATCCCACCACTACAGGGAGTGGGAAGAGAGTGGCCAAGTGCCAGAATAGGCGCATCTTCCAGATGTGCCTTTTCTGGGGTGGCTGGGGGCAGATGTTTTTAGCCACGGGGGGGCAATAACCATGGACCCTCTCCTGGCTATTAATATCTGCCCTCAGTCACTGGCTTTACCATTCTGGCGGAGAAAATTGCGCGGGAGCCCACGCCAATTTTTTCCGCCATTTAACCCTTTATTTCAGCAGCTACAGCGCTGAAATTTTGCACATACACACTACTATCATTAGTAGTGTGGAATATGCAAAAAAAAAGGGGATATCAGGTGGTTTACTGTATGTAATCATGTCTCATATCCTGTCGGGTTTGTGCAGGAGAAATGAAAAGCCGGCAATTGAATTACCGACTTTTCACTAACACCGCTGCGTATTTCTCGCAAGTCACACTGCTGGTCCGTGTGGAATCCGTATTTTTCTCGCCCCCATAGACTTTCATTGGCGATTTTTTTGCGCAATACGCTGACAAACGCAGCATGCTGCGATTTTGTACGGCCGTAGAAAGCCGTATAATACTGAACCGTAATATACGGCTAATAGGAGCAGCCCCATTGAGAATAATTGTGCCGTATGTTATGCGAGTTTTACGGACGTAGTTTCTGCGCTCTTACGTCCGTAAAACACGCATGTGTGACCCCGGCCTTACTGTTTTATTTCAGTTTGTTTTATTTTTTAATAATCTACATTTATTTTTTATTTGTTTGTTTTATTTCCTCATATTACAAAAATGCTTTTTACTTTTCAATGACAAGCTTAAATAAATTAAAAATATTGCTTTAATTGAAGTGACTCCATGACAGATTTTCTCCTTTGTGCCATCTAAGATTATAATTCCTATCTTCTTTATCATTATAGTTTTATTTATTTTTTAAACCATTATTAATTCAATGTTCGTTTATAACATCTTTTAATGCTTTGAATTTTACCCCCACCTACTACAACCGAGCTACAAATTAACGTTTGCTTTCCAATCACACGCTTAAATAAATTCTCCATTTTCTTATTTCCAATGTCTCCATGCTCAACTTCTCACATGTATATTCGTGGCTTACAACCCAACCCAAGGTAATTGAAGACCGGGGCCGGCTACAGGGAAGCAGTCAGGTGTGGCATGAATTCTAAATTGTCTGTAACTTTTTTTTTCTCTACCTCTGGATAATTTCATTACAGTTGAAGTCTACGATAACAATTACAGACCTTTTCACTCCTTGTAGGTACAAAATCGGCAGTCCTTCAATTACCATGCATTCCTGGTGTCTGCTAGTAACAGGTGCCTCTTTTTTTAACGAGTGCAATGACATACGTAACAAAGGCGGGAACAATTTAGCTCTTGATCTTGAGATTTTGACTTTTTTTTCCCAGAGTAATTTGGGGTTTGGTTATCTTGATGACGGCATGCTCCTGTAAATGAATGTCAATATTGTGTATAAACACAGAAGGCCGGTCGCTCTGAACAATCTTTTTCATATGTAATGGAACTTTACGTACCAAAACATTGGCAACTTCTAAGAAAATCCAGATACAAACCCCTGTTGTGCAGGATGTCTCCGTGAGAAAAAAAAATACATTGCAAAACATTGCTAAAACTTACTACAAGGCCATGTATATGTATAGTGATTTTGCCTACAAAAACCGCTTTTGTGCACAGCCCAACAATTTAGTTAGCTTAGAAGGATTTAATTACATTTTCAAGGGTTAATTAATATGGGGGAAACAAACATTTGTTGAAAGCCTCTATGTTAAAAGCTTCCTGTATTTAAAAAAGAATCCAAGGAGGTTACTTAACTAAACTGTCAATTGATCACCTGCAATTTGAGCAAACTTAGCTATAACTGTTCCATTTTCCAACAGTGCGACCGCAGGGGAAATTAGATATTGCATGGAGCCATTTATTATTGCTCCACCACTTGGCTGAGATCAATTGTAGTGTCAGTTGAAAATAGTATCAATGGGTGAATATCTATTACTTGAACTGGAGTGTAGGACTAAAGGTGTCCCACATAGCTGACCACAGACCAGCAGTCATGGCATAAAAACCAGAAGCTCGTTACTTTTGAAAATTTGACTTGTAAAAGAAGCCAAGTGCTGACCTCCCTGAGGGACCTAAAGGGCCTAAAGGATCCCACTGATTGATCACAAATCTCAACATTCATCACTTTTTCCGAGTATACACACTTCCATGTTGCTTTCACCAAAACCAAAGTTGAATTTATTTTTATTTACTCACTTGTATAGCACCATTAATTCCACAGCATTTTACAAACATTATTATTCCTGTTCCCAGTGGGTTAGCAATCTAAATTCCCTATCAATGTGTCTTTGGATTGTTGGAAGAAATAGGAGTACCCGAAGAAAACACACGCAAACACAGGGAGAACATAAAAACTCTTTGAATTTCATCCTACATGTCTGTCTATTTAATAATCCCTAATCACCTGTCGAATACATTAAAATGAAAAATTCCCTATAGTTCTCTCTCAGTTTTAGCTTTGCACTTTTTTTTACTTCCATTCCAATGAAATTTAGTTTGACATCATTAGAGGGTTGGGACTGCTTAACCCACTCTGAAAGGAAGTATTGCCAGAAACTGGGATAAGGCATCAATTGTTAATTCCGATCAATTGTTAATTCCGATGCATGCTCAGTTTGCGTTCCGTGATCTATATTTCTTTGAATGCGCAGTGACAGTGCACTCCCTCTTTGTCTCTAATGAGAAGAGTCGCTCTGGCAAGAGAGCGCACTGTCAGTGCACATTGTATGGCGAATCATGCAATATTAGAGTTGGAATGGAACCTCCAGGATCATCTTGTAGAACCCCGTACTCAATGTAGGTTTCAATAAACATCTCAGACAGATGACTATCAAGCCTCTGTTTAAAGACTTCTATTGAAGCAGAACTCACCACTTCTTTTGGATGCCTGATCCACTCATTGATCACCCTCACTGTCAAAAAGGTTTTTCCTAATATCTATTCTGCATTTTCTTCCTTTCAGTTTCACTCCACAGCTTTTCTTCTCGTTTCCCTGTGCAACTGTGAATAAGGATGATCCCTCTACACTGATATCCCTTCAGATACTTGTAGACAGCTATTAAGTCTCCCGTAAGCCTTCTTTTTTGCAAGCTAAACATTCCCAGATCCTTTAATCATTTGTTATAGGACATATTTTGCAGTCCGCTCACCATCCTGGTAGCTGTTCTCTGAACGTGCTACAGTTTTTCAATATGTGGTATCAAGAACTGGACACAGTATTCCAGATGAGGCCTGACCAAGGAGGAGTAGAGGGGGATAATTACTTTACATGATCTAGACTTTATGGTTCTCTTAACCCCTTTCTGCCATCGGACGGAATAGTACGTCTGATGGCAGATCCCCCGCTTTGATGTGGGCTCCGGCGGTAAGCCCACATCAAAGCCAGGACATGTCAGCTGTTTTGAACAGCTGACATGTGCCTTCAATAGCAGCGGGTGGAATCGCAATACACCCACTGCTATTAACTAGTTAAATGCTGCTGTCAAACGCTGACAGTGGCATTTAACAAGCGCTTCCGGCCACTGGGCCAGAAATGCGCTTACCGCTGACCCCCGTCATGTGATCGGGGGTCAGCGTTGCATTGGCATAACAACCAGAGGTCTCCTGAAGACCTCTATGGTTGTTGATGCCAGATTGCTGTGAGCGCCACCCTGTGGTCAGCGCTCATAGCAATGCAGCAATTCTACATTTGAGCGATCTGAGCATCGCTGCTATGTAGCAGAGCCGATCAGGCTATGCCAGCTTCTAGCCTCCCATGGAGGCTATTGAAGCATGGCAAAAGTAAAAAAATGTTTTAAAAAATATTTAAAAAATAAAATATATAACCGTTTAAATCACCCCTCTTTCGTCCCATTCAAAATAAAACAAAAAAAACAAATATACACATATTTGGTATCGTCACGTTCAGAATCGCCAGATCCATCAATAAAAAAAAAAATGGATTAATCTGATTGCTAAACGGCGTAGCGAGAAAAAATTAAAAATGCCATAATTACGTTTTTTTGGTCGCCACGACATTGCATTAAAATGCAATAACAAGCAATCAAAAGAGCATATCTGCACCATTATGGTATTATTAAAAACATCAGCTCAGCACGCAAAAAATAAGACCTCACCCAACCCGAGATAAGCCCTCACCCCACCACTTAGATAAATTATAACCTAGACATGTTTAGTGTCTATGAACTCGTAATGACCTGGAAAATCATAAGGGCAGGTCAGTTTTAGCATTTAGTGAACCTAGCAAAAAAGCCAGACAAAAAAACAAGTGTGGGATTGCACTTTTTTTTTGCAATTTCATCGCACTTGGATTTTTTTCCCTGTTTTCTAGTACATGACATGGTAAAACCAATGGTGTCATTTAAAAGTACAACTCGTCCCGCAAAAAATAAGCCCTCACATGGCCATATTGAGAGGAAAAAAAAAAGTTATGGCTCTGGAAAAGAGGGGAAAGCAAAAAATGAAAAAAGCTCTGTTGGTTAAGGGGTTAATACATCCTAGATCTGTATTTGCCTTTTTTTCTGCGCAATCACACTGATGAATCATGTGCAGTCTGATCTATTAGTTTACACAAGTCTTTCACACGTGCTGTTGCTTAATTCTATTCCCCCAATTTTGTAGATCAAATTTTCATTTTTCTTTCCGATATGTATAGTTGTGGCCAAAAGTATTGACACCCCTGCAATTCTGTCAGATAATACTCAGTTTCTTCCTGAAAATTATTGCAAACACAAATTCTTTGGTATTATTATCTTTATTTAATTTGTCTTAAATGAAAAAACACAAAAGAGAATGAAGCAAAAAGCAAAACATTGATCATTTCACACAAAACTCCAAAAGTGGGCCAGACAAAAGTATTGGCACCCTCAGCCTAATACTTGGTTGCACAACCTTTAGCCAAAATAACTGCGACCAACCGCTTCTGGTAACCATCAATGAGTTTCTTACAATGCTCTGCTGGAATTTTAGACCATTCTTCTTTGGCAAACTGCTCCAGGTCCCTAATATTTGAAGGGTGCCTTCTCCAAACTGCCATTTTTAGATCTCTCCACGGGTGTTCTATGGGATTCAGGTCTGGACTCATTGTTGGCCACCTTAGAAGTCTCCAGTGCTTTCTCTCAAACCATTTTCTAGTGCTTTTTGAAGTGTGTTTTGGGTCATTGTCCTGCTGGAAGACCCATGACCTCTGAGGGAGACCCAGCTTTCTCACACTGGGCCCTACATTATGCTGCAAAATTTGTTGGTAGTCTTCAGACTTCATAATGCCATGCACACGGTCAAGCAGTCCAGTGCCAGAGGCAGCAAAGCAACCCCAAAACATCAGGGAACCTCCGCCATGTTTGACTGTAGGGACCGTGTTCTTTTCTTTAAATGTCTCTTTTTTTCTCCTGTAAACTCTATGTTGATGCCTT
Organism: Ranitomeya variabilis; assembly: GCF_051348905.1. Classification (NCBI taxonomy): domain Eukaryota; kingdom Metazoa; phylum Chordata; class Amphibia; order Anura; family Dendrobatidae; genus Ranitomeya; species Ranitomeya variabilis. Next base: position 1,120,087,329 of record NC_135232.1, on the reverse strand, counting down.
TGCCCAAAAAGCTCTATTTTTGTCTCATCTGACCAGAGAACATTCTTCCAAAACTTTTAGGCTTTTTCAGGTAAGTTTTGGCAAACTCCAGCCTGGCTTTTCTATGTCTCGGGGTAAGAAGTGGGGTCTTCCTGGGTCTCCTACCATACCGTCCCTTTTCATTCAGACGCCGACGGATAGTACGGGTTGACACTGTTGTACCCTCGGACTGCAGGGCAGCTTGAACTTGTTTGGATGTTAGTCGAGGTTCTTTATCCAACATCCGCACAATCTTGTGTTGAAATCTCTTGTAATTGATTTTTCTTTTCCGTCCACATCTAGGGAGGCTAGCACAGTGCCATGGGCTTTAAACTTCTTGATAACACTGCGCACGGTAGACACAGGAACATTCAGGTCTTTGGAGATGGACTTGTAGCCTTGAGATTGCTCATGCTTCCTCACAATTTGGTTTCTCACATCCTCAGACAGTTCTTTGGTCTTCTTTCTTTTCTCCATGCTCAATGTGGTACACACAAGGACACAGGACAGAGGCTGAGTCAACTTTAATCCATGTCAACTGGCTGCAAGTGTGATTTAGTTATTGCCAACACCTGTTAGGTGCCACAGGTAAGTTACAGGTGCTGTTAATTACACTAATTAGAGAAGCATCACAGGATTTTTCGAACAGTGCCAATACTTTTGTCCACCCCCTTTTTTATGTTTGGTGTGGAATTGTATCCAATTTGGCTTTAGAACAATTCTTTTTGTGTTTTTTCATTTAAGACAAATTAAATTAAAATAATAATACCAAAGAATTTGTGATTGCAATCATTTTCAGGAAGAAACTGAGTATTATCTGACAGAATTGCAGGGGTGTCAATACTTTTGGCCACAACTGTAGAATTATGCATTTCTCCCTGTTAAATATCATTCTATCACTCGCTGCCCATTGTTCAAGCTTAATTGTGGTCCAACACAGCAATGCCTATCCAAGAAAGTAGATCAAATAATAAGCCATCATGATATCAATGAAATGCCAAGGACCAGACAGTAAATGCCTATTTGATGATAAATTGAAAAAATGAAAATGAGCAAAGTGATAATGAGGCTGTATGCATTGAAACAGTGGCATCTTCATTATATGAAGAGATAAAAGGGGAAAAAAAGAAAAAAAACCCACTTGTTTAATGTATAAAATTTTGGGCTATGGATAACACATGGAGATAATGTAAATATTAGCACTACCCATAATAAGAAAATTACAGAGTCTACTGTGCTATTATAACAATGAATGCTGGCGATCATAATATTTATCCAAGAAAATAAATAAACCATAAGGCTATGTGCACATGTTGCGGATTAGCCTCTGGAATTTTTTGTGCGGATTCTGCTTCTCTTGGCAGAAAATTCAGCTGCGGATTTCATGCGGATTTCTTGCGTTTTTACCCCTGCGGATTTCTATAATGGAATGGGTACAAAAACATTGTAGATACGCATAAAAGTAGTGACATGCTACTTTTAATCCGCGGAATTTTCCGCACCATTAGCACAGCATTTTTTTTACATTGATTTACATTGTACTGTAAATCACTTGCAGCTCTGCAGTGTTTCTGCATGGTAAAAAATGCTGCGGATCCGCAGGAAATCGGCAACGTGTGCACATAGCCTTATAATTTAAATTAAATGCCAAAGACCGAAGAGTGAAAACACCTAATTAGTAATAAGTAGAAAAATGAACAAACTTCTAATGCGGCTGTACAAGTTAAAATGCTACGGCACGTATTTCGATTTGCTTCCTCAGGCAGCAAGTAAACAACGTGGCTTTGCAGATGTATCTGGAAGATATCTTTTCTAGAGATGAGCAAGCACTAAAATATAGTCATATGCACCCCATTACGCCTTGGAACCCACATTTTTGATGGGCTCATGAAAATCCACTCGTATTTTTTTAATGGTATGATGGTTCCCTCTTTGCAGATTTATTTACAGGAGAATTTGACAATTTGCCATGTTTTTAACACTAAGGTTCAGATACGGCTTTAAATAAGGCTAATACTTGCAATCCAACACAATTTTATTGCAAACTACAAAAGTCAAGGAACAGTATGATTGAATAGTGTGAGTGCGTACACTTTTGTATATGTTAACATACAAAGGTTAATAAGTACATATAAAGATTAAATACATATAGTGATTACGTATGTATGAAGATTAACTACATACAGTATAGTTAGATCATCACCAAGAGGCTTTTAAACATCATCCATCTGGAATATCAGAGCAGCAACACCAAGACAGAGAACCTCTGGGAGATTACTTACACTGCATGGGAGTCCCCAATTATGCTAGTGTTAGCACACTGTACATGTACAGGTACCCCAGTTTTGGCATCTGTCTTAGTCATGTTTCTCTGCTCTTATATAGTGATTTACACTATGTAGTAACTCTATTTTCACCCACACCTTCAAGTGGCCACTTTTCAAGGTTGGATGAAACAGATGTCATGGAGTCATCAGATGAGGGGCCATAAACCCCTAGAAAATAAAAGCCACAAGGATTTAGATCAAACCACCACAGGCAGAGTTTCATTAAACCTTAATGATTTACAATGACAAACAGCAATCATATAGAGGCTTAGAACGGTTTGTGAACTGAATAAACAAACATTTCTCAAGATTGTGTCACTTCCAGCATTGTCTGTCACATGTGTAAATGTTTTACAAGAAATGCAGCTATGTGATTGAAATACTGTATACCGAATGCATTCAGACAATCTGGATTCCAAATCGCCATTGGTATATTCGCCATTTGTATATTAGAAGCAGCCAAAGTTATGGCTCTCAAGGAGAGAAAGTAATATAGTGGACAAAAATATTTTGAATGAACTACTGAGCCAAACTAACAGCATTGCTTTATCAAATTTATATGAAGTGTATTTTGTCCAATGTGAGCAACCAGGCAACACAAAAAAGGAGCTTTTTAAGTGAGCTCTTTAAGGTACACGAATGTTATGAAGTCTTTGCCAACAAAGATGTGGTTTCACCAATTGGGGGTACCTTTTTAAAAATATAGTATTGCCATCACAGCCCCCCTTGCCCAAACTTCACCGGCCTATAACAGGACAAAGCACGTTCACCCTGGTGATCTAGTGGCAGTTAAAGAAGAGACATTGCAGGAGACAGAGTTAAGAAGTAGGCCCAATGGAATACCATGCCCAATTCCCCAATGTGAGGTCCTTTTTGGACTGATTAAAGTAGTGCAATCATAGCCCTCTAGCCCTAAATGCCCCGTACAGACCACGTTCACCCTGGTGATCTACTGGCAGTAACTGTTATGACCTGGTGGTAAGATCCACACTGAGAAGACCTGGTGGTTAGATGCACACTGTAATGACCTGGTGGTTAGGTGCACAGCGAAATGACCTGGTGGTTAGGTGCACACTGGGATGACCTGGTGGTTAGGTGCACACTGAGATGACCTGGTGGTCAAAACAAAACCTGGGACAAACTCTGAGGAGGTGGTAACTCTACTGACCGCAATCCCTAATCCTAACACCAACACTAGAAATAGCCGTAGAGCGTTCCTAACTCTCCCTAAATGCCTCGTCACAGCCTAAGAGCTAACTATCCCTAAAGATGGAAATAGAAAACTACCTTGCCTCAGAGAAATTCCCCAAAGGAAAGGTAGCCCCCCACATATATTGACTGTGAGTTAAGAGGGAAGTAACAAACGTAGGAATGAAAACAGATTTTAGCAAAAGAGGCCACAACTAGACTAGATAGACAAAGAATAGCAAGGGGAACTATGCGGTCAGTACAAAAACTATAAAAATACATGCAGAGTATGCAAAAAGACCTCCACACCGACTCACGGTGTGGAGGGGGCAACTCTGCACCCCAGAGCTTCCAGCTAGCAAGCAAATATCATAATGGCAAGCTGGACAAGAAAAATAGCAAACACAGAGGAATAACCTCAAATGCAAATGGACACAAAAATCATTAGCAAAAACTTAGCTTCTGCTGGAATGGGCAGGCCATCTGAGAAATCCAAGAGAGATCTGAACCAGTCCTGAGACATTGACAGCTGGCATCAACTAACTAGCAAAGCCCAGTTAAATAGAAGACCAGCAGAAGCAATGAGTGCTTCCAGCTGAGAAGGCTACCATCAAGGAACAGCCGTTCCACTCAAAGCCACCAGAGGGGGCCCAAGAGCAGAAATCACCAAAGTACCATTCATAGCCACAGGAGGGATTCCAAGAACAGAATTCACAACAGTACCCCCCCTTGAGGAGGGGTCACCGAACCCTCACCAGAGCCCCCAGGCCGATCAGGACGAGCCAAGGGAAAGGCACGAACCAAATCGGCAGCATGGACATCGGAGGCAACAACCCAAGAATTATCCTCCTGGCGATAACCCTTCCACTTAACCAGGTACTGAAGCTTCCGCCTCGAAATACGAGAATCCAAAATCTTCTCCACCACACTCCAACTCCCCCTCAACCAACACCGGAGCAGGAGGATCAACGGAAGGAACCATAGGTGCCACATATCTCCGCAACAAAGATCTATGGAACACATTATGGATGGAGAAAGAAGCTGGAAGGGTCAAACGAAAGGACACAGGATTGACAATTTCAGAAATCTTATAAGGACCAATAAAACGAGGCTTGAACTTAGGAGAAAAAACCTTCATAGGCACATGACGAGAAGACAACCAGACCAAATCCCCAACACGAAGCCGGGGACCAACACAGCGACGGCGATTAGTAAAACGCTGAGCCTTTTCCTGAGACAGCGTTAAATTGTCCACCACATGAGTCCAAATTTGTTGCAACCTGTCCACCACAGAATCCACACCAGGACAGTCAGAGGGCTCAACCTGCCCTGAAGAAAAACGAGGATGAAAACCAAAGTTACAAAAAAAAGGCGAAACCAACGTAGCCGAACTAGCCCGATTATTAAGGGCGAACTCGGCCAACGGCAAGAAGGTCACCCAATCATCCTGATCAGCAGAAACAAAGCATGTCAAATAAGTTTCTAAGGTCTGATTGGTTTTCTCAGTTTGGCCATTTGTCTGAGGATGGAACGCTGAACAAAAAGACAAATCAATGCCCATTCTAGCACAAAAGGACCGCCAAAACCTAGAAACAAACTGGGAACCTCTGTCAGACACAATGTTCTCCGGAATGCCATGTAAACGAACCACATGCTGAAAAAATAATGGAACCAAATCAGAGGAGGAAGGCAACTTAGGCAAGGGTACCAATTGGACCATCTTAGAAAACCGGTCACAAACCACCCAGATGACAGACATCTTCTGAGAAACAGGAAGATCAGAAATAAAATCCATGGAAATATGCGTCCAAGGCCTCTCCGGGATAGGCAAGGGCAAAAGCAACCCACTGGCACGAGAACAGCAAGGCTTGGCCCGAGCACATGTCCCACAGGACTGCACAAAAGAACGCACATCCCGCAACAAGGAAGGCCATCAAAAGGACCTAGCAACCAAATCTCTGGTACCAAAAATCCCAGGATGACCAGCCAACACTGAACAATGAACCTCAGAAATTACCTTACTAGTCCATCTATCAGGAACGAACAGTCTGCCCACTGGACAGCGGTCAGGATTATCAGCTTGAAACTCCTGAAGCACCCGCCGCAAATCAGGGGAGATGGCAGAAAGAATCACCCCCTCCTTGAGAATACCGGCCGGCTCAAGAACTCCCGGAGAATCAGGCACAAAACTCCTAGAAAGGGCATCAGCCTTCACATTCTTAGATCCCGGGAGGTACGAAACCACAAAATCAAAACGGGAGAAAAACAACGACCATCGAGCCTGTCTAGGATTCAATCGCTTGGCAGACTCGAGGTAAATCAGATTTTTATGATCAGTCAAGACCACCACTCTATGCCTGGCTCCCTCAAGCCAATGTCGCCACTCCTCAAATGCCCACTTCATAGCCAACAACTCCTGATTGCCGACATCATAATTATGCTCAGCCGGCGAAAATTTTCTGGAGAAGAAAGCACACGGTTTAATCGAGGAACCATCAGAACCTCTCTGAGACAAAACGGCCCCTGCCCCAATCTCAGAAGCGTCAACCTCCACCTGAAAAGGGAGAGAAACATCTGGCTGACGCAACACAGGGGCAGAAGTAAAATGATGTTTAAGCTCCTGAAAGGCATCAACGGCCGCAGGGGACCAATTCATCACTTCAGCGCCTTTCTTAGTTACATCAGTCAAAGGCTTAACCACACTGGAAAAATTAGCAATGAAGCGGCGATAAAAATTAGCAAAGCCCAAAAACTTCTGAAGGCTCTTCACAGATGTAGGTTGAGTCCAATCATAAATAGCCTGAACTTTAACAGGGTCCATTTCCATAGGTGAAGGAGAAAAAATGAAGCCCAAAAAAGAAACCTTATGAACTCCAAAGAGGCATTTAGACCCCTTCACAAATAGCGCATTAGCACGAAGGACCTGAAATACCATCCTGACCTGCTTCACATGAGACTCCCAATCATCCGAAAAGACCAAAATATCATCCAAATATACAATCATGAATTTATCCAGATACTTGCGGAAGATATCGTGCATAAAAGACTGAAACACAGATGGAGCATTAGAAAGTCCGAATGGCATCACTAGATACTCAAAATGGCCTTCGGGCGTATTAAATGCTGTTTTCCATTCATCGCCCTGTTTTATACGAACAAGATTATACGCCCCTCGAAGGTCAATCTTGGTAAACCAACTAGCCCCCTTAATCCAAGCAAACAAATCAAAAAGCAAAGGTAAAGGGTACTGAAATTTGACCGTGATCTTATTGAGAAGGCGATAATCTATACAGGGTCTCAAAGAGCCATCCTTCTTGGCAACAAAAAAGAACCCCGCTCCCAATGGTGACGAAGACTGGCGAATATGCCCCTTCTCCAAGGACTCCTTTACATAACTCCGCATAGCAGCATGTTCTGGCACAGACAGATTGAAGAGTCGGCCCTTAGGGAACTTACTACCAGGAATCAAATCAATAGCATAATCACAGTCCCTATGAGGAGGTAGAGAACTGGATTTGGGCTCATCAAAGACATCCTGAAAATCTGACAAAAATTCAGGAACTTCAGAAGATGGGGAGGAGGAAATTGACATCAAAGGAACATCACTATGTATCCCTTGACAACCCCAACTAGTCACAGACATCGACTTCCAATCCAGAACTGGATTATGTACCTGTAACCATGGAAAACCCAGCACAACAACATCATGCAAATTATGCAACACCAAAAAGCGAATATTTTCCTGATGTGCGGGAGCCATGTACATGGTCAATTGAGCCCAGTACTGAGGTTTATTCTTGGCCAATGGCGTAGCATCAATCTCCCTCAAGGGAATAGGGCTCTGCCTGGCAAATTCTAAGTCCATTATGTTCAAGGCAGTGCCAGAATCCACAAATGCCATAACAGAAAAGGACGACAATGAGCAAATCAGAGTAATAGACAAGAGAAATTTAGGCTGTACAGTACTAATGGTGACAGACCTAGCAAACCTCTTAGTACGCTTAGGACAATCAGAAATAGCATGAGTAGAGTCACCACAGTAAAAACACAGCCCATTCTGACGTCTAAGTTTTTGCCGTTTATCTCTAGTCAAAGTCCTATCGCATTGCATAGGCTCAGGACTCCGCTCAGAGGACACTGCCATATGGTGCACAACTTTGCGCTCGCGCAGACGCCGATCAATCTGAATGGCCAAAGACATTGATTCGTTCAGACCAGCAGGCATGGGGAACCCCACCATAACATCTTTAAGGGCTTCAGAAAGACCCTTTCTGAAAATTGCTGCCAGGGCATACTCATTCCATTGTGTAAGCACAGACCACTTTCTAAACTTCTGGCAATAAATTTCTGCTGCTTCCTGACCCTGACACAGAGCCAGCAAAGTCTTTTCTGCCTGATCCACAGAATTGGGTTCATCATACAGCAAGCCAAGCGCTTGAAAAAATGCATCTACATTAAGTAATGCAGGATTTCCTGGCTCAAGAGAGAAAGCCCAGTCCTGCGGGTCGCCAGGGGAACGGGGTTTCAGAGCAAAAAACAATCTGCAATTATTTTTGAAGTTCAAAACTTTAGATCTATCCCCAGAAAACAAATCAGGAATAGGAATTCTAGGCTCTAATACCGGAGTCTGGACAACATAATCCTGGATACTCTGTACCTTTGCAGCAAGTTGATCCACACGAGAACACAAATTCTGAACATCCATATCAGCACCTAAGTCTTGAACCACCCAGAAGTTAAGGGGGAAAAAAAGACAAAACAAGCTGCAGAGAAAAAAAAATTGACTCAGAACTTCTCTTTTCCCACTTTTTAGATGCATTAACACTTTGTGGGCCAGCTGTACTGTTATGACCTGGTGGTAAGGTCCACACTGAGAAGACCTGGTGGTTAGATGCACGCTGTAATGACATGGTGGTTAGGTGCACAGCGAAATGACCTGGTGGTTAGGTGCACACTGGGATGACCTGGTGGTTAGGTGCACACTGAGATGACCTGGTGGTCAAAACAAAACCTGGGACAAGCTCTGAGGAGGTGGTAACTCTACTGACCGCAATCCCTAATCCTAACACCAACACTAGAAATAGCCATGGAGCGTTCCTAACTCTCCCTAGATGCCTCGTCACAGCCTAAGAGCTAACTACCCCTAAAGATGGAAATAGAAAACTACCTTGCCTCAGAGAAATTCCCCAAAGGAAAGGTAGCCCCCCACATATATTGACTGTGAGTTAAGAGGGAAGTAACAAACGTAGGAATGAAAACAGATTTTAGCAAAAGAGGCCACAACTAGACTAGATAGACAAAGAATAGCAAGGGGAACTATGCGGTCAGTACAAAAACTATAAAAATCCACGCAGAGTATGCAAAAAGACCTCCACACCGACTCACGGTGTGGAGGGGGCAACTCTGCACCCCAGAGCTTCCAGCTAGCAAGCAAATATCATAATGGCAAGCTGGACAAGAAAAATAGCAAACACAGAGGAATAACCTCAAATGCAAATGGACACAAAAATCATTAACAAAAACTTAGCTTCTGCTGGAATGGGCAGGCCATCTGAGAAATCCAAGAGAGATATGAACCAGTCCTGAGACATTGACAGCTGGCATCAACTAACTAGCAAAGCCCAGTTAAATAGAAGACCAGCAGAAGCAATGAGTGCTTCCAGCTGAGAAGGTTACCATCAAGGAACAGCCATTCCACTCAAAGCCACCAGAGGGGGCCCAAGAGCAGAAATCACCAAAGTACCATTCATAGCCACAGGAGGGATTCCAAGAACGGAATTCACAACAAGTAACTGGACAGATTGCAGGAGACAGAGTTAAGAAGTAGGCCCAAAGTAATGTCATACCCAATTCCCCAATGTAAAATCCACTTACATTCACCCTGGTCATCTAGAGGTTCTGGATGATGAGGATGAGGATATGGAGGAGGATAACAACAAACAGACCAAATCTGGAAGTGTAAACCCATGTGTAGTTGTGAAGAGGTGCATGAGAATACACCTCCCCAAAAGAGAAATTGCATTTGAGGTTATGTTTCGCAGTTTTCACTTGGCGGTGTACAGAAGTCTTTCCCAATCCAAGTCTTGTTCAGTTTTTATAAGAGTCACCCTGTCAGCATTTTCAGTTGACAGGCGGATGCGCTTATCTGTTATAATTCCACCAGCGGCACTAAAAACCGTCTCTGACAGAACGCTAGCAGCAGGGCAGGCCAGGACCTCCAAGGCGTAGAGAGCCAGTTCATGCCACGTGTCCAGCTTGGACACCCAATAATTAAAAAGGCACAGAGGAATCCCAGAGGATGTTTGTACAATCTGCTAGGTACTCCCTCACCATCTTAACAAACATTGCACTTCTTGTAACAGCACCCCTTGCCTCTGTGCCATCACAATGGGAGGGTCTGAAAAAACTGTCCCAGAACTTTGCCATTGTTCCCCTGCCTGAGCTGGATTGTACTTCTGTCTCTCTCGCTTGGACTCTCACATGGGAATTTTCTAAGTAATTCTGCTACAAAGGCCCTCTGGTTCTGCAACATTTTAGTACACCTCTCTGCCTCTGGTAGAAGAGATTGAAAGTTCTCCTTGTAGCATTGGTCTAGAAGTGTCACAAACCAGTAATGAGTGTCATCCAAAATTTTTATAATGCGAGGGTCACGTGAAACGCAGTGCAACATAAAGTCAGCCATGCGTGCCAGACTGCTAACAAGCAAGACTTCCGTGTTCTCACAAACAGGACGAATGACCATGCTGTCCTCCTCCTCATCCTTCTCCCTGTCCTCAGGCCATCCCCACTGAACAGATGGTATGACAGCTGTGTTTGTAGTACCATCTATAGCGCATGAAAGTAGCTCCTGTTATTCCTCCTCCTACCAATCCACGTTGAGAAGACATGAGGCTGGGCTGAGCGTAATCCCCCTGTATGGTTACTTGCTCCATGTCCTCGTGCTCTGCCTGCAATGCATCCTCCTCTTCAATTGTGAGCAGAGAGGTTTTCAGAATGCTGAAAAGCAGGATGGTGACGCTAATTATGGCATCATCGCCGCTCACCATCTTGGTGCAGTCCTTAAAGTTTTGGAGGATGGTACATATGTCGGACATCCATGTCCACTCCTGAGATCTTATGAGTGGAGTCTGCACTGAATATTGTTGATGTTGGTAGTCAACAACTGCCCTCTTATGCTCACAAAGCCTTTCCAACATATGCAGTGTAGAGTTCCAGCGTGTGGGGACATCACACACCAGCCGGTGAGCTGGAAGCTGCAAACGCTGCTGAAGCACGGCAAGGGCGGCTGAAGCTGTAGCTGACTTTCTAAAATGGGCAGACAGAAGGCATACTTTCACTAGCAGATCCGGCAGCTTCGGGTAGCTTTTCAGAAAACATTGAACCACAAGGCTAAGCACATGGGCTAAGCAAGGTACGTGTGTGAGCTCACCTTGCCTCAGAGCCGCCACCAGGTTATGGCCATTGTCCCACATGACCATGCTTGGCTGTAGGTTCAGCGGTGTCATCCAAACATCTGACTGCCCTTTCAGCGCTGTCCACAACTCTTCTTCATTGTGCAGTTTGTCACCTATGCAGATTAGCTTCAGCACAGCCTGTTGCTGCTTGGCTGAGGCAGTGCTTCCAGCTTCTGACTGATGTGTTGATTTCAGAGATGTAGCATGAAGAGGAGGAGGAGGTGCAGGAGCTGTAGACTGTGGGGGCAACCCTGATTGACGTAGGGCCAGCAATCTTTGGCTTGGGGAGTATGTGTTCCATCCCAAAGTCCGACTGGGTCCCGGATTCCACTATGTTAACCCAGTGTGCCATCAGTGAGATGTACCATCCCTGCCCACAAGCACTTGTCCATGTGGTTAGGTGGACTTTCCCTGAAAACAGCATTGTTGAGGGCACAGGTAATATTGTGGGTGTAATGCCGATATGGCACACCAGGAGAAATAACGGCGACAGGGGACCGAGTACCTTTGGATGGCCGCCTCCATCAGGTTCTGGAAAGCTTGCATCTCAACAAGCCTAAAAGGCAGCATTTCAAGCACAAGTCGAAGAGAACTATTAGAATTTAGGACTGTGGCCTGTGGGGCGTTGGCTGGGTATTTCCGCTTGCGTTCCAAAGACTGGGTTATAGACAACTGAAGGCTGTGCTAGGACAAGGACGTGGACGGGCTTGATAATGGTGCTGCTGTGGGCCACAACAGGTGCAGGGCTAGAGGCATCTTCACATGCACGGTGTACTGGAGATTGTCTTCTACGCAAAATAGTGGAAGAAGCAGTGGTTTGACCTGCAGGCAGTGGTCCTTGTTGTGCATTCTGCTCTTGGGCTCCCTCCGGTGGTTGTAAGTGGTACTGCTGCTCCTTTGGATCTCAGCAGTCATCAGGTGCTTTCACTTACTACCAATTCTGACTGGGCTATTTAATCTGGCTAGATCCTTTAGTCAGTGCCAGTTGTCCATTGTTCCTGGAATATGCACATCTCTGCTTGGACTCTCTTGCTTTGCTTTTCATTGCAACAAAGATAAGTTCTGGCTTTGTTTTTGCTGTCCACATGCTGTGGGCTTAATAGTTCAGTGCATTTCTATGTTTAGTCTTGTCCAGCTTGGTCAGTATAAGAACCTGTTCATCCAAGCTGGTATCTCTGGAGATGCAGATATACCCTCTATATCTTTAGTTAGATGTGGAGATTTTGTATTTCTGCGGTGGATATTTTCTAGTATTTGAATACTGACCGCATAGTACTCTGTCCTATCCTTTCTATCTAGCTAGAATGGCCTCCTTTGCTAAATCCTGATTTCAGTCTGTGTATGTTATTTCCCTCTTCTCTCACAGTCAATATTTGTGGGGGGCTGTCTATCCTTTGAAGATTTTCTCTGAGGCAAGATAGTTTTCCGTTTCTTTCTCTAGGGGTATTTAGTCCTCCGGCTGTGATGAGGTGTCTAGGGAGTTGTTATGACCTGGTGGTTAAGAATTAGCACTGACATGACCAGGTGGTTAAACTGAAACTTAGGACAAGCTCTGGGGAGGTGGTAACTCTACTGACCGCAATCCCTAATCCTAACACCAACACTAGAGGTAGCCGTGGAGCGCTCCTGACACTTCCTAGGCGCCTCGTCACAGCCGGAGATCTTACTACCCCTAAAGATGGAAACGTAAAACTATCTCGCCTCAGAGAAAACCCCAAAAGGAAAGATAGCCCCCCACATATATTGACTGTGAGTAGAGAGTAAAATGACATACACAGAAATGAAAACAGATTTTAGCAAAGGAGGCCGTCTCTAATCTAGATAGACAGAAATAGGAAAGGTCACTATGCGGTCAGTATTAAAAAACTAGAAAATCCACGCAGAGTTTACAAAATATGATCTCCACACCGACTCACGGTGTGGAGGGGCAAATCTGCTGCCCCAGAGCTTCCAGCTAGCCTGAATGAATCATAATGACAAGCTGGACAAAAAGAACATAGCATGAGCTGAACTATAGTCCAAAAGCAAATGGACAATAGGAACAAGCAAGAACTTATCTTTTGCTGAAATGGCAGGCCAACAGAGAAATCCAAGGAGAGATCTGAATCAAACCCAGAAAAACATTGACAGCGGGCATGAAATGAAGGCCAGAGCAAAGTTAAATAGCAAGGCAAGGAAACGACAAGTGGACACAGCTGCACAGAACTCAAAGTGCAGCGGTTCCACTCAAAACCACCAGAGGGAGCCCAAGGGCAGAACTCCCAAAAGTACCATTCACAACCACAGGAGGGAGCCCAAGAACGGAATTCACAACAGTACCCCCCCCCTTGAGGAGGGGTCACCGAACCCTCACCAGAGCCCCCAGGCCGATCAGGACGAGCCAAGTGAAAAACACGAACCAAATCGGCAGCATGGACATCGGAGGCAACAACCCAAGAATTATCCTCCTGGCCATAACCCTTCCACTTAACCAAATACTGAAGCTTCCGCCTTGAAAAACGAGAATCCAAAATCTTCTCCACCACATACTCCAACTCCCCCTCAACCAACACCGGAGCAGGAGGATCAACGGAGGGAACCATAGGCGCCACATATATCCGCAACAAAGATCTATGGAACACATTATGAATGGAAAAAGAAGCTGGAAGGGCCAAACGAAAAGACACAGGATTGATAACTTCAGAAATCTTATAAGGACCAATAAAGCGAGGCTTGAACTTAGGGGAAGAGACCTTCATAGGCACATGACGAGAAGACAACCAGACCAAATCCCCAACACGAAGTCGAGGACCAACACACCGACGACGGTTAGCAAAACGTTGAGCCTTTTCCTGAGACAACGTTAAATTGTCCACCACATGAGTCCAAATCTGCTGCAACCTGTCCACCACAGAATCCACACCAGGACAGTCAGAAGGCTCAACCTGCCCTGAAGAAAAACGAGGATGAAAACCAAAGTTACAAAAGAAAGGCGAAACCAAAGTAGCCGAACTGGCCCGATTATTAAGGGCAAACTCGGCCAACGGCAAAAAGGTCACCCAATCATCCTGATCAGCAGACACAAAGCATCTCAAATAGGTCTCCAAGGTCTGATTGGTTCGCTCCGTTTGTCCATTTGTCTGAGGATGAAACGCTGAAGAAAAAGACAAATCAATGCCCATTCTAGCACAAAAGGATCGCCAAAACCTAGAAACAAACTGGGAACCTCTGTCAGACACAATATTCTCTGGAATTCCATGCAAACGAACCACATGCTGAAAAAATAAAGGAACCAAATCAGAGGAGGAAGGCAACTTAGGCAAAGGTACCAAATGGACTATCTTAGAAAACCGATCACAAACCACCCAGATGACAGACATCTTCTGAGAAACAGGAAGATCAGAAATAAAATCCATGGAAATATGCGTCCAAGGCCTCTCCGGGATAGGCAAAGGCAAAAGCAACCCACTGGCAGGAGAACAGCAAGGCTTGGCCCGGGCACAAATCCCACAGGACTGCACAAAAGAACGCACATCCTGCGACAAGGAAGGCCACCAAAAGGACCTAGCAACCAAATCTCTGGTACCAAAAATCCCAGGATGGCCAGCCAATACCGAACAATGAACCTCAGAAATTACCTTGCTAGACCATCTATCAGGAACAAACAATTTCCCCACTGGACAACGGTCAGGTTTATCAGCCTGAAACTCCTGAAGCACCCGCCGCAAATCAGGGGAGATGGCAGAAAGAATCACCCCCTCCTTGAGAATACCAACCAGCTCAAGGACTCCCGGAGAATCAGGCAAAAAACTCCTAGAAAGGGCATCAGCCTTCACATTCTTAGATCCCGGAAGATACGAGACCACAAAATCAAAACGAGAGAAAAACAAAGACCATCGAGCCTGTCTAGGATTCAACCGCTTGGCAGACTCGAGGTAAATCAGATTCTTATGATCAGTCAAGACCACCACACGATGCTTGGCTCCCTCAAGCCAATGTCGCCACTCCTCAAATGCCCACTTCATAGCCAGCAACTCCCGATTGCCGACATCATAATTATGCTCCGCAGGCAAAAACTTTCTGGAGAAGAAAGCACACGGTTTCATTGAAGAGCCATCAGCACTTCTCTGAGACAAAACAGGCCCTGCCCCAATCTCAGAAGCGTCAACCTCAACCTGAAAAGGGAGAGAAACATCGGGCTGACGCAACACAGGGGCAGAAGTAAAACGACGTTTAAGCTCCTGAAAGGCCCCAACAGCCGCAGGGGACCAATTCATCACATCAGCGCCTTTCTTCGTCAAATCGGTCAGAGGTTTAACCACACTGGATAAATTAGCAATGAAGCGGCGATATAAATTAGCAAAGCCCAAAAATTTCTGAAGGCTCTTCACAGATGTGGGTTGTGTCCAATCATGAATGGCCTGGACTTTAACGGGGTCCATTTCAATAGCTGAAGGAGAAAAAATGAAACCCCAAAAATAAACCTTCTGAACTCCAAAGAGGCACTTAGACCCCTTCACAAACAAGGCATTAGCACGAAGGACCTGAAATACCATCCTGACCTGCCTCACATGAGACAGGTAACTCCGGAAGATATCATGCATAAAGGACTGAAACACAGATGGAGCATTAGAAAGCCCGAATGGCATCACAAGATACTCAAAATGGCCTTCGGGCGTATTAAATTCTGTTTTCCATTCATCACCCTGTTTAATACGAATAAGATTATACGCCCCTCGAAGGTCAATCTTGGTAAACCAACTAGCCCTCTTAATCCGAGCAAACAAATCAGAAAGTAAAGGCAAAGGGTACTGAAATTTGACCGTGATCTTATTGAGAAGGCGATAATCTATACAGGGCCTCAAGGAGCCATCTTTCTTGGCAACAAAAAAGAACCCCGCTCCCAACGGTGACGAAGACGGGCGAATATGCCCCTTCTCCAAAGACTCCTTTATATAGCTTCGCATAGCGGCATGCTCTGGCACAGACAGATTGAAAAGTCGGCCCTTAGGGAACTTACAACCAGGAATCAAATCAAAAGCACAATCACAGTCCCTATGAGGAGGTAGGGAACTGGACTTGGGCTCATCAAATATATCCTGGAAATCTGACAAAAACTCAGGAATTTCAGAAGAAGGGGAGGAGGAAATTGACATCAAAGGAACATCACTATGTATCCCCTGACAACCCCAACTAGTCACAGACATAGATTTCCAATCTAGCACTGGATTATGTACCTGTAACCATGGAAAACCCAGCACAACAACATCATGCAAATTATGCAATACTAAAAAGCGAATATTTTCTTGATGTGCTGGAGCCATGTACATGGTCAACTGTGTCCAGTACTGAGGCTTATTTTTGGCCAATGGCGCAGCATCAATTCCCCTTAAGGGAATAGGGCTCTGCAAAGGCTCCAAAGAAAAACCACAGCGTTTGGCAAATTCTAAGTCCATTAAGTTCAGGGCAGCGCCAGAATCCACAAATGCCATAACAGAAAAGGATGACAATGAGCAAATCAGGGTAACAGACAAGAGAAATTTGGGCTGTACAGTACTAATGGCAACCGATCTAGTGACCCTCTTAGTACGCTTCGGACAATCAGAAATAGCATGAGTAGAGTCACCACAGTAAAAACACAGCCCCCTCTGACGTCTGAATTCCTGCCATTCTGCTCTAGTCAAAATCCGATCACATTGCATAGGCTCAGGACTCTGCTCAGGGGACACCGCCATATGATGCACCACCTTGCACTCGCGCAGGCGCCGATCAATCTGAATGGCCAAAGACATTGATTCATTCAAACCAGCAGGCGTGGGGAACCCCACCATAACATCCTTAAGGGCTTCAGAAAGACCCTGTTAGGGTTTGCGGAACGCACCGAATATAATAACTGAGGTGATAGGTGCGTTCGCAACCCGGGATCCACCGTGCAGGAATATCCTGCTGCTAAGTGGATGGCGGCGCTATATGACGGTAATAACCAGCTCTGTTAGCTTCACAGAGTGGCCGAGAAGACAAAGCTCTGTGTCCTGTTAACTGTCACAGAGACACAGGCTAATTACCCAGACGCGGGCAGTCAGTGGTCATTCGTGCATACTACACTCCTCGCCGGAGGTGCCAGCATTCTAAGGGCTTGTTTCAGCCGGGTCCCTGAATACTCTCACACACACAAACTCCTTGCCGGAGGTGCCAGCATTCTAGGGGCTATTACAGCCGGGTCCCTGAACACATTCACACAAATGACCGCAATGGCGCAAAGCATGTAACGTATGAAGATACTAGGGCATGGCCGTGCGGCCATGCGAACCTTAAATAGCTGTAGCACCTACAGGACCTTAAAGAAGAGGACCAATGAGGGATTGCTATACCTGAGCATGTCACCCTAGATCTCCACTGAGAGATCTTGCCCTGGGCATGCTCAGTGTGTGCAAAGCAGAACTTAGTCCTAGTACCTATAGGACCTTCCTGAAAGGACCAATGGACTTGGCTGCAGAAGCTGAACACGTGACCCCTGATCTCCAGTGAGAGATCTTGCCCTGGGCATGCTCAGTATGTGCAAAGCAGGACTTAGTCCCAGGAAAGCCTGTTCGCCGTAGATCAGTGCAGGGTACAATAGTAGAGCCTGGAGAGGCAGCAATAACCCTTTGCACTGAATCAGACTCAGCAAGACGCTGGGACCGACATCTCCGCTGAGCAGGCTCCACTGCGGCCGATGGAGAATGGGAGACCGCAGCAGAGACGGATCGAGATTCCCCCTGTGCAGCAGAGGAAACTCGACTCCTAACAGACCCTTTCTGAAAATCGCTGCCAGGGCATACTCATTCCATTTTGTGAGCACAGACCACTTTCTAAATTTCTGACAATATATTTCTGCTGCTTCCTGACCCTGACACAGAGCTAGCAAAGTTTTTTCTGCCTGATCCACAGAATTAGGTTCATCATAAAGCAATCCGAGCGCTTGAAAAAATGCGTCTACATTGAGTAATACAGGATTTCCTGGCTCCAGGGAGAATGCCCAGTCCTGCGGATCGCCAAGTAGCAGAGAAATAACAATCTTCACCTGCTGAATGGGGTCACCAGAGGAACGAGGTCTCAGAGCAAAAAATAATCTGCAGTTATTTTTGAAATTCAAAAATGTAGATCTATCCCCAAAAAACAAATCAGGAATAGGAATTCTAGGCTCTAAAACCGGAGTCTGAACAACATAATCTTGGATACTCTGTACCCTTGCAGCGAGATGATCCACACGTGAGGACAAACCCTGAACATCCTTTTCAGCACCTGTGTCCTGAACCACCCAGAGATCAAGGGGAAAAAAAAGACAAGACAAGCTGCAAAGAAAAAAAAAATGGCTCAGAACTTTCTCTTCCCTCTTTTGAGATGTACTGTACTGTTATGACCTGGTGGTTAAGAATTAGCACTGACATGACCTGGTGGTTAAACTGAAACTTAGGACAAGCTCTGGGGAGGTGGTAACTCTACTGACCGCAATCCCTAATCCTAACACCAACACTAGAAGTAGCCGTGGAGCGCTCCTGACACTTCCTAGGCGCCTCGTCACAGCCGGAGATCTTACTACCCCTAAAGATGGAAACGTAAAACTATCTCGCCTCAGAGAAAACCCCAAAAGGAAAGATAGCCCCCCACATATATTGACTGTGAGTAGAGAGTAAAATGACATACACAGAAATGAAAACAGATTTTAGCAAAGGAGGCCGTCTCTAATCTAGATAGACAGAAATAGGAAAGGTCACTATGCGGTCAGTATTAAAAAACTAGAAAATCCACGCAGAGTTTACAAAATATGATCTCCACATCGACTCACGGTGTGGAGGGGCAAATCTGCTGCCCCAGAGCTTCCAGCTAGCCTGAATGAATCATAATGACAAGCTGGACAAAAAGAACATAACATGAGCTGAACTATAGTCCAAAAGCAAATGGACAATAGGAACAAGCAAGAACTTATCTTTTGCTGAAATGGCAGGCCAACAGAGAAATCCAAGGAGAGATCTGAATCAAACCCAGAAAAACATTGACAGCGGGCATGAAATGAAGGTCAGAGCAAAGTTAAATAGCAAGGCCAGGAAACGACAAGTGGACACAGCTGCACAGAACTCAAAGTGCAGCGGTTCCACTCAAAACCACCAGAGGGAGCCCAAGGGCAGAACTCCCAAAAGTACCATTCACAACCACAGGAGGGAGCCCAAGAACGGAATTCACAACAGGGAGTGTCAGGAACATCCCACGGCTACTTCTAGTTGCGGTGTTAAGTTCAGTGTCCGCGGTCAGTACAGGTACCACCTTCTCCAGAGTACGTCTCATGTTGCTCCTAGGCCACCAGATCATAACAGTACAACTGGCCAGGAATGAGTTAATTGCTTCTCAAAAGAAGGGAAGGAAGGTGCTGAGCCATTTTTTTTCTGTAGTCTATTGTTTTTATTTCTTTTTTTCCCTCTTAACCTCTGGGTGGCTCAGGAGTCCGGCGCTGGCATGGATGTTCAGGAATTGGCTTCTCGTGTGGATCAGCTTGCTCCTAGAGTACAGGGTATTTCCGATTATATCGTTCAGACTCCGGTTTTAGAGCCTAGATTTCCAACTCCTGATTTGTTTTTTAGGGACAGGTCCAAATGTTTGAGCTTTAAAAATAACTGTAAACTGTTTTTTGCTCTGAAACCACGTTCCTCTGGTGATCCCATACAGCAGGTTAAAATTGTCATTTCTCTGCTGCGCGGTGATCCCCAGGATTGGGCATTTTCCCTGGAATCTGGGAATCCGGCTTTGCTTAATGTAGACACCTTTTTTCAGGCGCTAGGGTTATTGTATGATGAACCTAATTCAGTAGATCATGCTGAGAAGACCTTGTTGGCCCTGAGTCAGGGTCAAGAAGCGGCAGAATCTTATTGCCAGAAATTTAGAAAATGGTCTGTGCTGACTAAATGGAATGAGGATGCCTTGGCGGCAATTTTCAGAAAGGGTCTTTCTGAATCCGTTAAAGATGTTATGGTGGGGTTCCCCACGCCTGCGGGTCTGAGTGATTCTATGTCTCTGGCCATTCAGAGTGATCGGCGCTTGCGCGAGCGCAGAGTTGTGCACACTATGGCGTTATCCTCCGAGCGGAGTACTGAGCCTATGCAGTGTGATAGGATTTTGTCTAGAGCTGAACGACAAGGATTCAGACATCAGAATAGGTTGTGTTTTTACTGCGGCGATTCTGCTCATGTTATTTCTGATTGCCCTAAGCGTACAAAGAGAATCGCTAGTTCCGTTACCATCAGTACTGTACAACCTAAATTTCTGTTATCTGTGACCCTGATCTGCTCATTATCGTCATTTTCTGTCATGGCATTTGTGGATTCAGGTGCCGCTTTGAACTTAATGGACTTAGAATTTGCTAAACGTTGTGGTTTCCCCTTGCAGTCTTTGCAGAACCCTATTCCTTTGAGGGGCATTGATGCTACACCGTTGGCTAAAAATAAACCTCAGTTTTGGACACAGCTGACCATGTGCATGGCGCCAGCCCATCAGGAAGATTGTCGCTTTCTGGTGTTGCAGAATTTGCATGATGCTATTGTGCTGGGTTTCCCATGGTTACAGGCACATAATCCGGTGTTAGATTGGAAATCTATGTCTGTGACTAGTTGGGGTTGTCAGGGGGTTCATGGTGACATTCCTTTGACGTCAATTTCCTCCTCCCCTTCTGAAATTCCTGAGTTTTTGTCAGATTTCCAGGATGTATTCAATGAGCCCAAATCCAGTTCCCTTCCACCACATAGGGACTGTGATTGTGCTATTGACTTGGTTCCAGGCTGTAAGTTCCCTAAAGGCCGACTTTTCAACCTGTCTGTGCCAGAACATGCCGCCATGCGGACTTATGTTAAGGAGTCTTTGGAGAAGGGGCATATTCGGCCATCTTCTTCACCTTTGGGAGCAGGTTTTTTTTTCGTTGCCAAGAAGGATGACTCCTTGAGACCCTGTATAGATTATCGCCTCTTGAATAAGATCACGGTCAAATTCCAATACCCTTTGCCTTTGCTTTCTGATTTGTTTGCTAGGATTAAAGGGGCTAGTTGGTTTACTAAGATTGACCTTCGAGGGGCATATAATCTTGTTCGTATTAAGCAGGGTGACGAATGGAAAACTGCGTTTAATACGCCCGAAGGCCATTTTGAATACCTTGTGATGCCATTCGGGCTCTCTAATGCTCCATCTGTGTTTCAGTCCTTCATGCATGATATCTTTCGGAGTTATCTTGATAAATTCATGATTGTATATTTGGATGATATTTTTATTTTTTCCGATGATTGGGAGTCCCATGTGAAACAGGTCAGGATGGTATTTCAGATCCTTCGTGATAATGCTTTATTTGTGAAGGGGTCTAAGTGCCTTTTTGGAGGGCAGAAGGTTTCTTTTTGGGGCTTTATTTTTTCTCCATCATCTATAGAAATGGATCCAGTTAAGGTTCAGGCCATTCATGATTGGACTCAGCCCACATCTGTGAAGAGCCTTCAGAAATTTTTGAGCTTTGCTAATTTTTATCGCCGTTTCATTGCCAACTTCTTCAGTGTAGTTAAACCCCTGACCGATTTGACGAAGAAAGGCGCTGATGTGACGAGTTGGTCCTCTGCGGCGGTTTCTGCTTTTCAGGAGCTTAAACGCCGATTTACATCTGCCCCTGTGTTGCGTCAGCCAGATGTTTCTCTTCCATTTAAGGTTGAGGTTGACGCTTCTGAGATTGGGGCAGGGGCTGTTTTGTCTCAGAGGAATTCTGATGGTTCCTTGATGAAACCGTGTGCCCTCTTTTCTCGAAAGTTTTCGCCTGCGGAACGCAATTATGATGTTGGCAATCTTGAGTTGTTGGCTATGAAGTGGGCATTTGAGGAGTGGCGACATTGGCTTGAGGGGGTCAAGCACCGTATAGTGGTCTTGAGCGATCATAAGAATCTGATTTACCTCGAGTCTGCCAAGCGGCTGAATCCTAGACAGGCTCGATGGTCCCTGTTTTTCTCCTGTTTTGATTTTGTGGTCTCGTATCTTCCGGGTTCTAAGAATGTTAAGGCGGATGCCCTCTCTAGGAGCTTTTTGCCTGATTCTCCTGCGGTCCTTGAGCCGGTCGGTATTCTGAAGGAAGGGGTGATTCTTTCTGCCATCTCCCCTGATTTACGACGGGTTCTTCAGGAATTTCAGGCTGATAAACCGGACCGCTGTCCAGTGGGGAAACTGTTTGTTCCTGATAGATGGACTAGTAAAGTGATTTCTGAGGTTCATTGTTCTGTGTTGGCTGGCCATCCTGGGATTTTTGGTACCAGAGATTTGGTTGGTAGGTCCTTTTGGTGGCCTTCTTTGTCACGGGATGTGCGTTCTTTTGTGCAGTCCTGTGGGACTTGTGCGTGGGCTAAGCCTTGTTGTTCCCGCGCTAGTGGGTTGCTTTTGCCTTTGCCGGTCCCTGAGAGGCCTTGGACGCATATTTCTATGGATTTTATTTCAGATCTTCCGGTGTCCCAGAGGATGTCGGTTATCTGGGTGGTTTGTGACCGGTTTTCTAAGATGGTTCATTTGGCACCTTTGCCTAAATTGCCTTCCTCTTCTGATTTGGTTCCGTTGTTTTTTCAGCATGTGGTTCGTTTGCATGGCATTCCGAAGAATATTGTGTGCGATAGAGGCTCCCAGTTTGTTTCTAGGTTTTGGCGGGCCTTTTGTGCTAAGTTGGGCATTGATTTGTCTTTTTCTTCCGCATTTCATCCTCAGACAAATGGCCAAACCGAGCGAACTAATCAGACTTTGGAAACTTATTTGAGATGCTTTGTGTCTGCTGATCAGGATGATTGGGTGGCTTTCTTGCCATTGGCCGAGTTTGCCCTTAATAATTGGGCTAGTTCTGCTACCTTGGTTTCGCCCTTCTTTTGCAATTCTGGTTTTCATCCTCGTTTTTCTTCAGGGCAGGTTGAGCCTTCTGATTGTCCTGGGGTGGATTCTGTGGTTGACAGGTTGCAGCAGATTTGGACCCATGTGGTGGACAATTTGGTGTTGTCTCAGGAGAAGGCTCAGCGTTTTGCTAACCGTCGTCAGGGTGTTGGTTCCCGGCTTCAGGTTGGGGATTTGGTCTGGTTGTCTTCCCGTCATGTTCCCATGAAGGTCTCTTCCCCTAAGTTCAAGCCTCGCTTTATTGGTCCCTATAAGATTTCTAAGATTATTAATCCAGTGTCTTTTCGTTTGGCCCTTCCAGCCTCCTTTTCCATCCATAATGTTTTCCATAGATCTTTGTTGCGGAAATATGTGGTGCCCGTTGTTCCCTCTGTTGATCCTCCTGCTCCGGTGTTGGTTGATGGGGAGTTGGAATATGTGGTTGAGAAGATTTTGGATTCTCGTTTTTCGAGGCGGAGGCTTCAGTATCTTGTCAAGTGGAAGGGTTATGGCCAGGAGGATAATTCTTGGGTTGCTGCCTCCGATGTTTATGCTGACGATTTGGTTCTTGCTTTTCATTTGGCTCGTCCTGATCGGCCTGGGGGTTCTGGTGAGGGTTCGGTGACCCCTCCTCAAGGGGGGGTACTGTTGTGAATTCTGCTCTTGGGCTTCCTCCGGTGGTTGTAAGTGGTACTGCTGCTCCTTTGGATCTCAGCAGTCATCAGGTGCTTTCACTTACTACCAATTCTGACTCGGCTATTTAATCTGGCTAGATCCTTTAGTCAGTGCCAGTTGTCCATTGTTCCTGGAGGATGCACATCTCTGCTTGGACTCTCTTGCTTTGCTGTTCATTGCAACAAAGATAAGCTCTGGCTTTGTTTTTGCTGTCCACATGCTGTGGGCTTAATAGTTCAGTGCATTTCTATGTTTTGTCTTGTCCAGCTTGGTCAGTATAAGAACTTGTACATTCAAGCTGGTATCTCTGGAGATGCAGATATACCCTCTGTATCTTTAGTTAGATGTGGAGATTTTGTATTTCTGCGGTGGATATTTTCTAGTATTTTAATACTGACCGCATAGTACTCCGTCCTATCCTTTCTATCTAGCTAGAATGGCCTCCTTTGCTAAATCCTGATTTCAGTCTGTGTATGTTATTTCCCTCTTCTCTCACAGTCAATATTTGTGGGGGGCTGTCTATCCTTTGGGGATTTTCTCTGAGGCAAGATAGTTTTCCGTTTCTATCTCTAGGGGTATTTAGTCCTCCGGCTATGACGAGGTGTCTAGGGAGTGTCAGGAACATCCCACGGCTACTTCTAGTTGTGGTGTTAAGTTCAGTGTCCGTGGTCAGTACAGGTACCACCTTCTCCAGAGTACGTCTCATGTTGCTCCTAGGCCACCAGATCATAACAGGTCCTGGAGCCTGGGGTTCAGCCCACAAAGTTGGGTGCTTTGCTTCCATGTGCCTGATCATGCTGGTGGTGGTCAGTCTGGTTGTTTTACTACCCTGCTGATGCGCGCATGACAGGTGCTGCAAATGACCTGTTTGGAATTATCGGCAAAGTCTTTAAAAAATAACCAGACTCGGGAAGATCTAACAGTTGGAATGGCAACTTCCCTCATGTTGGTGTTACGGGGAATGGATGCACACCTTCTGTCTGTGGCCATCACACTGCTTCTTCCTGCCTGTTGGGGTGATATGCCTCCTTCCCCATGTGTGCTGCTGCCCTCGCTCTGCATGTCCTCCTGCTAGGTTGGGTCCGTCACATAGTCATCCACCACCTCGTTGCCCCCTGCTCCTCCTCTTGACTTTCTGGCAATTGTGTCTCATCATCATCCACCTCTTCTGACACTTTCCCACCATCACCTTCGCGTGACCAGGCCTGGTCAAAGCTTTGGGCATCACTACATGTGATCTCATCTGTCCCCACTTCAAGTTGACCTGCCGAAAGTTGTGAATCTTGAAATGGAAAACTGAACAGCTCTTCAGAGTATCCAAGTGTGGGATCAGTTGTCTCAGGGCACTCGGCATGGTGGGAGGAAGGAGGATCAGGGTGAGGAATATCCGGGCCACAGTCACAGCTACTCAGACTTGATCATGTGGAAGACATGGTGGTGGTGGTGGCTAAGTGACTGGAAGCATTATCTGCTATCCAACCAACAACCATTTCACACTGCTCTGGCTTCAATAGTGGTGTGTTGCAGTCACCTAGAAACTGGGACAGGAAGGTTGAGCGAGAAGATGTGGGTCTTTGCTGTTGCCCACTTTCACCTTGGCCACGGCCTTGTCCACTGCATGCACTATCAGCATCATGTCCACTTCCCTGTCCCTTGCCCATTGCCTTGCCCTGCCCATATTAAATGGACTACTGCACTATTTCAAATGCTCAACACAAATATATTTATTAGTAGCAAAATAATATCTGATCAGTATGCCTGCAAATCTACGATTTTTCAAACCCAAACACCAGGCATGCCTCAGCCTGATAACAGACTGTATTCAATTTTTTTTTTTTGTTAAGTTAATTTATGCAAAATAGTGCTGTAAATAAGTAGAGTAACAGACAGCAAAAAGGGGTCAACCGGCCTACAATGCCTAAACTTGGAGAACGCAGATATATGAGGCCTTTTTCGATGAATTTAAAACAAAAAAAAAGTGGCACAAGGCTAGCACACACAACTATGCTACGTATGCCTGACAAACTATGAGTTTTAAACAGGCTTCAGTCTGGCAGAACAGACTGTATAATTTTGTTTTTTGGGGGTGAATTTTTGAAAAAAAAATGCAACTAGGTATATAGTAAAGAAGCTGCAGCAGCAGCAGACAGTTATGGAGCTTTGGGAGGGATGCAGGGGGAGCAATGGATGCACATACAGTGCCTGCAGGCCTGGCACTGATGTGGATATGCTGTGCCCTGCCTACCTAGCGCTGCAATATCGGGACCCACGAAATAGCCGTAAAAAGGACTTTTGGTTTCTGAGTTGTGGATTTAAATGTTTTTAAAAATATGAAAAAAATACATATATATAAAAGTTTAAATCACCCCCCTTTCGCCCCATTAAAAAATAAAATTAAAAATAATAAAAAAAATAAAAAAAACAAACCTAAA
Organism: Ranitomeya variabilis; assembly: GCF_051348905.1. Taxonomy (NCBI): domain Eukaryota; kingdom Metazoa; phylum Chordata; class Amphibia; order Anura; family Dendrobatidae; genus Ranitomeya; species Ranitomeya variabilis. The sequence goes on along the minus strand of NC_135232.1, from coordinate 1,120,061,352 downwards.
CATATTTGGTATCGCTGCATTCAGAATCGCCCGATCAATAAAAGAAAAAGCATTAACCTGATCGCTAAACAGCATAGCGAGAAAAAAATTCAAAACGCCAGAATTTTGTTTTTTTGCTCACCGTGACATTGCATTAAAATGCAATAATTGGCGATCAAAAGAACATATCTGCAGAAATGTGGTATTAAAAACGTCAGCTCGGCATGCAAAAAATAAGCCCCCACCCGACCCCAGATCACGAAAAATGGAGACGCTACGGGTATCGGAAAATGGCGCTTTTTTATTTTTTTAATTAATTTTTTTTTAAAGCAAAGTTTTGAATTTTTTTTTCACCACTTAGATAAAAAATAACCTAGACATGTTAGGTGTCTATGAACTCGTAATGACCTGGAGAATCATAATTTCAGGTCAGTATTAGTATTTAGTGAACCTAGCAAAAAAGCCAAGACAGAAAACAATTGTGCGATTGCACTCTTTTTTGCAATTTCACCACACTTGGAATTTTTTTCCCGTTTTCTAGTACAAGACATGGTAAAACCAATGGTGTCATTCAAAGGTACAACCCGTCCTGCAAAAAATAAGCCCTCACATGACCATATTGACGGAAAAAAAAAAGGCTCTGGAAGGAGGGGAGCGAAAAACGAAAACGCAAAAATGAAAAAGGGTCGCGGCGTGAAGGGGTTAAAAAAAATCAAACCTGATAACAGTACAACAGAAATAATAGAATCTTAACACTACTGTATAATTCCCAAGTCATGGGAGACATGAGTTAGAGCTCCAGAGAGGAAACTTTATGGCCGGACAATGGAGTGCACAATAGGAATATGAAGGTCTTGCCACCTTCATACGTTCATCCTGGGATGCAACTGACAAGTAGCTAAGATCTATTCCACCAAAACCTGATGAATTTAACAGGAATTGATTCTAGGATCCATATAATGAGAGAAAGCACGGAGATGGGTAACTGAAGGTAACTAGCTCAGTTGTCACTTCAGTTTTTCCAAGCTAAAAGTAGGGGTTTGTTGGTGGAACATAATCCTCTAAATGCATTGATGGATGGCATTTGAGGTGGATGCAGGTTCTGCTGCTCATACAGTACATGTTCATTTTTGGAGCTTTCTATCCACTATTGGGTTGAAGTTGGCATACGCAGGAAGCTGGACGATTTTGATGACTTCGTACAAATGGCCCACATTCTCTATTGCCCCACTGCAGCAATCACAGGCCTTGCATTAAAGGGGTAAGGTTACAGTCACAGGCATATGGAGGTTCTACACAAATCTTGCAATTTACACATTAAGATAGGATGAGTGATGGAATATTATATATTTGCGTATCATGTACTTGCAACTTTCTGAGGAAACCCTTAGCTTTAGTAACATCAAAAAATTAGTGAGGTTTTTTTTTTTTTCAGGGGAGTGACATTTTCAAATCTTTGTAAAAAGGTCTTTTAGCTCGATAGAATGTTTGTAGGAATGATTTTTCCTCATCACTGACCAGCATTTATTAGGGGCCCAAGACAATTGTGGTAGTCCCTAGATCAAGTTTTTATACAATGGGGAAAATAAGTATTTGATACATTGTCGATTTTACAAGTTTTCCCACCTACAAAGAATGGAGAGGTTTGTAATTTTTATCATAGGTACACTTAACCTGTGGGGGCAGAATATAAAAAAGAAAAGAAAATACAGAAAAATCACATTGTATAATATTTACATAATTAATTTGCATTTTTTGCATGAAATAAGAATGTGAAACAATGGAAAAACAGTACTTGATATTTGGTACCGAAACCTTTGTTTGCAGTTACAGAGGTCTGACGTTTCCTATAGTTCTTGATCAAGTTTGCACACTGCAGCAGGGATTTTAGCCTACTCCTCCATACAGATATTCTCCAGATGTTTTGGAGCGGTCACTAGGCAACATTGAGTTTCAGCTCCCTCCAAAGATTTTCTATTGGGTTTAGGCCTGGGACTGGCTAGGCCATGCCAGGACCTTGAAATGCTTCTTGCAGAGCCACTTCGTAGTTGCCCTGGCTGTGTCTTTTAGGTTCTTGTCCTTGATCGATCTTCAATTGAGGGAAGGAGATTGTTGGCCAAAATCTAGCGATAGATGGCCCCATCCATTTTCCCTTCAATAAGGTGCAGTCATCTTGTCACCTTTGCAGAAAAGAACCCCCAAAGTATGATGTTACCCTCAACATATTTCACTGTGGGGACTGTGTTCTTGGGGGTTGTACTCCTCATTCTTCTTCCTCCAGACACGGCGAGTAAAGTTGATACCAAAACGTTCTATTTTGGTTTCATCTGATACATTGCCTTCTCCTGTGCCTCCTTAAGATCATCCAGATGGTCATTGGAGAACTTCAAACAGGCCTGAACTTGTGCTGGCAGGGGGACCTTGTGTGCCGTGAAGGATTTTAAATCATGGTGGCATAGTGTACTGTTATTAACGGTAATGTTTGAGACTGAGGTCAAAGCTCTCATCAGGTCATTGACCATGTCCTCTGGTGTCAATCTTTGCTGATTCCTGACCTTTCTCAGAATTATCCTTACCCCACGAGGCGAGATCTTGCATGGAGCCCCAGACCAAGGAAGTTTGACAGTAATCTTGTGTTTCACCCATTTTCTAATAATTCTGCCAACAGTTGTTGCCCATTCACCAAGAGTGCTAGTCTATTGTCCTGTAAACAATCCCAGTTTTGTGCAGGCATAACATGGACAAAATTGTAGACTTGGACAGCTCTTTGGTCTTGACCATGGTGAAGAGGTTGGAGTGTGACTGATTGTGTGGACAGGTGTCTTTTATACAAGTAACGAGTCAAAACCAGCGCAAATAATACAGGTAATGAACAGTAGGAGGGCTTCTTAAAGAAACACTAACAGGTCTGAGAGCCAGAATTTTTACTGATTGGTAGGTGATCCAATACTTATTTCATGTAATAAAATGCAACTTAATTATTTAAAACTCATACAATGTGATTTTCTGATTTTTATTTTTAGATTGTCTCCTACAGTTGAAGTGTACCTACGATAAAAATTACAGACCTCTTCATTCTTTGTAGGTGGGAAAACTTGCAAAATGTATCAAATACTTATTTTCCCCACTGTACTTCATGCATTTACAATACCGACACGGAGGAGTCAGAACAAGGAGGCAAACCACCTCAAAAGGTTTTCCTTAACACAAATCCAGCTAGAGATTAGACTTATCACCCTAATCTGAATGTACATATTGCGATACTATCACCAATATCGTTGATGCTTGTTACAATAGTCTATGAGCAAAACCAAACAAAATGGATCCCTAAAATATAACCCTTAATTATGCTAAAACTCTAAAAGATACTTAAAATTAGTGTAAGGAGTATACAAAAAAACAAAAACAAAAAAAAACAACTATCAAGGTCTTATGAGGGTCACAAAATACTTGGATATAGTGCAAGAGAAGTAGCAAACCATAGAATTCCCAAAGGTGTCACCCTAATATATACGAAATAGCAGCCCCGCTTCTTGTCGGATATCCATCAAGACCCTATCAAACACCTACCACTTAAGTGCAAAACAGTATTTTCATTTTCTTCTACAATTGTCTATGGTAATTAATTGGTAGTTTTTCAATTAATTAGTAAAATATAGTAAGTTTTTTATTCACTTTCCTATAAATCACTATGTGATAGTGAAACAGGACATTGTCCATATCTGGGGCATCATCTAAATCAAGGGATTCAAATGCGAAGGGGGGGGGGGTGCAAAGGACATGCAGCCCCCAAAGCTATTTTTCTGTGTCTTCAAATAGGTCAGGTGCCGTCCTGGCTACTTCACAGAGTAGATGTCACACATCGCACCTGCCATCCTATGGGGGGGGGGGGGGGGGGAAGTCACACCAAAATATGCACAGTTCAACATCATCTACGCTCAGTGGGCATGAAAACATACCCACTTTGCTTTAACTGTAAAATGCAGCACATTTTGCCACCTGAAAATTTACACAAATGTGGGATATTAGCCTTAAAAAGACCAATGACGTGGATCGAGCATCGTAGTAGGGTTTTTCTGAAAATACAGTTCAAAGAATATAGATCTTAATATAACAAAATTAGGTAAAAAAAAGCACAAAAAGAATCTTTGAAATTCAGTCTTTTAAAAAAAAAAAAAAAAACAAGACAAGAGTAGGGAAATACTCTTCTTCAGTCTTCTTTCATTTACATGATGCTTACAGTGTTGGGAGTAAACGAGGCGGCAGTGTCAGTGAGATGTTATCCCATTAGTTGGTTATATAAAGAGATGATGTCCCCATAGCAGATAGACTGGTGACAACAATCACCTGAGTAGTGATAGTATAGTGTGATGGATGTCCGCCTTATCAGCAGCTACTGCCCGGCCTCCTCCTGCCTGAAGCTAAGAGCAGGTTGTTAGGACCTGATGCCTTTATTGTCACTCATCATGGGACATTGTGGTAATCCATATCAGTGAGATAATTTGTCAGATGGTAATGATGTATTCTCCACTAATTAACTGGCTCATGGCTGAGAGGGGCTAGAAAATTACTTTATGAACAGAGCGGCACATGGCAACAATTAGTAAAAATGTCATTGAGATATGACCAAAGGATTAAGACTTACTCAGACAAAAACTCTGATCTTCGAATCATGACCACCTTGATTATTATTATTATTATTATTATTGTTTATTTATATAGCACCATTAATTCCATGGTGCTGTACATGGGAAGGGGTTACATCAAAATACAAATATCACTTACAGTAAACAAAACTAACAATGACAGACTGGTACAGAGGGAAGAGGACCCTGCCCTTGCGGGCTTACAATCTACAGGATTGTGGGGAAGGAGACAGTAGGTCAAGGGTTAATTTGATTATGTTAATAATGTTGATTATGTTAATTTGATTATGTCAAGTTGATTATGCTTAGTAAATAAATTCTTAGGACCTAGATCTTGTTGCCAGGTTAAAATTCTGTGGCCACTGGATGGAAGATCTGTGTGCTGCCTCTTACCCGATAGCAACCAAGGATTCTCTGTTGATTAGCCATCCTGGCGTGACGTCAATCGTGTATCACCTCCGCGTCTTCTTAAAAGAAGAGATGTCAAAAGAAGTGGATTGCAAGGCCAACGTCCAGTGGCCATGGAATGTTTACTTGCATGCTGGTCCAGGGTCCTAGAAATCAGTTCTCGCATATATAATGGGCTTACAAGTTTAATGACTGTAATACAAACCTAGGTAGAAACATAGAAAAAAGAAATATGTAACGGAACGGGATATCCAGTGAAAAACATATATAAATCCCCTTAAAAATTTAATTTTATTAATTAGATATTTTAAAAATACCACTACCCAGTGAAAACAGACAAAATATATAAATATATATAGGAAATTGCAATATAGGTGCACCTGCCTAGATGGATAGCCCTACAATGACCTACTGCCCCTGCCTGACAGTGGAGGTTGGCACCCTGATAGTAATTTTGGCGCCCCCACTCCGCGACGGCTATCCCCTGCTGGCCCTAATAATGCCCTGCCAACTCAAAGGGGAGAAAACAATGAGCAATAAAAAGAAATGAAAGAAGGACAAGTAGGCAGGCACTCAGGTGCACACTATATAACGTTAACCAACTCCCTATTTCATAGTCCCAATGGGGACAATGTACCAAAAAGGAAAGTTACAGAGTAACTCATAGATTTCTTCAGTATAATTGTCCTAATGCATCCTTACAGCATAGATTCTATTATAAATCAATAATGGGACCTCAATAGGGAGGTAGAAAAAGATATAAATGACCTAATTCAGTCCGGATATAAAACTTAACATATCAACACTGTCTGGCAAGAAAATATTATAATTGACCACCACTATATATAGAATAGACTAAAGTGCATATGGTGGACAAATAGTATGCAGTTGATGTTTTTAGAGGCTAACAGTGTAATGACACCTCCATATATAAAAACACATGCAGGTGCTAATCATAGTCAGTAGTCATTAGTCAGTGTTGGTACAAATGCATCGTGTGCTAGACCAAAGAAAAATCATTAAAGTACTAGCACAGACAGCCAGTGAAGACAATATTCTCCACAAGGGAGACACTTAGCTGTCAGTATAACGCCCCGACGCGTTTCCCCGTCATACGGTTCCTCAGGGAGCAGAAAAAGATGTGCTGGACCGATAGTCAATGATGCAGGTGCCCTAATAGCGGAGCAGACCTGTTTAGAACCCCGGAGGGCGAGCTTATATGGTGAGGTGCAAATCCTGTTGACTAATCAGCAGGGCACCCAAGGCCCCTCCTCTCCACAGATTTCCGAAATAACTGGGTCTGGTACCACCCACAAAAACAAAGCAGGAATGGACAATCTCGATGTCTATACCAGCCAAGGGCTCCCACCCCTTAGCATAAATAGACAGATAATATAACTAAAAATAAGTTGACATACCACACCAGATACTAAGGCACCAGGAGATGTAAGCCACATGGTACAGCGTGGGCGCCGCCATGATAGATACACAGCCGCCGAACAGGGCCGCCCATAGTGCCAGTAACTAAGGGGCGGCACCAGAGCGCTCCATAGCTATGGAGCTATACACAAGAGGACAACTCACGCTCGGTCGCCGCCATCTTTGGTGTGTTAGGCTGGACCACGCATGCGTCTGGTCTAAGCTAGATGGTCAGAGCGGCAGCGGCGTAATGGATACATGTAGCGCTATAAAATCGACGTAAGCGCGGCATTCGCAGCTGGAAGGAGTAACCTACACTGCTGAGATGAAAAAAGGGGGGACCCCACCAAACCCCTAATGCTACGTATGTGGCTAAAGCCGGTGACCTTCATATCTGGGCAATATAGACGATAAGGAGAAAATAAATAGACACAAATGTCGGTCACAGTCGACCACTACATACAATCTGTAGAAACATGGTATGGTAGTTAAAGAAATCAGGTACCCAACTGTTCAATGTAAAGTGCAAAAGAGGCAATGTGGATATTTAAATAAATCATAGATAATTAAATGTGTTATTACAGAAAACACGTATAGTTAAGGGATTCATTCAACCCTCCCGGTGCCATGGATTGCATACGGAAAATCCACTCTGTCTCTCGTTTGAGGAGGGCTTGATCAAAATCCCCTCCTCGTGTCTTAGGTCTCAACAGGTCAATCATACAGAAAGTGATCCCCTCCAAGGCACCCCCATGTACCCTATTCATATGTCGGGCAAGTGGGGTATCCCTCTTATGCCGGATATCTCCGAGATGCTCCCCAAATCTCGTTCTTAACTCCCTTTTGGTCTTGCCAATGTAATCAAGAGGGCAGGGGCAAGTGATCTTATATATTACCCCTGTAGATTTACAATTACCAAAATCTCTAATATCAAAACATCTACCATTGGCCGCACTCGTAAATTGTTTGGTCTGTCTAACATACTGGCATTTAGAACAACTCCCGCATCTGAAAAAGCCCAATGGTTTCCTCTCAAGCCACGTGCCTGCTACCTGTGGTTTTTGATACAAACTGTGTACCAGGCGGTCCCCAATTGTTCTCCCCCTTCTATATGTTATATTCGGCATCGAAGAGATAAATTCCTTGAGGTTCGGATCAGCTTGGAGCACACCCCAATGTCTCCTAATGATTTGGTATATTTTATCAGACTGATTGTCATAAGTCCCTATCAATCTGACCAGATCAGGAGTATCTCTCGGTCTCTCCCGAGTTCGTAGTAAAAGTGACCTATCGCTCTCCAAGGCTTCCCTGTATGATTTAGTGAGTACTTCCGAGGGATACCCTCTCTCTCTAAATCTTCGATGTAACTCCACAGCTTGATGTTTAAACGAGTCTACCTCAGAGCAGTTCCTACGGATACGCAGAAACTGCCCCTTCGGTATGCCGCGCTTAAGGGGGGTGGGGTGGTGGCTGTGCCATTGCAACAGACTATTAGTAGCAGTCGGTTTACGATAGGTGTTGGTACTTAAACCCCCATCACTATTCTTTGAGATCGTGAGGTCCAGGAAGGCGATAGTATGCTCATGGGATTCAGACGTGAACCTCATTCCGATCTTGTTAACATTGATCTCTCTCACAAACCTCTCAAAGTCGGCCCCTGGGCCAGACCACAGCACGAAAATATCGTCGATGTATCTGGCCCAGAGGCTGATGTGGGGCTGCCACCACCTATCCTCCTCCGGAAAGATAATGGTTTCCTCCCACCAGCCCAGGAACAGGTTAGCGTATGTGGGGGCACAAGGGCTCCCCATCGCTGTGCCCCTGAGCTGGTGGAAGTACTTACCGTTAAATAAAAAGAAATTCCGGGTAAGAGTGAAGAAGAGCAGTTGTTTGACAAAGTTATTGTGTTCAGCGCATTCAATGGCTCGCGTTCTCAAAAAGTGGTCAACTGCCCTCATACCAGTATCGTGGGGGATGCTACTGTACAATGCCTCCACATCAATGGAGGCTAGTATCGTGTACGGTTCCACAACAACATCCTCCAACATACCCAAGAGGTGCAACGTATCCCTCACATAAGAGGGAAGTGATAGTACAAAGGGCCTCAGGATCTGGTCTATATAGATGCCTATATTCTGAGATATTGAGTCGATCCCTGCTACAATTGGGCGACCTTTCAGTGGGTCAAGGCCCTTATGCACCTTCGGGAGGGCATAGAAAGTTGGTACAGTTGGCGAAGTGGGAGCAAGAAAGGAAAATTCATTTTTGGATATCAGCCTATTATCCAAGGCCTTGTCTAATAAAGCCATCAATTCCTTAGAATAGTCTTTTGTGGGATCCCCTAATAGAGTTTCGTAGGTATGATGGTCATTGAGGAGCAAGCCACACATCTGGAGGTATTTTGGATGGTCAAGAATAACAAGATTCCCACCTTTATCTGATGATTTGAAAATCAGATTAGTATTCTTTTCAAGCCTCTGTAGAGCTGTAGACTCATTTATTGACAGGTTGTGGTTCCCATATAGATGACTATTAGAGATCCTACACAGATCTGCCTCAACCAGTTTGACAAAAATGTCAACACTAGTGACATCATTGATGGGTGGCAATTTCTTGCTCCTCCTCCTTAGGGAGGTAAAAGGTCCTTCACCTCTCCCTCTTTCATTCTCATGTAGGAGACCCACCAAGGCATTATAGCCTTCAAGATCCTCCTCGCTGAGACCCAATTCTCTGCATTTTTCCCAATCGTTTTTCTTAAAGAACAGTTTCCACTTGAGATTTCGGCCAAAGAGATTAATATCCTTAACCCAATTAAAGCAATTGTACATATTCGTTGGGACAAAATTCAAACCCCTCTGGAGGACCGCATATTCCTCCTTGGAGAAAACAAACGAGGATAAGTTAATGATCTGGCCCTGTGTTATTGGGGCCGCCTCCTCAGATCGTATTTTACTGACTGTCGGTTGTCTAAAAAAGACGATGTTCCATAGGATGAGGAGGAGGATGCCTGGGATACAGGGCCCAAGCCACCTACAGGTCCCCTTGTGCCCCTTCCTCCTCTCCCCCTTCCTCTCTGTCTGTATTGGTTCCTGGTCGGGCGCCATTGCTGAAATGAAGCCGCCCCCTTCTCTGACCGCTCTGTGTCTGATGTATCTATATCAGAGGAGGAAATATCCCCCGTACTCTGGGGCTGATAATCGTAGGCCTTGTTGTCCCTGAATTCATTCAGGTCCCTAGTGAACTGTGAGTGTTTTCTATCTTTTAGCCTATTTTGAAATTTCTCTATCGACGTCTGTAAAAAATTCTCCCTCCTTGTATACTCAGGGTCAGTTTTTTGTTTTTGAGCCTGTTCAATCAGTAAATTCAGTTTAGTGGTTGATTCTTCAAGCAGTCTCTTTTCCTCTACAAGCAATATTTGCATGAAACGGATAGAAGAGTCGATCGACTCTTTTAGCCAGGCTGCCAATACAGTAGGATTTGCGGTCCGAGGGGAGGGTCTAATCGGGATACGCAGTCCCTTGGGCACGATCTTATTTTTGATATAATTTTCTAGGCCCTTAATTTCCCACCACGATTTGATATTGTCCTTGTAGCACAAGTAAATGTCTTTAAATAGATTTTGAAGGGAAGGATTATCTGTATTCTGAGGGGGAGTATCACTGATGGAAAAAACTATATTTGCATCCTGTGCCCATACATTAGTATCAATGGGACCTGAAAGAAAGCTCGCCATACCATAAAAAATTAGGTAGAAACATAGAAAAAAGAAATATGTAACGGAACGGGATATCCAGTGAAAAACATATATAAATCCCCTTAAAAATTTAATTTTATTAATTAGATATTTTAAAAATACCACTACCCAGTGAAAACAGACAAAATATATAAATATATATAGGAAATTGCAATATAGGTGCACCTGCCTAGATGGATAGCCCTACAATGACCTACTGCCCCTGCCTGACAGTGGAGGTTGGCACCCTGATAGTAATTTTGGCGCCCCCACTCCGCGACGGCTATCCCCTGCTGGCCCTAATAATGCCCTGCCAACTCAAAGGGGAGAAAACAATGAGCAATAAAAAGAAATGAAAGAAGGACAAGTAGGCAGGCACTCAGGTGCACACTATATAACGTTAACCAACTCCCTATTTCATAGTCCCAATGGGGACAATGTACCAAAAAGGAAAGTTACAGAGTAACTCATAGATTTCTTCAGTATAATTGTCCTAATGCATCCTTACAGCATAGATTCTATTATAAATCAATAATGGGACCTCAATAGGGAGGTAGAAAAAGATATAAATGACCTAATTCAGTCCGGATATAAAACTTAACATATCAACACTGTCTGGCAAGAAAATATTATAATTGACCACCACTATATATAGAATAGACTAAAGTGCATATGGTGGACAAATAGTATGCAGTTGATGTTTTTAGAGGCTAACAGTGTAATGACACCTCCATATATAAAAACACATGCAGGTGCTAATCATAGTCAGTAGTCATTAGTCAGTGTTGGTACAAATGCATCGTGTGCTAGACCAAAGAAAAATCATTAAAGTACTAGCACAGACAGCCAGTGAAGACAATATTCTCCACAAGGGAGACACTTAGCTGTCAGTATAACGCCCCGACGCGTTTCCCCGTCATACGGTTCCTCAGGGAGCAGAAAAAGATGTGCTGGACCGATAGTCAATGATGCAGGTGCCCTAATAGCGGAGCAGACCTGTTTAGAACCCCGGAGGGCGAGCTTATATGGTGAGGTGCAAATCCTGTTGACTAATCAGCAGGGCACCCAAGGCCCCTCCTCTCCACAGATTTCCGAAATAACTGGGTCTGGTACCACCCACAAAAACAAAGCAGGAATGGACAATCTCGATGTCTATACCAGCCAAGGGCTCCCACCCCTTAGCATAAATAGACAGATAATATAACTAAAAATAAGTTGACATACCACACCAGATACTAAGGCACCAGGAGATGTAAGCCACATGGTACAGCGTGGGCGCCGCCATGATAGATACACAGCCGCCGAACAGGGCCGCCCATAGTGCCAGTAACTAAGGGGCGGCACCAGAGCGCTCCATAGCTATGGAGCTATACACAAGAGGACAACTCACGCTCGGTCGCCGCCATCTTTGGTGTGTTAGGCTGGACCACGCATGCGTCTGGTCTAAGCTAGATGGTCAGAGCGGCAGCGGCGTAATGGATACATGTAGCGCTATAAAATCGACGTAAGCGCGGCATTCGCAGCTGGAAGGAGTAACCTACACTGCTGAGATGAAAAAAGGGGGGACCCCACCACACCCCTAATGCTACGTATGTGGCTAAAGCCGGTGACCTTCATATCTGGGCAATATAGACGATAAGGAGAAAATAAATAGACACAAATGTCGGTCACAGTCGACCACTACATACAATCTGTAGAAACATGGTATGGTAGTTAAAGAAATCAGGTACCCAACTGTTCAATGTAAAGTGCAAAAGAGGCAATGTGGATATTTAAATAAATCATAGATAATTAAATGTGTTATTACAGAAAACACGTATAGTTAAGGGATTCATTCAACCCTCCCGGTGCCATGGATTGCATACGGAAAATCCACTCTGTCTCTCGTTTGAGGAGGGCTTGATCAAAATCCCCTCCTCGTGTCTTAGGTCTCAACAGGTCAATCATACAGAAAGTGATCCCCTCCAAGGCACCCCCATGTACCCTATTCATATGTCGGGCAAGTGGGGTATCCCTCTTATGCCGGATATCTCCGAGATGCTCCCCAAATCTCGTTCTTAACTCCCTTTTGGTCTTGCCAATGTAATCAAGAGGGCAGGGGCAAGTGATCTTATATATTACCCCTGTAGATTTACAATTACCAAAATCTCTAATATCAAAACATCTACCATTGGCCGCACTCGTAAATTGTTTGGTCTGTCTAACATACTGGCATTTAGAACAACTCCCGCATCTGAAAAAGCCCAATGGTTTCCTCTCAAGCCACGTGCCTGCTACCTGTGGTTTTTGATACAAACTGTGTACCAGGCGGTCCCCAATTGTTCTCCCCCTTCTATATGTTATATTCGGCATCGAAGAGATAAATTCCTTGAGGTTCGGATCAGCTTGGAGCACACCCCAATGTCTCCTAATGATTTGGTATATTTTATCAGACTGATTGTCATAAGTCCCTATCAATCTGACCAGATCAGGAGTATCTCTCGGTCTCTCCCGAGTTCGTAGTAAAAGTGACCTATCGCTCTCCAAGGCTTCCCTGTATGATTTAGTGAGTACTTCCGAGGGATACCCTCTCTCTCTAAATCTTCGATGTAACTCCACAGCTTGATGTTTAAACGTGTCTACCTCAGAGTACGGGGGATATTTCCTCCTCTGATATAGATACATCAGACACAGAGCGGTCAGAGAAGGGGGCGGCTTCATTTCAGCAATAGCGCCCGACCAGGAACCAATACAGACAGAGAGGAAGGGGGAGAGGAGGAAGGGGCACAAGGGGACCTGTAGGTGGCTTGGGCCCTGTATCCCAGGCATCCTCCTCCTCATCCTATGGAACATCGTCTTTTTTAGACAACCGACAGTCAGTAAAATACGATCTGAGGAGGCGGCCCCAATAACACAGGGCCAGATCATTAACTTATCCTCGTTTGTTTTCTCCAAGGAGGAATATGCGGTCCTCCAGAGGGGTTTGAATTTTGTCCCAACGAATATGTACAATTGCTTTAATTGGGTTAAGGATATTAATCTCTTTGGCCGAAATCTCAAGTGGAAACTGTTCTTTAAGAAAAACGATTGGGAAAAATGCAGAGAATTGGGTCTCAGCGAGGAGGATCTTGAAGGCTATAATGCCTTGGTGGGTCTCCTACATGAGAATGAAAGAGGGAGAGGTGAAGGACCTTTTACCTCCCTAAGGAGGAGGAGCAAGAAATTGCCACCCATCAATGATGTCACTAGTGTTGACATTTTTGTCAAACTGGTTGAGGCAGATCTGTGTAGGATCTCTAATAGTCATCTATATGGGAACCACAACCTGTCAATAAATGAGTCTACAGCTCTACAGAGGCTTGAAAAGAATACTAATCTGATTTTCAAATCATCAGATAAAGGTGGGAATCTTGTTATTCTTGACCATCCAAAATACCTCCAGATGTGTGGCTTGCTCCTCAATGACCATCATACCTACGAAACTCTATTAGGGGATCCCACAAAAGACTATTCTAAGGAATTGATGGCTTTATTAGACAAGGCCTTGGATAATAGGCTGATATCCAAAAATGAATTTTCCTTTCTTGCTCCCACTTCGCCAACTGTACCAACTTTCTATGCCCTCCCGAAGGTGCATAAGGGCCTTGACCCACTGAACGATACACGATACTAGCCTCCATTGATGTGGAGGCATTGTACAGTAGCATCCCCCACGATACTGGTATGAGGGCAGTTGACCACTTTTTGAGAACGCGAGCCATTGAATGCGCTGAACACAATAACTTTGTCAAACAACTGCTCTTCTTCACTCTTACCCGGAATTTCTTTTTATTTAACGGTAAGTACTTCCACCAGCTCAGGGGCACAGCGATGGGGAGCCCTTGTGCCCCCACATACGCTAACCTGTTCCTGGGCTGGTGGGAGGAAACCATTATCTTTCCGGAGGAGGATAGGTGGTGGCAGCCCCACATCAGCCTCTGGGCCAGATACATCGACGATATTTTCGTGCTGTGGTCTGGCCCAGGGGCCGACTTTGAGAGGTTTGTGAGAGAGATCAATGTTAACAAGATCGGAATGAGGTTCACGTCTGAATCCCATGAGCACACTATCGCCTTCCTGGACCTCACGATCTCAAAGAATAGTGATGGGGGTTTAAGTACCAACACCTATCGTAAACCGACTGCTACTAATAGTCTGTTGCAATGGCACAGCCACCACCCCACCCCCCTTAAGCGCGGCATACCGAAGGGGCAGTTTCTGCGTATCCGTAGGAACTGCTCTGAGGTAGACACGTTTAAACATCAAGCTGTGGAGTTACATCGAAGATTTAGAGAGAGAGGGTATCCCTCGGAAGTACTCACTAAATCATACAGGGAAGCCTTGGAGAGCGATAGGTCACTTTTACTACGAACTCGGGAGAGACCGAGAGATACTCCTGATCTGGTCAGATTGATAGGGACTTATGACAATCAGTCTGATAAAATATACCAAATCATTAGGAGACATTGGGGTGTGCTCCAAGCTGATCCGAACCTCAAGGAATTTATCTCTTCGATGCCGAATATAACATATAGAAGGGGGAGAACAATTGGGGACCGCCTGGTACACAGTTTGTATCAAAAACCACAGGTAGCAGGCACGTGGCTTGAGAGGAAACCATTGGGCTTTTTCAGATGCGGGAGTTGTTCTAAATGCCAGTATGTTAGACAGACCAAACAATTTACGAGTGCGGCCAATGGTAGATGTTTTGATATTAGAGATTTTGGTAATTGTAAATCTACAGGGGTAATATATAAGATCACTTGCCCCTGCCCTCTTGATTACATTGGCAAGACCAAAAGGGAGTTAAGAACGAGATTTGGGGAGCATCTCGGAGATATCCGGCATAAGAGGGATACCCCACTTGCCCGACATATGAATAGGGTACATGGGGGTGCCTTGGAGGGGATCACTTTCTGTATGATTGACCTGTTGAGACCTAAGACACGAGGAGGGGATTTTGATCAAGCCCTCCTCAAACGAGAGACAGAGTGGATTTTCCGTATGCAATCCATGGCACCGGGAGGGTTGAATGAATCCCTTAACTATACGTGTTTTCTGTAATAACACATTTAATTATCTATGATTTATTTAAATATCCACATTGCCTCTTTTGCACTTTACATTGAACAGTTGGGTACCTGATTTCTTTAACTACCATACCATGTTTCTACAGATTGTATGTAGTGGTCGACTGTGACCGACATTTGTGTCTATTTATTTTCTCCTTATCGTCTATATTGCCCAGATATGAAGGTCACCGGCTTTAGCCACATACGTAGCATTAGGGGTGTGGTGGGGTCCCCCCTTTTTTCATCTCAGCAGTGTAGGTTACTCCTTCCAGCTGCGAATGCCGCGCTTACGTCGATTTTATAGCGCTACATGTATCCATTACGCCGCTGCCGCTCTGACCATCTAGCTTAGACCAGACGCATGCGTGGTCCAGCCTAACACACCAAAGATGGCGGCGACCGAGCGTGAGTTGTCCTCTTGTGTATAGCTCCATAACTATGGAGCGCTCTGGTGCCGCCCCTTAGTTACTGGCACTATGGGCGGCCCTGTTCGGCGGCTGTGTATCTATCATGGCGGCGCCCACGCTGTACCATGTGGCTTACATCTCCTGGTGCCTTAGTATCTGGTGTGGTATGTCAACTTATTTTTAGTTATATTATCTGTCTATTTATGCTAAGGGGTGGGAGCCCTTGGCTGGTATAGACATCGAGATTGTCCATTCCTGCTTTGTTTTTGTGGGTGGTACCAGACCCAGTTATTTCGGAAATCTGTGGAGAGGAGGGGCCTTGGGTGCCCTGCTGATTAGTCAACAGGATTTGCACCTCACCATATAAGCTCGCCCTCCGGGGTTCTAAACAGGTCTGCTCCGCTATTAGGGCACCTGCATCATTGACTATCGGTCCAGCACATCTTTTTCTGCTCCCTGAGGAACCGTATGACGGGGAAACGCGTCGGGGCGTTATACTGACAGCTAAGTGTCTCCCTTGTGGAGAATATTGTCTTCACTGGCTGTCTGTGCTAGTACTTTAATGATTTTTCTTTGGTCTAGCACACGATGCATTTGTACCAACACTGACTAATGACTACTGACTATGATTAGCACCTGCATGTGTTTTTATATATGGAGGTGTCATTACACTGTTAGCCTCTAAAAACATCAACTGCATACTATTTGTCCACCATATGCACTTTAGTCTATTCTATATATAGTGGTGGTCAATTATAATATTTTCTTGCCAGACAGTGTTGATATGTTAAGTTTTATATCCGGACTGAATTAGGTCATTTATATCTTTTTCTACCTCCCTATTGAGGTCCCATTATTGATTTATAATAGAATCTATGCTGTAAGGATGCATTAGGACAATTATACTGAAGAAATCTATGAGTTACTCTGTAACTTTCCTTTTTGGTACATTGTCCCCATTGGGACTATGAAATAGGGAGTTGGTTAACGTTATATAGTGTGCACCTGAGTGCCTGCCTACTTGTCCTTCTTTCATTTCTTTTTATTGCTCATTGTTTTCTCCCCTTTGAGTTGGCAGGGCATTATTAGGGCCAGCAGGGGATAGCCGTCGCGGAGTGGGGGCGCCAAAATTACTATCAGGGTGCCAACCTCCACTGTCAGGCAGGGGCAGTAGGTCATTGTAGGGCTATCCATCTAGGCAGGTGCACCTATATTGCAATTTCCTATATATATTTATATATTTTGTCTGTTTTCACTGGGTAGTGGTATTTTTAAAATATCTAATTAATAAAATTAAATTTTTAAGGGGATTTGTAATACAAACCTAGCAATTTTGGTTAAGATGGTTTATAATTAGGTTGTCCTGTCTCTCCCTTCTGTCTCTAGCTCCCATGCAGCCATGTGGAAATGTAGTTTTACATGCAATTCATGTAACACACCTTCTGACAACTATCAAAGCTGTGATTTAATGGTAGATTCAGAAAAGTTCAAATAATGGTGATTAATATCAGAATCTAGGTCAGTAGATCTGTAGCAATACATATACCCCAATGTTTTATGAAATGGCCCTACAGATTCTGTGATCAAATTGTCTAGGACCCATTTCACATGGCCAGATTTTGTACCCCTGAGGGTCACTGAGCAACTGTTAAAAAAGTTGATCATTACTTGCCTGTTTTTATATATATTGAACATGAGTGGGTTTCACACAAATTATCTTAGTGACATTCTTGGAGCAGAACTTCTGGATCTCGGGGTGGGTGCATGCGCAGTGACGCTCTCCTCGCTTCCTCGCTTCCAATGGCCGCAGGTGGAGGGAGGCGGGATCATAAACGCCGCAGAGTGGCAGATTTAAAAGGAGACTGATGCAGACAGCTTCTGCTGCATGCAGTCTCCATAACCATGGAAGGCAGCGAAGAGCAGCAGCAGCAGCATCAGCTTAAACAGCAGCGCCATCACAAACAGACGGACGGGCCGAAGGACAAAGATAAGCGGAGCAGCTGTTCCAGTAACCACTCCACACAGCGCAGCAGATTGGCTGCAGTAAACAAGTCACCATCTACGGATCCCTTGGTCCAAACAGTCCCCCCTCCAGAACCGGTACCTGCGAGTTCATCTAATTGTGAGTGGACTTCGAGAAAGTCAATCATTATAATGGGGTTCCTTCTGTTCCCTTAATAGGGAAAGAAGAAGTTGGGGAAAATGAGGAACTGGTCCTGCCCCACGTGTAACAGGCCCTTATTAGAATCTTGGGATAAGAAGCTCTGTAGATCGTGTATACAGGAAATAGAATGTGACAAAACCCCAGATTTTGCTTCTAACTAAGATCCGCAATTAGATCTGAAGTTCAGAATGCCTTCTCAACAATCTCCCAGGGGAAAAAACAGTAATTAACCCCTTTCTGACATATGACGTACTATCCCGTCGGTGGTCATACGGGCCCACCCCACATCAACGGGAAAGTACGTCATGCCCTTTAATGCGATACTGCGACTTAAGTCGCGGTGATTGCATTAAAATTCTGATGCCATCTTACCTTATGGAAGATGGCCTCGGCATCCTGGGGTATGGCACCACCCCCCCGGCCTCTTGATCGCTGTGATTGGCTGTTCAATTCAGAACAGCCAATCACAGCCTTTCTCATTGGCTGAAACAGTGAGGTCCCAGGCTAGGATCGATGTTATGATCCTCGTGGCAGAGGATCGCAAAAAGACAAGCAAAATGAGCAAAAATAGGACTAGCTCTAGGGAGATGGTAACTGAACTGACCGCAGACCTAAACCTATCCAACACAACTAGAGGTAGCCGGGGAACGTGCCTACGTTGGTTCTAGACGTCTCGCGCCAGCCTGAGAATCTGTCTACCCCTGAAGAGAAAGCAAAGACCTCTCTTGCCTCCAGAGAAATAATCCCCAAAGAAATAGAAGCCCCCAACAAATATTAACGGTGAGGTAAGAAGAAAGCACATACGTAGAAATGAAATAAGGTTCAGCAAAAGAGGCCCGCTAATACTAGAAAGAGGAAATATAGAACAGGGATCTAAGCGGTCAGCAGAAAACCCTTACACAAAATCCATCCTGAGATTACAAGAACCCATACACCATCTAATGATGCATGAGGAGAAACTCAGTTCCACTAGAGCGACCAGCAAGCATGGGAATCACATTTTAGCAAGCTGGGCAAGAAAACATGTTAAACACAATATGCAAAAACTGAGAAAACAAAACTTAGCTTGTCTGAAGAAACTGGGAGCAGGGAGTCAAAAGGAATCTGAGTAGCACTGATTACATTGACAGCCGGCAACAACTGAAAGAGAAACAGAGCTAAATAGAAAACTCCCAGAAGATAACGAGACAGGTGGAAGCCAGAGACCAGCAGAATAACATGCAGCGCCACCAAGGGGAGCTCAAAGAAAAAGTCACACAGTACCATCTGTGACCACAAGAGGGAGCCCAAAAACAGAGTTCACAACAGATCGAGTACCGATATACTCGATCCTAGGGCCGGTGCCTGGTAATTCCAGACATAGGCCAAAAACCCCCCGGATTGATCGACGATCACATTGTGCAGGGCACAGCATCGGTGTTAACGCCCTGTGCCCTGCCTGTAACTTCCTGGATCGGTGCTGTAATAGCACCAATCCTACCCCGGAGCCTGCAGCTACTGATTGGCGCGATCGATGTGACAGCGCTGTGCCCTGATTGTGACCTGCCTATGACTGGAGCTGTGAGCTCTGATCATAGGCTGGTGCCTAGCAACACCGGCGTCACCAGGGCCTCCTCTGATTGGTGGGATCGATGTGATCATTCCATCCCACCAATGACAGGCCACAGCAGCGGTATGACTGCTCTGTGACCTGTCTCACCTCTCTCTGACCTGTCTGCTCTGCAGGAATCCTCGCACTTGTTGAGGATTCCTGCAGAGCGGTCACGCTGGCAGATCGCCTCCTGTGCTGA
Organism: Ranitomeya variabilis; assembly: GCF_051348905.1. Classification (NCBI taxonomy): domain Eukaryota; kingdom Metazoa; phylum Chordata; class Amphibia; order Anura; family Dendrobatidae; genus Ranitomeya; species Ranitomeya variabilis. Next base: position 1,120,041,716 of record NC_135232.1, on the reverse strand, counting down.
GACTTGTGGTGCCACAGTAGCCTGTGACACCACAATTCTTGCTAAAGAAAAAAGAAAGAAAGAAGACACAAGAAAGAAGACAGAAGACAGACTACAAACATAAGCGTTCATCCCCGATCCCGGCCCGATCTCTCTTCACCCTCCATCCCTTTCCCCCTCCACCCCACTTTGTGCCGTGTCCATCCCCAAATTTAGCAGCCACCGAGCATTGATTGGTGACGCAGTTCACCGATCAACACTCGTGCTCACTTCTATTTTTCACCCCCCTTAGCACCGCCGAGCGTTGACGCAGTTCACTGATCAACACTCGTGCTAACTTTTCTTTTCCACATCCCCGTGCGCGCACCCAGCCGCCGCGTATAAAACCCTTGCCTTTTGTTTTTTGTTTTTTTTCCACATCCCCGTGCGCACACCCCGCCGCCGCGTCTAAACCCGTGCCTTTCATTTCTTTTTTTTCCTTCACATCCCCGTGCGCACACCCAGCAGCCGCCAAACTTTGATAAGTGACGCGGTTCACTTATCAGAGCTAGGGCCTGCTGTTTTAGACTTTTTCTTTCACAGGTATTTTTTTCTCCCCCTTTGCTTTTTTTTCCTATAGCTTTTTCTTTTCAGAATAGTTTACACCAAACACTATCCCCCCCACACGTACACAGTTACCAATAAAGTACACCCAAGCACCATACTCAAAAAATAAAATGTCCCGCTGGTCCCGTTCATCCCAGCAGCGCTATTCAGCGGAGGAGGCATACTCTTTCCTTGCCTCCGACACTGATAGCCTGGGAGAGGATCCCACATTCCTTTACTCTTCAGATTCTTCATCCTCTTCCTCCTCATCTTCCTCCTCATGTCCTGCGGAACCGCCATGCAGACATCGCCGGACAGAAGCAGTGCCCACTGTTCATGAAGATGAAGATGAAGCAGTGCCCACTGCTGAAGATGAACCAGTGCGCCCCTCTTCGGACCCCATATGGACCTCGCCCCCCGAAAATTACGAGCCACTGATTCATCATTTTGTGACAGAATCATGAATCAAGTTTAACACCACCGGCCTCACAGAAATAGACTTTTTTAAAGTCTTTTTCTCTGAGGATTTTGTTAACCTCATGGTGGAGCAAACTAATTTGTATGGTCGGCAATTTTTGGAGCAAAACCCCGGTTCATCATTTTCTAACTGGTCTCCTGTAGATGCAGTTGAAATGATGCAGTTTTGGGGCCTGGTCCTTCATATGGGGATCCTGAGGAAGCCAGAAATTCGGCAATATTGGAGTGTTGATATTTTATATAACACTCCAGTGTTCCGAATGATCATGACCCGGACGCGTTTTGAGGCCATCCATAAGTTCCTGCATTACAACGATAATGCACGGTGTGCTGCACGAGATGACCCCAACTTTGACCGTCTGTTCAAAGTTCGGCCAGTCATCGAACACTTCAGCAAAAAGTTTGCTGAAGTGTACGTGCCCCAAAGGGACATCTGCGTGGATGAGTCCTTGGTTAATTTTAAGGGGCGGCTCAGATTCTGTCAATACCTGCCCAACAAGAGGGCCAGGTACGGAATTAAACTCTACAAGCTGTGTGAGAGTACCTCAGGGTACACCTACAATAAAGGGAAGGAAGAAAGTGTACGAAGGGAAGGACAGCAGGATTGAACTGCCTGAGTGTCCTATCCTTGGAGTGAGCGGGAAAATTGTGTGGGATTTGGTGCACCCACTGCTGGATAGAGGTTATCACCTCTACACCAATAACTTTTATTCCAGCATCCCACTCTACAAATCCCTCTCTGCGCGAGGTACCGCAGCCTGTGGTACTGTCCGCAAAAATCAGAGAGGCCACCCAAAGACGCTACTTGGGCAGATGCTCAGAAAAGGTGAGAGCAAAGCCAAATGTAGCAACCACCTACTGGTGGTCAAGTACAAGGACAAGAGGAATGTCCTTCTCTTGACCACCATACACGGTGATGGCAACGCCCTCAGCACTGTACGAGGTACCTCTGCACAGATCTGTAAACCGGACTGTGTACTGGGGTACAACAAAAACATGGGGGGCATTGATCTCTCCAATCCACTCCTCCAACCGGACAGTGCTTTGAGAAAGGCCAAGGTGTGGTACAAAAAGCTGTCCGTGAACATCGTACAAATGGCAATGCTCAACGCTTTCCTGCTGTCATGATGTGCACGCCACACCAATACGTCGTACCTTCAGTTGCAGGAGGTAGTGGTTAAGGCCCTGATATTTGGCACGAGGGAAGGAGCGGGCCCCAGTACTTCTGGAACTGAGGATGCTCATATCATACCAGGTCAGCATTTTCCGGGGGTGATTCCGCCAGCTGGAAGAAAAGGTAAGCTGCAAAAAAAGTGCCGAGTGTGCTACAAAAGAGGAATACGCAAGGACACCCTCTATCAATGCGACATCTGCCCCGACAAAACTGGCCTGTGTATGAAGGATTGCTTCAAATTGTACCACACCTCCATGCACTACTAATTTACTTTACAGGAACCAGTAGATTAGTTCCAAAGAGGGGGCATATCTAGGTAAGTTCTTTGGGGGTCTAGTGTTGTGAACTCTGTTTTCAGGCTCCCTCTTGTGGTCACAGCTGGTATGGTTGACTTTTGCTTTGGGCTCCCCCTGGTGGCTTTGTTTGTTATCCTGCTGGTCTCTGGTTATCAGCTGTCTCATTATCCTCTGGGAGGTTCCTATATAGCTCTGTTTCACTTCCACTTGTTGCCGGCTGTCGATGTAATCAGTGCTATTCAGATTCCTTCTGACTACCTTGCTCCCAGTCTTTCCAAGACAAGCTAAGTTTTTGTTTGCTTATTTTTTGATCATCAGTGTTCATCATGTTTTCTTGTCCAGCTTGCTAAAATGTGATTCCCTTGCTTGCTGGTTGCTCTAGTGGACTGAGTTTCTCCCCACACACCATTAGTTGGTGTGTGGGTTCTTGAAATCTCAGGATGGATATTTTGTAAGGGTTTTTTATTGACCGCATAGATCCCTGTACTATTTTCTACTTTCTAGTATTAGTGGGCCTCTTTTGCTGAATCTGATTTCACCCCTATGTATGTGCCTTCCTCTTACTTCACCGTTAATATTTGTTGGGGGCTTCTGTTGTGGATTCTGTTTTTGGGCTCCCTCTGGTGGTTGTTAGTGGAACTGGGTGACCTTGATGTTTTGCGGTCTCTGGTTCCACCTGTTCCATCAGAGGCTGGGAGTTTCCTATATAACCTGGCTTCCCTGTTATTCCCTTGCCGGCTATCAATGTAATCAGAGTGTCTCTGTTTGACTCTGCTACCTGCTCCTATTTCCTGCTGGACAAGCTAAGTTTTGATTTTCCTGTTTTTGTTTTTGCCTTATCATGTTTTTGGTCCAGCTTGCATATATATGACTCCTTGCTGCTGGTTGCTCTAGTGGGCTGAAATTACCCCCCATGTACCATGAGTTGGCACATGGGTACTAGTAATTTCCGGATGGTTTTTTGAAGAAAGGGTTTTTTGCTGACCGCGCAGTTTCCTTTTGTATCCTTCTGCTATCTAGCTTAGCGGGCCTCATTTTGCTAAAATCTATATTCATATCTACGTGTGTGCCTTCCTCTTAATTCACCGTCATTACATGTAGGGGGCTGGTATATCTTTGGGGTATTTCTCTGGAGGCGAGATAGGTCTGTGTTTCCTCTTGTAGGGGAAGTTAGTTCTCCGGCTGGTGCGAGACGTCTAGAATCATCGCAGGCACGTTCCCCGGCTACTGCTAGTTGTGTGTTAAGTTCAGGATCGCGGTCAGCTCAGGTTCCATCTCCCTAGAGCTCGTCCTATTTTTGTGCTTGTCCTTTTGGTCATCCCTTGCCATTGGGATCATGACAGTATAGCCGGCCCACAAAGTGTTAATTGTTTAGGCTGAAGCAGGAGAAAATGAAGTCTTGAGGAAGGTTTTTTTTTTTTTCCTTCCTCAGAGTTTTGCTGCCTAGCCTTTAATTGCTGTCTAGTTGCTTCTTACCTCCTCTTAACCCTTGAATGGCTCTGACCTCAGCTGTTTAACATGGATGTCCAGAGTTTGGCTTCCAGCCTGAATAATCTTGCTGCTAAGGTTCAAAACATACAGGATTTTGTTGTTCACACTCCAATGTCTGAACCTAGAATTCCTATTTCAGAGTTTTTCTCTGGAGATAGATCTAGTTTCCTCAATTTCAGGAACAATTGCAAATTGTTTCTTTCTTTGAAATCTCGCTCCTCTGGAGACCCTGCTCAGCAGGTCAAGATTGTTATATCTTTCCTGCGGGGCGACCCACAGAATTGGGCATTTGCATTGGCACCAGGGGATCCTGCGTTGCTCAGTGTGGATGCGTTTTTTCTGGCACTGGGTTTGCTCTATGAGGAACCTAACCTAGAGATTCAGGCTGAAAAAGCTTTATTGGCCCTCTCACAGGGGCAAGATGAAGCGGAAGTATATTGTCAAAAATATCGGAAATGGTCGGTGCTTACTCAGTGGAATGAGTGCGCTCTGGCTGCAAATTTCAGAGATGGTCTTTCTGAGGCCATTAAGGATATTATGGTGGGGTTCCCGGCGCCCACAGGTCTGAATGAGTCTATGACTATGGCCATTCAGATTGATCGGCGTTTACGGGAGCGCAAACCTGTGCACCAGTTGGCAGTGTCTTCTGAACAGGCACCTGAAACTATGCAATGTGATAAAATTCAGTCCAGAAGTGAACGGCAAAACTATAGGTGGAAAAATGGATTGTGTTTTTATTGTGGTGATTCAGCTCATGTTATATCAGCATGCTCTAAACGCACAAAAAAGGTTGATAAATCTTTTGCCATTAGTACGCTACAGTCTAAGTTCATTCTGTCTGTAACTCTGATTTGTTCTCTGTCATCCATTTCCGTCGATGCCTATGTAGATTCGGGCTCTGCCCTGAGTCTTATGGATTGGTCATTTGCCAAACGCTGCGGTTTTAGTCTGGAGCCTCTGGAAGTTCCTATTCCTTTGAAGGGAATTGACTCTACACCATTGGCTATGAATAAGCCGCAGTACTGGACACAGGTGACCATGCGCATGACTCCCGTTCATCAGGAGGTGATTCGTTTTCTTGTACTGTATAATTTACATGATGTTCTAGTGCTTGGTCTGCCATGGTTACAAACTCATAATCCAGTCCTGGATTGGAAAACAATGTCTGTGCTAAGCTGGGGATGTCAGGGGGTTCATGATGACGCACCTCGGATGTCAATTGCTTCATCTACTCCTTCTGAGGTCCCTGCATTTTTGTCTGACTATCAAGATGTGTTTGAGGAGCCTAAGCTCAATTCACTCCCTCCTCACAGGGATTGTGATTGTGCTATAGATTTAATTCCTGGCAGTAAGTTTCCTAAGGGTCGTTTATTCAATCTATCAGTGCCTGAGCATACTGCTATGCGGAATTATATTAAGGAGTCCTTGGAAAAGGGACATATTCGTCCATCTTCGTCCCCTTTGGGAGCAGGTTTTTTTTTTGTGGCTAAAAAAGATGGTTCCCTGAGGCCTTGTATAGATTATCGCCTTCTGAATAAGATTACAGTCAAATATCAGTATCCTTTGCCATTGTTGACTGATTTATTTGCTCGCATTAAGGGGGCTAGGTGGTTCACTAAAATAGATCTTCGTGGTGCGTATAATCTTGTGCGGATAAAGCAAGGTGATGAGTGGAAAACCGCATTTAATACGCCTGAAGGCCATTTTGAGTATTTGGTGATGCCTTTTGGACTTTCTAATGCTCCTTCAGTCTTTCAGTCCTTTATGCACAATATTTTCCGTGAGTACCTGGATAAATTTATGATTGTGTATTTGGACGATATTTTGGTTTTTTCTGATGACTGGGACTCTCATGTTCAACAGGTCAGGAAGGTGTTTCAAGTCCTGCAGGCCAATTCTTTGTGAAGGGCTCGAAATGTCTCTTCGGAGTCCAGAAAATTTCTTTTTTGGGGTACATTTTTTCTCCTTCTACTATTGAGATGGATCCCGTTAAGGTTCAGTCTATCTGTAACTGGACACAACCTACATCTGTTAAGAGTCTTCAGAGGTTCTTGGGTTTTGCTAATTTTTACCGTCGTTTCATAGCTAATTTTTCCAGTGTTGTTAAGCCTTTGACTGATTTGACTAAAAAGGGTGCTGATGTTGCTAATTGGTCCCCTGCGGCTGTGGAGGCCTTTCAGGAACTTAAGCGCCGATTTTCTTCTGCTCCTGTGTTGTGTCAACCAGATGTTTCTCTTCCTTTTCAGGTTGAGGTTGATGCTTCCGAGATTGGTGCGGGGGCGGTTTTGTCACAGAGAAGTTCCGATGGCTCGGTAATGAAGCCATGTGCGTTCTTTTCCAGAAAATTCTCGCCCGCCAAGCGGAATTATGATGTTGGTAATCGGGAGCTTTTGGCCATGAAGTGGGCATTTGAGGAGTGGCGTCATTGGCTTGAGGGTGCTAGACATCGTGTGGTGGTCTTGACTGATCACAAAAATCTGATTTACCTTGAGTCTGCCAGGCGTCTGAATCCTAGACAGGCTCGTTGGGCACTGTTTTTCTCTCGTTTCAATTTTGTGGTCTCGTACTTGCCAGGTTCAAAGAATGTGAAGGCAGATGCTCTTTCTAGGAGTTTTGTGCCTGACGCTCTTGGAGACTCTGAGCCTACTGGTATCCTTAGGGATGGGGTGATATTGTCTGCCGTCTCCCCAGACTTGCGACGAGCATTGCAGGAGTTTCAGGCGGATAAACCTGATCGTTGTCCGCCAGAGAGACTGTTTGTTCCGGATAGTTGGACCAGTAGAGTCATCTCCGAGGTCCATTCTTCTGCATTGGCTGGTCATCCTGGAATATTTGGTACCAGAGACTTGGTGGCCAGGTCTTTTTGGTGGCCTTCCTTGTCAAAGGATGTGCGTTCCTTTGTGCAGTCTTGTGAAGTTTGTGCTCGGGCTAAGCCTTGCTGTTCTCGGGCCAGTGGGTTGTTGTTATCCTTGCCCATCCCCAAGAGGCCTTGGACGCACATTTCCATGGATTTTATTTCAGATCTCCCTGTCTCTCAGAAAATGTCCGTCATCTGGGTTGTGTGTGACCGCTTCTCTAAGATGGTTCATTTGGTACCCTTGCCTAAGTTGCCTTCCTCCTCTGAGTTGGTCCCTTTGTTTTTTCAGAACGTGGTTCGTTTGCATGGGATTCCGGAAAATATCGTTTCTGACAGGGGATCCCAGTTTGTGTCTAGATTTTGGCGGACGTTTTGTGCTAAAATGGGCATTAATTTGTCTTTTTCGTCTGCATTCCATCCGCAGACGAATGGCCAGACGGAGCGAATGAATCAGACCTTGGAAACTTATTTAACCCCTTAGTGACGGAGCCACATTTTTGAAATCTGACCAGTGTCACTTTATGTGGTAGTAACTCTGCAACACTTCAACAAATCCCAGTGATTTTGAGACTGTTTTCTCGTGACACATTATACTTTATGATTATGGTAAATTTAGGTCAATATGTTTTGTGTTTATTTATAAAAAATATAAAAAATTTGAGAAAAATGTTAAAAAATTAGCAATTTTCTAAATTTGATTGATTATCCCTTTAATCCAGATGGTCATACCACAGAAAACCATTAATAAATAACATTTCCCAAATGTCGGCTTTACATCAGCACCATCTGTAAAATGTTATTTTATTTTGTTATCATTTTAGGAGGTTTAAATTGTAGCAGCAATTTTTCATTTTCTCAAGGAAATTTACAAAATTTATTTTTTTAGGGACTTATCCATGTTTGAAGTGACGTTAGGGGTCTCATATATTGGGAAATCCCCAAAAGTGATACCATTTTCAAAACAGCGCCCCCTGATATATTGAAAACTGCAGTCAGGTAGTTTATTAACCCTTCAGGTGTTTTACAGGAATTAATGCAAAGTGGTATGACAGAAATGAAAATGTGTATTTTTACCACCTAAATGTCTCTAACTTCTGAACAGGTTACAACAGCCGTCAGACTCTATGGCCGCTATTTGGCCATGAATTGCCATGGCAAACATCAGGACAACAAAATAATGATCTGAGGGCACCAATTGGGATAAAGAGGAAGCCCCCACACTCTGTTAACCATTTATATGATGTAGTCACTATTGACAGCAGCATCTGAGGGGTTAAACAGATGTGGACGGTGCAAACACTGATCGTGGCTGATGCAGCAAGTTGTCAGCTATAGTGTACAGCCGACAGCTGCTGGATTGTCACCTGTATGGGGAGGCTATTCTCTAATATCTCACGTCAGTTAAAAGACGTATTGGCTGTCATTAAGGGGTTAAGGTGTTTTGTTTCAGCCGATCAAGATGACTGGGTTGCTTTTTTGCCGTTGGCCGAGTTTGCTCTTAATAATCGGGCTAGCTCTGCTACGTTGGTTTCTCCTTTCTTTTGTAATTCGGGGTTTCATCCTCGTTTTTCCTCTGGTCAGGGGGAGCCTTCTGATTGTCCTGGAGTGGATGAGGTGGTGGACAGGCTGCATCGGATTTGGAATCAGGTGGTGGACAATTTGAAGTTGTCTCAGGAGAAGGCTCAGCACTTCGCTAATCGCCGTCGCCGCGTGGGTCCCCGACTTCGCGTTGGGGACTTGGTGTGGTTGTCTTCTCGTTTTGTCCCTATGAAGGTCTCTTCTCCTAAGTTCAAGCCTCGATTCATCGGTCCTTATAAGATCTTGGAGATTCTAAACCCTGTGTCTTTTCGTTTGGATCTCCCAGCATCATTTGCTATTCATAATGTGTTCCATCGGTCATTATTGCGGAGGTATGAGATACCGGTTGTTCCTTCAGTTGAGCCTCCTGCTCCGGTGCTGGTGGAGGGAGAATTGGAATATGTTGTTGAGAAGATCTTGGATTCTCGTATTTCGAGACGTAGACTCCAGTATTTGGTTAAATGGAAGGGTTATGGTCAGGAGGATAATTCTTGGGTGGTCGCCTCGGATGTTCATGCTACTGATTTGGTCCGCGCCTTCCATAGGGCTCATCCTGATCGTCCTGGGGGTTCTCGTGAGGGTTCGGTGACCATTCCTCAAGGGGGGGGTACTGTTGTGGATTCTGTTTTTGGGCTCCCTCTGGTGGTTGCTAGTGGAACTGGGTGACCTTGATGTTTTGCGGTCTCTGGTTCCACCTGTTCCATCAGAGGCTGGGAGTTTCCTATATAACCTGGCTTCCCTGTTATTCCCTTGCCGGCTATCAATGTAATCAGAGTGTCTCTGTTTGACTCTGCTACCTGCTCCTATTTCCTGCTGGACAAGCTAAGTTTTGATTTTCCTGTTTTTGTTTTTGCCTTATCATGTTTTTGGTCCAGCTTGCATATATATGACTCCTTGCTGCTGGTTGCTCTAGTGGGCTGAAATTACCCCCCATGTACCATGAGTTGGCACATGGGTACTAGTAATTTCCGGATGGTTTTTTGAAGAAAGGGTTTTTTGCTGACCGCGCAGTTTCCTTTTGTATCCTTCTGCTATCTAGCTTAGCGGGCCTCATTTTGCTAAAATCTATATTCATATCTACGTGTGTGCCTTCCTCTTAATTCACCGTCATTACATGTAGGGGGCTGGTATATCTTTGGGGTATTTCTCTGGAGGCGAGATAGGTCTGTGTTTCCTCTTGTAGGGGAAGTTAGTTCTCCGGCTGGTGCGAGACGTCTAGAATCATCGCAGGCACGTTCCCCGGCTACTGCTAGTTGTGTGTTAAGTTCAGGATCGCGGTCAGCTCAGGTTCCATCTCCCTAGAGCTCGTCCTATTTTTGTGCTTGTCCTTTTGGTCATCCCTTGCCATTGGGATCATGACAGGCTTCTATATCTTTGGGGATTATTTCTCTGGAGGCAAGCGAGGTCTTTCTTTCCCTTTAGGGGCAGCTAGATTCTCAGGCTGGCTCGAGACGTCTAGGAATTTTTAGGCACGTTCACCGGCTACCTCTAGTTGTGTTGGATAGGTTCAGGTTTGCGGTCAGTCCAGTTACCATCTCCCTAGAGCTGTTTCTATGTTTATGTACTTGCTTGTCTATTTATGATCCTCGGCCACTCGGGATCATAACAGTCTAGGTTCCAAAATGATGTCACTTGTGGGTTTTTTTTTTACTGTTTAGGCACATCAGGGGCTCTGCAAACGGAACATGACGCCCGCAGACCATTCCATTAAAGTCTGCATTTCAAATCGTCACTGATTCCCTTCTGAGTCCCAACATGCCCAAGCAGTTTTTTCCCACATATGGGGTACCAGCGTACTCAGGACAAATTGGACAACAACTTTTGGGGTGCAATTTCTCCTGTAAATAAAAAAATTGGGACTGAAAGATCATTTTTGTGGGAAAAAAATGAAAGCACTTGGGGGTTCAAAATTCTCACCACACACCTAGATAAGTTCTTTAGGGGGTCTAGTTTCCAAAATGGGGTCACGTGTGGGGGGTTTCCACTATTTAGGCACATCAGGGGCTCGCCAAATGCGACATGGCGTCCGATCTCAATTCCAGCCAATTTTAGCTTGAAAATGTCAAACGGCGCTCCTTTCCTTCTGAGCCCTGCCATGCGCCCAAATAAATTTCACAAGAAAAACAATGGTGTGCTTGGTTTTAAAGTAACTTTATTCTTTCATGAGTTATTTACAAGTTTATGACCACTTATAAAATGTGTTCAAAGTGCTGCCTACTGTGTTGGATTGTCAATGCAATGCAACCCTCTTCTCCCACTCTTGACAAACCGAGAGCCACACTGCAGAAGAAATGCTTGTCATAGGGTCAGATGCTCAGACCGGACACCCATAATGTGATGGTGCACCATCTTGCTGGAAAAATTCAGGAAACGTGTCATCTTCAACGCATAAACAGGGCAACACATCATCATGGGGGTCAATTTCAGATATCCACTGGCATTGAGGCTTCCATTGATGAAGAATGGCCCCACTATCTTTGTAGCCCATATATCACACCATACCATCAATTATGGGTGTAAGGGTACCGTCACACAGTGACATTTTCATCGCTACGACGGCACGATTCGTGACGTTCTAGCGATATCGTTACGATATCGCTGTGTCTGACACGCTACTGCGATCCCGAACCCCGCTGAGAATCGTACGTCATAGCAGATTGTTTGAAACTTTCTTTCGTCGCTTGATCACCTGCTGACATCGCTGGATCGGTGTGTGTGACACCGATCCAAGCGATGTGTTCGCTTGTAACCAGGGTAAACATCAGGTAACTAAGCGCGGCCCTGCGCTTAGTAACCCGATGTTTACCCTGGTTACCCGGGGACTTCGGCATCTTTGGTTGCGAAATTATCGCTCCAGCGCCGTGCATTGCACAGTGTGACAGCAGTCTACGACGCTGGAGCGATATTCACATGACGCTGCAACATCACGAATCGTGCCATCGTAGCGATGAAAATGTCACTGTGATGGTACCCTTAGGGTACTGTCACACAGTGGGACTTTGATCGCTACGACGGTACGATCCGTGACGTTGCAGCGATATCCATACGATATCGCAGTGTCTGACAGCTACTGCGATCAGACACCCCCGCTGAGAATCGTACGTCGTAGCAGATCGTTTGGAACTTTCTTTCGTCGCTTGATCACCCGCTGACATTGCTGGATCGTTGTGTGTGACAGCGATCCAGCGATGTGTTCGCTTGTAACCAGGGTAAACATCGGGTAACTAAGCGCAGGGCCGCGCTTAGTAAACCGATGTTTACCCTGGTTACCAGCGTAAAAAAAACAAACAGTACATATTTACATTCCGGTGTCTGTCCCCCGGCGTCTCAGCTTCTCTGCACTGTGAGCGCCTGCCTGCCGGAAAGCGAGCACAGCGGTGACGTCACCGCTGTGCTTTCCGGGTCTGGTGCTGAGACAGTGCAGAGAAGCAGAACGCCGGGGGACAGACACCGGAATGTAAGTATGTACTGTTTGTTTTTTTTACGCTGGTAACCAGGGTAAACATCGGGTTACTAAGCGCGGCCCTGCGCTTAGTTACCCGATGTTTACCCTGGTTACCCGGGGAACTTCGGCATCTTTGGTCGGGAAATTATCGCTCCAGCGCCGTGCATTGCAACGTGTGACCGCAGTGTACGACGCTGGAGCGATAATCATACGACGCTGCGACGTCACGGATCGTGCTGTCGTAGCGACAAAAGTGTCGCTGTGTGACGGTACCCTAAGGTCCGAGCATTACTACATGAGCAGTTTCCTGGAAAGTGGATTGGTCATTGTGGGCCAGTTGAATGGCCACCAAGGTCTCCAGATCTGACCCCCTTAGACTTTTATCTTATCTTTGGGGTCATCTGAAGGCAATTGTCTATGCTGTGACAATACAAGATGTGTAGCATCTGAATCAAGGAATACAGGAAGCCTGTGCTAGCATTTCTTCTGCGGTGTTGCTATCAGTGTGTCAAGAGTGGGAGAAGAGGGTTGCATTGACAATCCAACTCAATGGGCAGCACTTTGAAAACATTTTTATAAGTGGTCATAAATAGAGTTGAGCGACTATTACTTTTTTAGGATCAAATCGGGTTTCGCCAGACCCGACTTTGTCAAAAGTCGGGTCGGGTGAAATCGGCAGATTATTGCGAAAAGTCGGGGGCCGACTGAAACACAAAACCCAATGCAAGTCAATGGGAAATTAAAGTCGGCAGAGTGGAGGACAGGAAAACACCTACAGTGCCTATTTTAATGCCAAAAACATCAATTCTTATTACTGAAGCTTGTCAATCTTAATTGACTTTATAATAATAGTTAGGCATTGAAAATTGCGGGTCATTTGGCTACAGTTGGGGGGGGGGTAGGGCTGTTTCAAGTTTTTCGTGGGCCCAGGAAACACGGACTACGTCATGGCGGTGGGGCAGGGAGAGGTAAGTATTTCAACTTTGCAAGTGCTGTGATCCTGAGCAAGCAGGGGGGCCACTCGTTCGCACTGGCACAGGGCCCCTCAAAGTAAGGCAGTGTGTTTGACGGTGGGGGCGCCTCCCACCGGCAGACACTTTTGTGTATTAGCCAGTGCCAGTGACGTTGCCAACGAGTATGCCCCCCACCTGATGAAGGAACCTGCACTTTCATCTGCACCTTCCTCTTTGTCCCCGTGTAAGGTGGTATAGTATGCGGGAAGGGGAACCTGACTTTCAGCAGGGTCAGATTCTGGCTGTGTAGAGTGCAAGGGGAATGTAGTGGTCTGGGTCAATGTACCAGCAGACTCATCTAGCAGTGGCTGGGCAATGGGCAGGATGACGAGGAAACGCAGATATAGGCCCAAATAATAAAGTGGGCTAAATGCAGTTCAAAATTGGTAACAGGAGTAAACAGGCGGCATAGCTTTGTTCAGCGGAGGACAAGGACAATTGTAAGGAGTGGCAGACAGTTAGTAGGCCCAACCAAACAAGTAGGCCAAATGCAGTTTAAATTGGTTACAGGGGTACACAGGCGGCATAGCATTGTTCAGTGGAGGACAACTGTAAGGAGTGGCTGACAGTTAGTAGGCCAAAATAATAGTGAGGTAAATGTCTGCCAAAAATTTCAAAAAATAAACAGGTGGCATAGCTACGTACAGGGGTGGGCTCCTCTGCTGAGTAGCAGACGGTGGTAGTTGGCGCAAAGTATTAACTGGTCTAAATGGAGGCCAGGGCACCTGTATATTTTAACTATAATCTATCATTTCAACAAATTTGTATTGACAGTGCCATTGAAGGATTTATCAGCACAGACTACACTGTGGTGGAGCAGGGAGAGGTAAGTATTGCAAGTGGTAGAGCGCTGTTCGACCTTGGGGGGGGGGGACACTCTCTCGTGGGCGGCGGTACTGGCCCAGGGCCCCTCATATTACGACGGTGTCTGACATTGGTTGTGCACCACCACCATCAGACACTTCATTGTACTATGAGGGACCCTGTGCCAGTGCCATCACCCAAGAGTGAGCACACCCACCTGTCCAGGCAAACGGCACTCGCACGGGTGCTTGCGCTAGGTGGTGACCACGGCCCTTTGGGGGGAGTCAACCCATTTAGGGAGGTAAAAAAATGGCCTATGGTGGACATTCAGCAGCTGCAAATGGAGGAATTGGAGAAGTCAGTAAGCGGAGGCTAAAAGCAAGACATTTTTTAGGCAAGCTACGTGTCAGCGGGGGAAAGTGAGGCAAAATAATTAGAAATCCATGATTGGTTCATTTTAATGAAGGTTAGATCATCAACATTTTGGGTAGCCATACGAGTCCTTTTTTCGGTCAGTGTTTAACCAGCAGCACTGAAGACTCTTTCTGATAGCACGCTAGCAGCTGGGCAAGCGAGCTCCTATAATGCATATTCTGCCAATTCAGGCCAGGTGTCTATTTTATATGCCCAGTAATCAAAGGGGAATGACGTGTGGGGGAGAACATCGATAAGGGAGGAAAAATAGTTTGTAACCATACTGGACAAATGTCTCCTGTCACTTTGAATTGATGCAGCAGTACCTGTCGTGTCTGCGGTCATTGCGAAATCACTCCATAACCTGCTCATAAAACCCCTCTGTCCAACGCCACTTCGTATTTGTGCACCTCTAACACCTATGCCATGTTGCCCCCTGCAGCTCGTGTGAGAACCATCTCTGCCGCTGTGTGCTGGGAATGCCTGAACCAAAAGGTCTACAAGAGTTGCTTGTTTGGTAGTCAATATTTGCTCAAGGTTCTCATGTGGCGTGATATTTTGTAATTTCCCTTTTGTAGCATGGATCCAGGAGGCAGGCTAACCAGTAATCGTCATCGGTCATCATTTTTATAATGCGGGGGTCCCTTTTTAGGATACGCAAGGCATAATCAGCCATGTGGGCCAATGTTCCAGGTGTCAATTCACTGCTTGTGCTGGGTTGAGGAGCACTTTCTTGCACATCAACATCACTTGTCTCCCGCAAAAACCCTGTACCTGACCTTGCAACGCCACCAGTTTCTATTGCCCATATTCATCCATCATCCTCCTCCTCTTCATCCTCCACCTTGTCCAAGAGAGTTCCCTGAGCAGACAATGGCTAACTGTCATCAAGGCTTCCCTCATCCTCGGCTGCAGACGCCTGCTCCTTAATGTGCGTCAAACTTTGCATCAGCAGACGCATTAGTGGGATGCTCATGCTTATGATGGCGTCGTCTGCACTTACCAGCCATGTGCATTCCTAAAAACACTGAAGGACTTGACAGAGATCTTGTAGCTTCGACCACTGCACACCAGACAACTCCATGTCTGCCATCCAACTGCCTGCCCGTGTATGTGTATCCTCCCACAAATACATTACAGCACGCCTCTGTTCGCACAGCCTCTGAAGCATGTGCAGTGTGGAGTTCCACCTTGTTGCAACGTCAATTATTAGGCGGTGTTGAGGAAGATTCAGCGATCGCTGATGGTTCTGCATATGGCTGGAGTGTACGGGCGACCGGCAGATGTGCGAGCAAAGTCTTTGCACCTTCAGGAGCAGGGCTGGCAACCCCGGATAACTTTTCAGGAAGCACTGCACCACCAGGTTCAAGATGTGAGCCAGGCAAGGTATGTGTTTCAGTTCTGAAAAGGCTGGCAGCCATAAAATTCCTTCCGTTATCACTGACTACCTTGCCTGCCTCAAGATGTACACTGCCCAGCCATGACTTAGTTTCTTGCTGCAAGTACTCGGCCAGTACTTCCACTATGTGTCTGTTGTCCAAACACTTCATTTCCAACACAGCCTTCTGATGCTTTCCACTAGCTGTTCCATAATGGGACACCTCGTGTGCAACACTGGCAGCTGCGGATGGAGTGGTAGGGCGACTGTGCTCTGTGGACGAGCTTTCGCTTCTGGAGGAGGAAGAGGGGTGTTGAACGCCTACTGCCAACAATTTCCTAGACCGTGGGCTAGGCACAACTGTCCCACTATGACTGTACCCTGTGGACCCTGCATCCACCACATTAACCCAGTGCACTGTGATGGACATGTAACGTCCCTGGCCATGCCTACTGGTCCATGCACCTGTTGTGAGGTGCACCTTTCTACTGACTGCCTGATTGCATGGACAATGCGGTCTTTGACATGCCGGTGGAGGGCTGGGATGGCTTTTCTTGCAAAGTGCCGACTGAGTAGGTCATAGCATGGTACTGCATAGGCCATCAAGGCTTTGAAAGCTTCGCTTTCAACCATCCAGTAGGGCATCATCTCTAATGAGATTAGTCTAGCAATGCGGGCGTTCAAACCCTGTGTACGCGGATGAGAGGATGAGTACTTCCTTTTCCTAACGAGAGTCTCTTGTAGGGTGAGCTGGACTGGAGAGCTGCATATGGTGGAACTAGTGGGGGTAGTGGTGGACATGGCAGATTGAGAGGGGGTTGGTGATGGTATTCTGGATGTTCGACTACATAGTGTTTCCTACCAAGAACCTGGTGATTCCCTTACTGCCTTGGCCTTGCGACGATGCCTCCACATTTGCTGCAGGTGGTGTCCTAAACGGTGGGCTTAGTGAGGGAAGCAATGTAGCATTGCTGACTACCTTCATTCTGAGCGGGTGCACCAATGTTACGGGACATTTGGTAGTTAGTCCAGGCTTTCAAGTGCATGCTGGTTAAATGCCTACGGATGCACATTGTATTTAAATTTAGGGGACTCTGCCCTCTGCTAAAGGTCTTTGAGCATTTCTTACAGATAACTTTGCACTGATCATTCGGATCTTGGTAAAAAAATTGCCACACTGCACTCTTCCTACTATCGAATACCTTTTCAGGCATTGCACACTGTGCTACTTTCACCAGATGGCCACGCTGTCCTCAAATTGTTTTTGTTTTAGACACACTTTTTTGGCCTGATACGGTCCTGCCAGATGAAAGCTGTTGTGATGTTGATGGCTGCTGCGGATCATCCTCCTCCGCTTCAGAGCTACTGCCAGCGGCACCCTGTTCCCCCAATGGCTGCCAATAGGGGTCAACAACTGGGTCATCTATCACCTCCTCTTCAATGTCCTGTGCACCTTCCTCTGTGTCACCGTGTAAGGTACTATAGCGTTTGGGATGGGGCACCATAATCTCATCAGGGTCAGATTCTGGCTCAGTACACTGCGAGGGCAATGTAGTGATCTGAGTCAATGGAGCAGCATAATCTAGCTGTGGCTGTGCATCTGTGCACTCCATGTCCGATTCATCTTGTAATGGGCTGTTAATAGTGTTGAGCATTCCGATACCGCAAGTATCGGGTATCGGCCGATACTTGGCAGTATCGGAATTCCGATACCGAGATCCGATACTTTTGTTGTATCGGGAATCGGAAGTTTATTAATGTGTAAAATAAAGAATTAAAATAAAAAATATTGATATACTCACCTCTCCGGAGCAGCCCCGACATCACCGCTGGTAACCGGCAGCCTGCTTTGTTTAAAATGAGCGCGTTCCCCGCCTTCCATGACATCACGGCTTCTGATTGGTCGGTGCCACTCATGTGACCGCTCAGCGACCAATCAGAAGCCGTGACGTCATCCCTCAGGTCCTTAATTCCCTTCTAGGAATTCAGGACCTGAGGGATGACGTCACGGCTTCTGATTGGTCGCTGAGCGGTCACGTGGGCCGCCGCGACCAATCACAAAAAGCCGTGACGTCATTTAAGGCCCTTCACGCGCTCATTCTTAAGAAGGAAGGCTGCCGGAAAGAAGCCGAGGGTGAGTATATTCCTATTAGGTATATACTCACCCTCGGACGCAACCTGCTTCATTCCGGCAGCCTTCCTTAAGAATGAGCGCGTGAAGGGCCTTAAATGACGTCATGGCTTTTTGTGATTGGTCGCGGCGGCCCACGTGACTGCTCAGCGACCAATCAGAAGCCGTGACGTCATCCCTCAGGTCCTGAATTCCTAGAAGGGAATTAAGGACCTGAGGGATGACGTCACGGCTTCTGATTGGTCGGTGCCGCTCATGTGACCGCTCAGCGACCAATCAGAAGCCGTGATGTCATGGAAGGTGGGGAACGCGCTCATTTTAAACAAAGCAGGCTGCCGGTTACCAGCGGTGATGTCGGGGCTGCTCCGGAGAGGTGAGTATATCAATATTTTTTATTTTAATTCTTTATTTTACACAGTAATATGGTTCCCAGGGCCTGAAGGAGAGTTTCCTCTCCTTCAGACCCTGGGAACCATCAGGGATACCGTGCGATACTTGGTGTCCCATTGACTTGTATTGGTATCGGGTATCGGATTAGATCCGATATTTTGCCGGTATCGGCCGATACTTTCCGATACCGATACTTTCAAGTATCGGACGGTATCGCTCAACACTAGCTGTTAACAATTTCCCTTTCTAACCCAGGCACGGTATGAGCTCCATGGAGTAACCTGTTGTGTCACCTGCCGCATCCTTCACTTTTGCTTTGGGTGAAGGACACAAGGAAGCGACTTGTTCCTGACCGGGAGCATCCACTGAAAACTCGCTTTTTTTTATATTTCGAAGTTTTTGAAGAGGTGAAAGAGCTAGAGGCTCAGTCAGCAATGAAAGCCAAAACTTGTTCCTGCTGCTCCGGCTTTAAAAGCGGTTTTCCTGCTCCCAGATAAGGAAGCCTTCGAGGTCTTGTGTAGCCAGACTATGACGCTGTCTGAACAACTCGAGCCTTAGGTGCTATTTTGCTTTTCCCACTACCACCAGATGCTCCACCACCATCACCAGCTGGCAATGACCGCCCATGGCCTCTTCCACCAGACTTCCTCATTTTTGGGAAAATGTAACCAAACTAACAACCGTTAAATGGTACTGTAAAACAAGGTAGAAGGTGTGTATAAACTTGTTGGCAATTTAAATATCCCTTTTTTGTGTGGGAGACTGCTGCAAAAATCAGGGCCATTGTATTACACTATACAATGTAAGTGGCAGAACGTGGCTGGAAGATATAATATATATAATCTACAATAACAGTCTCCCTACAATGATCACAGGACAAGTATGGCAGCCAGCAATAAAAAGGACTGCTGCACACAAGTGTGGACAAACAAACAATAGAACTGTGCAGAAAGGAGCAACAGGGTTTTTGCTTTTAAAAAAGCAGTTGGTTTGCACAGCGGCGTACACACAGCAATGCAGCTATCAGAGAGCCTTATAAGCTACAGAGCTGATGCACAAAAATCTAGCCTCCACTGTCCCTGCAAAGAAAAGGTGGTGTTGGACAGTGGAAATCGCTACAGCCCAAGCGGTTTGGGGGTTAATCTTCCCTCCCTAACGATATCCCTGCTTCTGACGAAGCTGCAGCAACCTCTCCCTATGCTCAGATCAGCAGAAGTAAGATGGCGGTCGGCGTGCATGCCCCTTTATAGCCCCTGTGATGCTGCAGAAAGCAAGCCAATCACTGTCATGCCCTTCTCTAAGATGGTGAGGACTGATACCTATGTCATCACGCTGCCCACACTCTGCGTCCTCCTTCATTGGCTGAGAAATGGCGCTGAAAGCGTCATACGAAACGTGACTTTGGCGCGAAGATCGCCGACAGCATGGCCGATCCCACACTGGGATCGGGTCTGGTTTCATGAAACCCGACTTTGCCGAAAGTCGACGATTTTTCAATTTGTCCGATCCGTTTCGCTCAATCCTAGTCATAAACTTTTAAATAACTCATGACAAAATAGTCACATTAAAACAAAGCACACCACTGTTTTTCTTGTGATCAATAAGTTTGTCTCACATGACCCTCTTCCCATTGGAAAAAAAATAAAGTTGGATCCAAAATGGCCGCCATGGTCACCACTCATCTTGAAAACTTCCCTTTCCCATATACTAATATGCCACAAACAAAAAGTTGATATCGCCAACCATTCCCTTTTTAATTAGGTGTATCCATATAAATGGCCTACCCTGTACAATATACATCAATTACCTTCTAATATACACTGTTCAAAAAAATAAAGGGAATGCTAAAATCCCACATCCTAGATATCACTGAAATATTCCAGTTGTAAATCTTTATTCATTACATAGTGGAATGTGTTGTGAACAATAAAACCTAAAAATGATTGACATAAATCACAACTAATATCCCACGGAGGTCTGGAGTTGGAATGATGCTCAAAATCAAAGTGGAAAATGAAGTTACAGGCTGATCCAACTTCAGTGGAAATGCCTCAAGACAAGGAAACGATGCTCAGTAGTGTGTGTGTGTCCTCCATGTGCCTGTATGACCTCCTTACAATGCCTGGGCATGCTCCTGATGATGCGGCGGATGGTCTCCTGAGGGATCTCCTCGCAGACCTGGACTAAAGCATCCGCCAACTCCTGGACAGTATGTGGTGCATTGTGACATTGGTGGATGGTGTGAGACATGATGTCCCAGATGTGTTCAATTGGATTCAGGTCTGGAGAACAGGCTGGCCAGTCCATAGCTTCAATGCCTTCATCTTGCAGGAACTGCTGACACACTCCAGCCACATGAGGTCTCTCATTGTCCTGCATTAGGAGGAACCCAGGGCCAACCGCACCAGCATATGGTCTCACAAGTGGTCTGAGGATCTCATTTCGGTACCTAATGGCAGTCAGGCTACCTTTGGCGAGCACATGAAGGGCTGTGTGGCCCTCCACAGAAATTCCACCCCACACTATTACTGACCCACTGCCAAACCGGTCATGCTGAAGGATGTTGCAGGCAGCAGATCGCTCTCCATGACGTCTCCAGACTGTCACGTCTGTCACATGTGCTCAGTGTGAACCTGCTTTCATCTGTGAAGAGCACAGGGCGCCAGTGGCGAATTTGACAATCCTTGTATTCTGTGGCAAATGCCAAGCAACCTGCATGGTGTTGGGCTGTGAGCACAACCTCCATCTGTGAACGTCGGGCACTCAGACCATCCTCATGGAGTCAGTTTCTAACCATTTGTGCAGATACATGCACATTTGTGGCCTGCTGGAGGTCATTTTGCAGGGACTGGCAGTGATCCTCCTGTTCATTTTTGCACAAAGGCTGAGGTAGCTGTCCTGCTGCTCGGTTGTTGCCTTCCTACTGCCCCCTCCACGTCTCCTGGTGTACTGGCCTGTCTCTTGGTAGCCCCTTCAGCCTCTGGACACTAGGCTGACACACAGCAAACCTTGTCACAGCTCACATTGATGTGCCATCCTGGATGAGCTGCACTACCTTAGCCACTTGTGTTGGTTGTAGAATCTGTCTCATGCTACCATGAGTGTGAAAGCACAACCAACATTCAAAAGTGACCAAAACATCAGCCAAAAAGCATTGGTACTGAGATGTGGTCTGAGGTCCCCACCTGCAGAACAACTCCTTTGAGTGTGTCTTGATTGCCAATAATTTCCATCTGTCTATTCCATTTGCACAACAGCATGTGAAATTGATTGTCACAGTGTTGCTTTCTAAGTGTACAGTTTGGTTTCACAGAAGTTTGATTTATTCGGAGCTAGATTCTGTTTAAGTGTTCCCTTATATTTATTACTTTACTTTTTTTTATTTTATTTAAGGTAAAGATTTACTAATTTTAAAAATAATCGGTGCTGGTTGGGAGAGTAGACTGGTGGACTCAGCTCATGGTTGTTAAAATCATATCCAGAGCAGATGAAGCCGACGTTTGCATGATGTAAGATGGAATCGTCTCTCACCTTTTTGGCTACAAGCTAATTTCAATCTGCATCATTCAGATACAGTAGTCTTTGTCATTTGACATCATCATGGCCTGCTCCATCAAATATTATATGGATGATTTCCCATAGAAGCCCTACCCTGATTCAGCTAGCAGTTTTTGCCAGATTTCTCGAGTAAAACCATAGAAAAGATTGCACATTTTTAGTTGATTGTCCGTGAGCGCACGTGGTACACGTGCGGCAGCCGTGTGCCGACTGGGTACCACACGGACCGTGCAGGAGACAGCGCTAAAGTAAGCGCTGTCCCCTGCTTTGGGTGCTGAAGCCGGAATTCATTCCTTCTGCCCAGCAGCATTCGCTGGGAGAAGGAATGAAAAATCATGATTTTTTTTTTTTTTTTTCTTTGCGGTTGAAATACAGTTCCCGGTAACCAACTCTCTCCCACCCCCCTGTGCGCCCGCGCGCTGGAAATAAAATACTCACCCAGCTCCCTCGATGCTTCCTCTCAGCGCCACAGCTTGTCCTGTATGAGCGGTCACGTGGTGCCGCTCATTAGTGATGAATATGCGGCTCCTCCCCTATGGGTGGAACGCTGCTGGGCAGAAGGAATGAATTCCGGCTTCAGCACCACAAGCTGGAGGGACAGCAATACTGTAGCGCTGTCTCCTGCACGGCACACGGACAGCATCCTTGTGCGGTACGTGTTTTACACGGACCCATTGACTTTAAAGGGCACCTGTCACCCCGTTTTTTGAAGATGAGCTAAAAATAGCGTTAAATAGGGGCAGAGCTGGGCGTTACATTAGTGTCTTTGTGGCCTATATAACCTACCTAAGCTGCCGAAATACCTTTGTAAAGTCGCCGCTTTCTGCTGTCACTCACGCTGGTCTGGTCATATGGGCGTGGTGACAGCGCTGTTTCTCCCCCAGAAACCTGCTCATCATTACGTTGGTGGCGTAGTGGTGTGCGCATGTCCAGCAGGCGAATCCACTGCCCAGGTGATGTAAAAGAGCGCGGTCTTCGCTATTCGCCATTTACCGGTGGGCGCAGCCATCTTTCCTGTGGCCACGCGTGCGCAGATGGAGCGCTCTGCTGCCCGGGGCTTCAGGAAAATGGCCGCCGCGATCTCCATCTGCGCGGAATCCCGCGGCCATTTTCCTGAAGCCCCGGGCAGCAGAGTGCTCCACCTGCGCACGCGCGGCCACAGGAAAGATGGCCGCGCCCACCGGTAAACGGCGAATAGCGAAGACCGCGCTGTTTTGTATCTCCTGGGCAGTGGATCTTCTCTTTGGACATGCGCACACCACTATGCCACCAACGTAATGATGAGCAGGATTCTGGGGGAGAAACAGCGCTGTCACCACGCCCATCCGACCTGACCAGCGTGAGTGACAGCAGAAAACGGCGACTTTACAAAGGTATTTCGGCAGCTTAGGTAGGTTATAAAGGCACACAAAGACACTAATGTAACGCCCAGCTCTGCCCCTATTTAACGCTATTTTTAGCTCATCTTCAAAAAACGGGGTGACAGGTTCCCTTTAATGGATCCGTGCGCTCGCACGAACACTGACATGTCTGTGTTTTTCAAACGGACACACGGTCCGTGAAAACACGCTGACATGAGCAGAGACACATTGATTTTAATGTGTCTGTGAGTAGGGTTGAGCGAAACGGGTCGATCATTTTCAAAAGTCGCCGACTTTTGGCTAAGTCGGCGTCTCATGAAACCCGATCCGACCCCTGTGCTTGTCGGCCATGCGGTACGCGACTTTCGCGCCAAAGTCGCGTTTCAATGACGCGAAAAGCGCCATTTCTCAGCCAATGAAGGTGAACGCAGAGTGTGGGCAGCGTGATGACATAGATCCTGGTCCCCACCATCTTAGAGAAGGGCATTGCAGTGATTGGCTTGCTGTCTGCGGCGTCACAGGGGCTATAAAGGGGCGTTCCCGCCGACCGCCATCTTACTGCTGCTGATCTGAGCTTAGGGAGAGGTTGCTGCCGCTTCGTCAGAAGCAGGGAGAGCGTTAGGCAGGGTCCACTAACCACCAAACCGCTTGTGCTGCAGCGATTTCCACTGTCCAACACCACCTTCGGTGTGCAGGGACTGTGGAAGCTATTTTTTTTTTTTTTTTCCCCTCAGCGCTGTAGCTCATTGGGCTGCCCTAGAAGGCTCCGTGATAGCTGTATTGCTGTGTGTACGCCACTGTGGAAACCAACTGCTTTTTTCAAAGCACATATCCTCTTGTTCCTTCCTTTCTGCACAGCTATCTTTTTTGTTTGTCCACACTTTTTATTTAATTTGTGCATCAGTCCACTCCTATTGCTGCCTGCCATACCTGGCTTAGATTACTGCAGGGAGATAGTAATTGTAGGACAGTCCCTGTTTTTTTTTTGTTTTTTTTGTGGGAGATTAAGATTGGCATTTCTGCTACAGTGCCATCCCTGTGTGTGCCATCTCTCACTGAGTGGGCCATAGAAAGCCTATTTATTTTTTCCGTGATTTGTGTTCTAAATTCTACCTCAACACAAAAACACTACATCAATCAGTGGGAGAAAAATATTGGCCTCAGTCAGGGCTTGTGTGCCACTGCTGTGTGTGCTATCTCTCATTCAGTGGGCTATAGAAAGCCTATTTATTTTATTTTTTTTTTTAATATTATTTGGTTTCTAAAGTCTCCCTGAAAAAAAAAAAAAAACCTAAAAAAACAGTGGGAGAGTAATATTGCCCTTTCAGCTTGTGTGCCAGTCTTGACTCCTGGGTGTGCCACCTCTCTCTCTCATTCAGTGGGCCATAGAAAGGCTATTTTTTTTTTGGTTTTTTTAATATTATTTGGTTTCTAAAGTCTCCCTGAAAAAAAAAAAAAAAACATAAAAAAACAGTGGGAGAGTAATATTGCCCTTTCAGCTTGTGTGCCAGTCTTGACTCCTGGGTGTGCCACCTCTCTCCCTCTCATTCAGTGGGCCATAGAAAGCCTATTTATTTTTTTAAAAAAATATTATTGGGTTTCTAAAGTCTCCCTTAAAAAACAAAAAATACATAAAAAAACAGTGGGAGAGTAATATTGCCCTTTCAGCTTGTGTGCCAGTCTTGACTCCTGGGTGTGCCACCTCTCTCCCTCTCATTCAGTGGGCCATAGAAAGCCTATTTATTTTTTTTTTTAAATATTATTGGGTTTCTAAAGTCTCCCTTAAAAAACAAAAAATACATAAAAAAACAGTGGGAGAGTAATATTGCCCTTTCAGCTTGTGTGCCAGTCTTGACTCCTGGGTGTGCCACCTCTCTCTCATTCAGTGGGCCATAGAAAGCATTTTTTTTTTTTTCCTTGATTTGTGTTCTAAAATGTACCTCAACACAAAAACACTACATCAATCAGTGGGAGAAAAATATTGGCCTCAGTCAGGGCTTGTGTGCCACTGCTGTGTGTGCTATCTCTCATTCAGTGGGCTATAGAAAGCCTATTTATTTATTTATTTATTTTCTTATTATTTGGTTTCTAAAGTCTCCCTGAAAAAAAAAAAAATACATAAAAAAACAGTGGGAGAGTAATATTGCCCTTTCAGCTTGTGTGCCAGTCTTGACTCCTGGGTGTGCCACCTCTCTCCCTCTCATTCAGTGGGCCATAGAAAGGCTATTTTTTTTTTTGGTTTTTTTAATATTATTTGGTTTCTAAAGTCTCCCTGAAAAAAAAAAAAAAACATAAAAAAACAGTGGGAGAGTAATATTGCCCTTTCAGCTTGTGTGCCAGTCTTGACTCCTGGGTGTGCCACCTCTCTCCCTCTCATTCAGTGGGCCATAGAAAGCCTATTTATTTTTTTTAAAAAATATTATTGGGTTTCTAAAGTCTCCCTTAAAAAACAAAAAATACATAAAAAAACAGTGGGAGAGTAATATTGCCCTTTCAGCTTGTGTGCCAGTCTTGACTCCTGGGTGTGCCACCTCTCTCCCTCTCATTCAGTGGGCCATAGAAAGCCTATTTATTTTTTTTTTTAAATATTATTGGGTTTCTAAAGTCTCCCTTAAAAAACAAAAAATACATAAAAAAACAGTGGGAGAGTAATATTGCCCTTTCAGCTTGTGTGCCAGTCTTGACTCCTGGGTGTGCCACCTCTCTCTCATTCAGTGGGCCATAGAAAGCCTATTTATTTTTTTTAAAAAATATTATTGGGTTTCTAAAGTCTCCCTTAAAAAACAAAAAATACATAAAAAAACAGTGGGAGAGTAATATTGCCCTTTCAGCTTGTGTGCCAGTCTTGACTCCTGGGTGTGCCACCTCTCTCTCATTCAGTGGGCCATAGAAAGCATTTTTTTTTTTTTTGTTTTTTTAATATTATTTGGTTTGTAAAGTCTCCCTGAAAAAAAAAAAAAAAAAACAGTGGGAGAGTAATATTGCCCTTTCAGCTTGTGTGCCAGTCTTGACTCCTGGGTGTGCCACCTCTCTCTCTCATTCAGTGGGCCATAGAAAGGCTATTTTTTTGGGGTTTTTTTTTAATATTATTTGGTTTCTAAAGTCTCCCTGAAATAAAAAAAAAACTTAAAAAAACAGTGGGAGAGTAATATTGCCCTTTCAGCTTGTGCGCCAGTCTTGACTCCTGGGTGTGCCACCTCTCTCTCTCTAATTGTGGGCCATAGAAAGCCTTTTTTTTTTTTTTTTTTTTTATATTATTTGGTTTCTAAAGTCTCCCTGAGAAAAAAAAATAAATAAATTAGGTGGGAGATTAATATTGACATTAGTGCTTGAGTGACAGTCCTGCGTGTGTGTCATCTCTGTGATTTTGTGCCACAGAAAACAGAGTGTGTAACATTGTGCCTGATTTTCCTTGTGGTCTCACCAACCTGTTAAGGGATATTGAAATCATACTGAAGTTATAGCTCACCGTGTAAGTTGTTTGACAGCAACAAATAAAGTTACTTTGGTTAAGATTTTAAAACAATGAGGAAGTCTGGTGCAAGAGGTCGTCGTGGGCGTTCATTGTCAGCTGGTAATGATGGTAGTGGTAGTGGAGCATCAGGTGGTCGTGGGGATAAAAATATTCCACCTAAGTCTGGAGCTGTGGAGCCAGTTTCGTCGTCAGGCTACACAAGGCCTCGAACGCTCTCTTTTCTGGGAGTAGGAAAACCGCTTTTAAAGGCGGAGCAGCAACAGCAAGTTTTGGCTTACATTGCAGACTCAGCCTCTAGCTCTTTTGCCTCCTCTTCCGAAACTGGTAAATGTAAAAGCAGCGCGTCGCTTGTGGATGTTCACGGTCAGGGACAAGTCGCTTCCTTGTCCTCCTCAGCAAAAACTACAACAAGAGAGAAGGATGCAGCAGGCGACACAACGGGTCACTCCATGGAGCTCTTTACACATACCGTCCCTGGCTTAGAAAGTGAAACATTTAACAGGCCATGCCCATTACAAGTATATTCTGACATGGAGTGCACTGATGCACAGCCACAGCCAGAGTACTATGCTGCTCCTTTGACTCAGACCACCACATTGCCCTCTCAGGGTACAGATCCACAATCAGACCCTGATGAGACTATGTTGCCCCGCCACGAACGCTATACCACCGACCGACACAGTGACACAGACGAAGTTGCACACGAGCTCGAAGAGGAGGTAATAGATGACCCAGTTATTGACCCCGATTGGCAGCCATTGGGGGAACAGGGTGCAGGCGGCAGTAGTTCAGAAGCGGAGGTGGAGGAGGGGCCGCAGCAGGCATCAACATCGCAACAGGTTCCATCTGCCGGGCCCGTATCTGGCCCAAAACGCGTGTCAAAGCCAAAACCTGTTGGAGCACAGCGTTGCCATCCGGTTAAAGCTCAGTCTGCAATCCCTGAAAAGGGATCCGAGTCTAGGAAGAGTGCAGTCTGGCATTTTTTTAAACAACATCCAACTGATCAGCGCAAAGTCATCTGTCAAAAATGTTCAACTAGCTTAAGCAGAGGTCAGAATCTGAAAAGTCTAAATACTAGTTGCATGCATAGACACTTAACCACCATGCATTTTCAAGCCTGGACTAACTACCAAACGTCCCTCAAGGTTGTAGCACCCTCGGCCAATGAAGCTAGTCAGCAACGCAACATCCCTTCCGTCACTGTAAGGCCACCATTTTCCGCACCACCGGCAGTATCTGTGCAGGTTTCTTTGCCAGCCAAAAGCAGTCAGGGTCAGGGAATCACCAGTTTTGTAGGAGGAAATATTGCATCTAGGGCACCGGCGGAAACAATACCGTCTCCAACCGTCTCTCAGTCTGCCATGTACACCGGCACACCCGAAAGTTCCACGATCTCCAGCTCTCCAGTCCAGCTCACCCTACATGAGACTCTGGTTAGAAAAAGGAAGTACTTATCCTCGCATCCGCGTACACAGTGTTTTAACGCCCACATAGCTAGACTAATCTCGTTAGAGATGATGCCCTACCGGTTAGTTGAAAGCGAAGCTTTCAAAGCCCTGATGGAGTACGCTGAACCACGATACGAGCTACCCAGTCGACACTTTTTTTCCAGAAAAGCCATCCCAGCCCTGCACCAGCATGTTAAACAGCGCATCGTCCATGCACTCAGGCAATCTGTGAGTACAAAGGTGCACCTGACTACAGATGCATGGACCAGTAGGCATGGCCAGGGACGTTATGTGTCCATCACGGCACACTGGGTGAATGTGGTGGATGCAGGGTCCACAGGCGACATCAATTTAGGGACAGTTGTGCCTAGCCCACGGTCTAGGAAACAGTTGGCTGTAGGCGTTCGCACCCCCTCCTCCTCCTCCTCCTCGTCCTCCTGCAGAAGCTACAGCTCTTCCACAGAACGCAGTCTGCCAACCACTCCATCGGCAGATGACACTGTTGCACACCAGTTGTCCCATTATGGGCCAGCTACTGCCAAGCGTCAGCAGGCTGTATTGGCTATGAAGTGCTTGGGCGACAACAGACACACCGCGGAAGTTCTGTCCGAGTTCTTGCAACAAGAAACGCAGTCGTGGCTGGGCACAGTAGATCTTGAGGCAGGCAAGGTAGTGAGTGATAACGGAAGGAATTTCATGGCTGCCATCTCCCTTTCCCAACTGAAACACATTCCTTGCCTGGCTCACACCTTAAACCTGGTGGTGCAGTGCTTATTGAAAACTTATCCTGGGTTCTCCGACCTGCTCCTCAAAGTGCGTGCACTTTGCTCACATATCCGACGTTCGCCTGTACACGCCAGCCGTATGCAGACCTATCAGCGGTCTTTGAACCTTCCCCAGCATCGCCTAATCATAGACGTTGCAACAAGGTGGAACTCAACACTGCACATGCTTCAGAGACTGTGCGAACAGAGGCGTGCTGTTATTTATTTGTGGGAGGATACACGGGCAGGCAGTAGGATGGCAGACATGGAGTTGTCAGGTGTGCAGTGGTCTAAGATACAAGACATGTGTCAAGTCCTTCAGTGTTTTGAGGAATGCACACGGCTGGTTAGTGCAGACAACGCCGTAATAAGCATGAGCATCCCCCTAATGCGTCTGCTGATGCAAAGTTTGACGCACATAAAGGAGCAGGCGTCTGCACCAGAGGAAGAGGAAAGCCTTGATGACAGTCAGCCATTGTCTGGTCAGGGCAGTGTACAGGACGAGGTAGCGGGCGAAGAGGAGGTGGAGGACGAGGAGGATGATGGGGATGAGTATATTTTTAATGCCGAACCTTTCCCGGGGGCACAGGAAATTGGTTGCGTGTCACGGCCGGGTTCTGGTTTTTTGAGGGACACAAGTGACGTAGATTTGCCTGCAACTGCCCCTCAACCAATCACAACCGGAGATTTGACAACTGGAACTTTGGCCCACATGGCGGATTATGCCTTACGTATCCTAAAAAGGGACACACGCATTACGAAAATGATGAACGATGACGATTACTGGTTGGCCTGCCTCCTTGATCCACGCTATAAAGGCAAATTGCAAAATATTATGCCACATGAGAACTTGGAACTAATATTAGCAACCAAACAATCAACTCTTGTTGACCGTTTGCTTCAGGCATTCCCAGCACACAGCGCACGTGATCGTTCTCACACGAGCTCCAGGGGGCAGCAGACTAGGAGTGTTAGGGGTGCACACATCAGAAGTGGCGTTGGACAGAGGGGTTTTCTGACCAGGTTGTGGAGTGATTTTGCTATGACCGCAGACAGGACAGGTACTGCTGCATCAATTGAAAGTGACAGGAGACAACATTTGTCCAGTATGGTTACTAACTATTTTTCATCCCTTATCGATGTTCTCCCTCAACCGTCATTCCCATTTGATTACTGGGCCTCCAAATTAGACACCTGGCCAGAATTGGCAGAATATGCATTGCAGGAGCTTGCTTGCCCGGCAGCAAGTGTCCTATCAGAAAGAGTATTCAGTGCTGCAGGTTCAATATTAACCGAAAAAAGGACTCGTCTGGCTACCCAAAATGTTGACGATCTAACATTCATTAAAATGAACCACAACTGGATTTCGAAATCTTTTGCCCCACCTTGCCCGGCCGACACCTAGCTTTCCTATGAAAGGCTCTTGCCTGTGAATTACTTTTCTAATGTCTAATGTGCTGCAGCTGATTGTACAGCATACGACATGTTTACACCTCCCTAAATGGCCAAACTCCCCACACGGGGCCGTGGTATCGCGACTTGGCGCAAGCACCCGTGAGACTGCTGTTTGTCTGAAGAGGTGGGTGTGCTCGCTTTTGGTTGACGGCATTGCTACTGGGTCCCTCATAGTACAATGTAGTGTCTCTGGCGGTGGTGGTGCGCACCCAACGTCAGACACACCGTTGTAACATGAGGGGCCCTGGGGCGGTCCCGCCGGCCTCTAGAGAGTTCCCCCCTACCCCAGCTCAAAATGTGCTCTACCACATGCAAAATTATGTCGCACAGCTCCACCAATCTTTAGTCTATTCGCTGACATCATTCAATGTCTGGCACTGACAATACAAATTTGTAGACATCTATGATGCAACTTAAAGTAGTCTGTGTCTGTGTCCTATATTGGCACCATTAAATAGTTACTGCCAAATTACTATGTCAGAAACTCAGCAGGTGAGCCCACCCCTGTACCTAAGTATGCCACCTTTTTTTTTGTTTTGGTTGTTTTGCGAGACATTAACATCTATTTATATTTTGGGAGTACTGGGACAGACACTCCTTGCACTACTCCTCCACTCACCACCAAGCTGCCCGTATATCCATGTAACCGCTGTAAAACTGCCATGAGCCTATTGTTTGTTATTTTAGGCCTTTGATAGCCTGTCTGCGGTCCCTACTTTAAATACTCCTCCACTCACCACCAAGCTGCCTGCCCGTGTATCCATGTAACCGCTGTAAAACTGCCATGAGCCTATTGTTTGTTATTTTAGGCCTTTGAAGCCTGTCTGCGGTCCCTCCTTCCACTAGTCCTCCACTGACCAGACCACTGCTGCCCGTGTACCCCTGGAACCAATTATAAAGTGCCTACAGCCAGCCCATTTTTTTATGTTAGGCCTTTGAAGCCTGTCTGCGGTCCCTCCTTCCACTAGTCCTCCACTGGCCAGACCACTGCTGCCCGTGTACCCCTGGAACCAATTATAAAGTGCCTACAGCCAGCCCATTTTTTTATGTTAGGCCTTTGAAGCCTGTCTGCGGTCCCTCCTTCCACTAGTCCTCCACTGGCCAGACCACTGCTGCCCGTGTACCCCTGGAACCAATTATAAAGTGCCTACAGCCAGCCCATTTTTTTATGTTAGGCCTTTGAAGCCTGTCTGCGGTCCCTCCTTCCACTAGTCCTCCACTGGCCAGACCACTGCTGCCCGTGTACCCCTGGAACCAATTATAAAGTGCCTACAGCCAGCCCATTTTCTTATGTTAGGCCTTTGAAGCCTGTCTGCGGTCCCTACTTTAAATACTCCTCCACTCACCACCAAGCTGCCTGCCCGTGTATCCATGTAACCACTGTAAAACTGCCATGAGCCTATTGTTTGTTATTTTAGGCCTTTGAAGCCTGTCTGCGGTCCCTACTTTAAATACTCCTCCACTCACCACCAAGCTGCCTGCCCGTCTATCCATGTAATCGCTGTAAAACTGCCATGAGCCTATTGTTTGTTATGTTAGGCCTTTGATAGCCTGTCTGCGGTCCTTACTTTAAATACTCCTCCACTCACCACCTAGCTGCCTGTGTATCCATGTAACCGCTGTAAAACTGCAATGAGCCTATTGTTTGTTATTTTAGGCCTTTGATAGCCTGTCTGCGGCCCCTACTTGCAATACTCCTCCACTGACCACAATGCTGCCTGGAGTGCCTGCCTGTGTATCCATGTAACCGATGTAAAACTGCCATGACTGCCTACTGTTTGTTATTTTAGGCCTTTGATAGCCTGTCTGCGGCCCCTACTTGCAATACTCCTCCACTGACCACAATGCTGCCTGGAGTGCCTGCCTGTGTATCCATGTAACCGATGTAAAACTGCCATGACTGCCTACTGTTTGTTATTTTAGGCCTTTGATAGCCTGTCTGCGGCCCCTACTTGCAATACTCCTCCACTGACCACAATGCTGCCTGGAGTGCCTGCCTGTGTATCCATGTAACCGATGTAAAACTGCCATGACTGCCTACTGTTTGTTATTTTAGGCCTTTGATAGCCTGTCTGCGGCCCCTACTTGCAATACTCCTCCACTGACCACAATGCTGCCTGGAGTGCCTGCCTGTGTATCCATGTAACCGATGTAAAACTGCCATGAGTGCCTACTGTTTGGTATTTTAGGCCTTTGATAGCCTGTCTGCAGCCCCTACTTGCAATACTCCTCCACTGACCACACCAATGCTGCCCGTGTACCCCTGGAACCTATTTAAAAGTTCATAGAGCCTAGTTATATATTTTATTTACTATTAATAAGGCCATGATGGACTACGCTGTACCACGCTACAAGCTAACCAGTCGACACTTCTTTTGCGAGAAAAGCCATCCCAACCCTCCACCAGCATGTAGAAGACCGCATTGTCCATGCACTCTGGCAATCTGTGAGTACAAAGGTGCACCTGACAACAGACGCATGGACCTGTAGGCATGGCCACGGAAGATTACGTGTCCATTACGGCGCAATGGGTTAATGTGTTGGATGCATGGTCCACAGGGGACAGCCTACTAAGTCTGTCTGCAGTCCCTAATTCAAATTGTCCTCCACTGTCTAAATCGGAGCTTCCACCTTCTGGCTTTCGGCCTATAGTATCAGAAATTAAACTGCATTTGGCCTTCAACTTTGGTTAGGGCCTACTAACGGCTTCTGCCCCTCCCTGGTGTTGCCCTCAACTAAATAAAGCTGAGCTTCAACCTTCTGCTCCAAATTACCATTTTAAAAAATGCAATAGGCTTTTCCGGCCTACTAAAGGTGTCTGTCTGTGTGCCCCTGCCTGGTGTTGTCCTCAACTGAATAAAGCTGAGCTTCAACCTTCCGGCTCTCATTAAGTGGTTTTTAAAAAACAAAATGGTGGTTAGGGCCTACTAACGGCTTCTGCCCCTCCCTGGTGTTGCCCTCAACTAAATAAAGCTGAGCTTCAACCTTCTGCTCCAAATTACCATTTTAAAAAATGCAATAGGCTTTTCCGGCCTACTAAAGGTGTCTGTCTGTGTGCCCCTGCCTGGTGTTGTCCTCAACTAAATAAAGCTGAGCTTCAACCTTCTGCTCCAAATTACCATTTTAAAAAATGCAATAGGCTTTTCCGGCCTACTAAAGGTGTCTGTCTGTGTTCCCCTGCCTGGTGTTGTCCTCAACTAAATAAAGCTGAGCTTCAACCTTCTGCTCCAAATTACCATTTTAAAAAATGCAATAGGCTTTTCCGGCCTACTAAAGGTGTCTGTCTGTGTGCCCCTGCCTGGTGTTGCCCTCAAATAAATAAAGCTGAGCTTCAACCTTCTGCTCCAAATTACCATTTTAAAAAATGCAATAGGCTTTTCCGGCCTACTAAAGGTGTCTGTCTGTGTGCCCCTGCCTGGTGTTGTCCTCAACTAAATAAAGCTGAGCTTCAACCTTCTGCTCCAAATTACCATTTTAAAAAATGCAATAGGCTTTTCCGGCCTACTAAAGGTGTCTGCCCCTCCCTGGTGTTGTCCTCAACTGAACAAAGCTGAGCTTCCACATTCTGGCTTTCGCCCTATACTATCAGATATTAAACTGCATTTGGCCTACTAGTGTGGTTAGGCCCTTGAAACAGTGTCTGCTGCTCTTGGGTTTGCTACTCCACTGAACAAAGCAATGCCACCTGTTTAGTCCTGTTACCAATTTTGAACTGCATTTAGCCTACTTTATTCTTTGGCCCTATATCTGTTTCCTCCTCATCCTGCCCATTGCCCAGCCACTGCTAAATGAGTCTGCTGGTACATTGACCTAGACCACTACATTCCCCTTGTACTCTACACAGCCAGAATCTGACCCTGCTGAAAGTAAGGTTCCCCTTCCCGCATGTTATACCACCTTACACAGGGACAAAGAGGAAGGTGCAGATGAAAGTGCAGGTTCCTTCATCAGGTGGGGGGGCATACTCGTTGGCGACGTCACTGGCACAGGGCCCCTCAGAGTACGCAAAAGTGTCGCTGCTGGTGGGAGGCGCCCCCGCCATGCAAACACACCGCCGTACTTTGAGGGGCCCTGTGCCAGTGCCAATGCGAACGAGTGGGCCCCCCCCCTGCTTGCTCAGGATCACAGCACTTGCAACGTTTAAATACTTACCTTTCCCTTCAACACCGCCGTGACGTAGTCCGCATTTCCTGGGCCCACGAAAAACTTGAGCCAGCCCTACTCCCCCCACAACTTTCCCCCAATTCCCTATGCCCAACTATTATTATACAGTTAATTAAGATTGGCAAGCTTCAGAAACAAGAATGGATGTTTTTGGCATTAAAATGGGCACTGTAGGTGTTTTCCTGGCCTCCACTCACTGCCGACTATGCTTCCCCATTGACTTGCATTGGGTTTCGTGTTTCGGTCGATCCCCGACTTTTAGCGATAATCGGCCGACTGCACTCGACTCGACTCTGGACAAAATCGGGTTTCCCAAAACCCTACTCGATCTTAAAAAAATGAAAGTCGCTCAACCCTATCTGTGAGTCAGTCTCCGGTACGTGAGGAAACTGACACCACATGTACCGGAGCCACTGACGTGTGAAACCGGCCTAAGATGAATTTATTCGCATCTCTGCCATAGTCATGCAAGCTTCAGTCTACTATATCAGCAGCGAAGAATAAAGTTTTGAGAGCCGTGGATTATGCAGAAAGCAAAATTCACACCCTTATAGGAAAAAGAACTATTATACTACTGGCACTCTTCTACTACCCTAAATACAAAAGGTATACAATTTGGTTGAACACTTGCATCAGACAGGTTGTCTGTGATTCTTCCCTTCAGTCTTAAGGCCCCGTCTCACATAGCGAGATCGCTAGCGAGATCGCTGCTGAGTCACAAGTTTTGTGACGCAACAGCGACCTCCATAGCGATCTCGCTATGTGTGACACGTACCAGCGATCAGGCCCCTGCTGCGAGATCGCTGGTCGTGTCGGAATGGCCTGGACCTTTTTTTGGTCGTTGAGGCCCCGCTGACATCGCTGAATCGGTGTGTGTGTGACACCGATCCAGCGATGTCTTCACTGGTAACCAGGGTAAACATCGGGTTACTAAGCGCAGGGCCGCGCTTAGTAACCCGATGTTTACCCTGGTTACCAGCGTAAATGTAAAAAAAAACAAACAGTACATACTCGCCTTCTGATGTCCGTCAGGTCCCTTGCCGTCTGCTTCCTGCTCTCACTGACTGCCGGCCGTACAGTGAGAAGTGAGAGCACAGCAGTGACGTCACCGCTGCGCTCTGCTCTCAGTGTACGGCGGCTCAGTCAGTCAGAGCAGGAAGCAGACGGCAAGGGACCCGGACACCGAAAGGCGAGTATGTACTGTTTGTTTTTTTTGGTAACCAGGGTAAACATCGGGTTACTAAGCGCGGCCCTGCGCTTAGTAACCCGATGTTTACCCTGGTTACCCGGGTGCTGCAGGGGGACTTCGGCATCGTCGAAGACAGTTTCAACGATGCCGAACTCGTTCCCCTGATCGTTGGTCGCTGGGGAGAGCTGTCTGTGTGACACCTCCCCAGCGACCACACAGCGACTTACCAACGATCACGGCCAGGTCATATCGCTGGTCGTGATCGTTGGTAAATCGCTAAGTGAGACGGGGCCTTTATGTAAATTATGACAGGGAGGGGTCTTAGACCACCCAGCAGGGGGTCAGGTCCTAGTGCATCCACTAATCAGAGGTGCAGGAAAGATGGTGTTTGCGAAATACATGTAAAAAGGATATATAAAATTAAATTAGAAACACAAAGATAATAAATGACTTAAATACATTAGGTTTACAATAATGACCAATAAAAATATTTAAATATACATACATGTGAAAATATGTAAAATAAATGAAATAAATAAAAATAAATGCATTGTATATAATGACATGTAAAGACATGTTTGAAATATACATATGAGGAAAAGTATAAAAGAAAAAGCTAAAACCTCTAAATATATAATGAAATAAAAGAAAATCACATAAATATGACAATTGGTAAATACACTAGGCTTCCAATAATTACATATAATGCAAAGAACTGTATAAAACATAGCTAAAATATTAAAGAGAAGAAAAGCTACAAATAAAAACAAAAAAATGCACTCTTATATAGAATTAAATATAATAGGTTCAGAAAAATTAAATGTAAATGCATTACCAATAACAAAATATTTAGAATTGAGAGTCCTCAGTGATTGATACCTTTACCAATAATATTAAGAACATGTAATTTATAATGCTTATAACAAGATTAGAAAATAATCTATTGTTCTATAATGTTTATGATTCATAAAGTTTAGTTTTTTAAAGTATATTAATAAAATGTAATATATTAGCACCACTAGTCATACAAACAGGGCCGGTTCAAGATTAGTCATGGGCTCCTTTAACACATACTACAACTCATGATGCACTGATACAGCAAAGAAATATAGGTATAGTAGAATGCCAAAGATTTCACTTCTTACATTACATGAGTGATATCTATTGTAAATTCTGCAATAGGTCAGAAACCGGACAGTGCAATCCTCCATACAGTATTATGGGCACCACATAGTCCTCCGTACAGAATAATGAGCCCCATATATTGTTCCATACAGTATGAGCCCCATATAATGCTCTATACAGTAGTATGGGTCCCATATAATACTCCATACAATATCATGGGCATCACATAGTGCTCCATACTGAATAATGAGGCCCATACACTATTATGGTCACCATATATTGTTCCATACAGAATAATGAGCCCCATATATTGCTTCATACCCAATGGGCCCATATAATGTTCCATACAGTATTATGGGTCCTATATGTTGCTCCACACCAGTGTTCCCCAACTCCAGTCCTCAAGGCCCACCAACAGATCATGTTTTCAGGATTTGCTTTGCATTGCACAGGTGATGTAATTATCACCTGTGCAAGACTAAGGAAATCCTGAAAACATGACCTGTTGGTGGGCCTTGAGGACTGGAGTTGGGGACCCCTGCTCCATACGGTATAATGAGCCTCATATAATGTTCCATACAGAATGAGCCCCATATGTTGATTCATACCCAATGGGCCCCATATAATGCTCAAGTATATGATGGGTCCCATGCTCTGCCTAGGTCCCTCATCATATATTTTGCTGTAGCGTTTTCTACTTGTATATATTCTGGCATATTGACTCTAGCCAGTATGCCATATTTTCATATGACTTATGTAGATGGTTTAGTGCTACATCAATTATTTTTTACTGTATCCATTGAGAGTTCATTAAAATTCTACTGTCTACTCCATAAGCCTATGACTTTGTTATACTACCAGTTTTCTATTTATTTTTCCTTTTCATTTCTATAAGATTGATAACTACAAGTAACCCTATAGAGTGCTTTGTGATTATATGGTAATTTTAACTACATAAATCAGTTATTTTAGGAATTGTTTTCCCTTTGGTCATAAAATTTAGCAGAGTATAACAATTTGTTGAAAACCTGACCCAGATGCACAAAATAAGCCTCTTAGTACTATGTGTACTAGAGCATTACTCCAGGTTTACACTACAGAGGACGACCACCTCCATGATACATACCTCCCATCCACTGTGTCCTGCATCTACCTTACAACATATAGACAGAGAGAGAATGATACAAATGTAAGATAGATATGAAATAGACAGAAAGATAGGTTATAGACAGAGAGGTGCATAGCTGCAAGATAAATGGATTGCAAACAACATAAAAATCCCTACAATAGAAGCCCTTTTTCTTTTTTGTCACATATCACCTTTTTTATTCCTTTCATTCCCAATCAGCAAGAAAGTTTAATTCAAAACAAGAATGTTTTTTTAGTTTATTGAAACGCTCATACAAAGTCTATTGCATAATAATATATAAAAAATAATAAAAAGTAAAAAAAACCTCATCCCTCCTCAAATATATACATCGTGTAAGGTATCAAACCACTATTTAAAGTTAATGCTTAAAAAAAGGTTGAGAACTGTGTAAAGAATTATAATAGGGGCCTCTGGTGAGATGAAAAGTGTCCTGTAAATCTGCCGATTGTACTGCCAAGGAGCCTGAGGTGTAACTGCTTAGTCCAGTGATGTTCCTCTGGGAGAGTTCATTGACCAAGCCCAGAGACATCTGCCTGTTAGCTGAGGTGGAGTCTAAGGAGGAGGTCATTGAGGTGGAGTCCAAGGAGCAAGTCATACTGCTGAAAAAGTTGTTTAAACAAGCGGTTGATGTGATTTCTGAGGGAGCTGTGCTCTTCAGATCTTCCGAGGATGCTTCCACCACGGTGGATGATGGGGTACTCATAGATGGCCTTTCACCACTTTTCCTCCCTAGAACTGGGTGACCTTCAACCTTATTGGACTCAGATGTGCGCTTTTTTGTCCGGCGAAATTTCCCGTTGTCAAACGTCTTTTTGCATTTAGGATCCAGTGTCCAGTAATTGCCTTTGCCTAAACATTGTGAGAAAAAAAACAATATTATTATAACAGAATGAAATATAAACAAAATATAAATTAAAATATAGCAGCACTAAAATACAAATTATTAAAACAAAAATCTATGAAAATGAAAATTTTTACCGATATACTAAATAAAAAAAACTATTGCAAAAATGTATAGGGAAATTCTAGTCATTAAAGCAGTTTTTCAAAACTTTCTGAAACATTTTTTTTAATTAAAACAATTTTTTTCCTGTTTGAATTTGGAACTAAAACTAAAACTCAAAACATCTATGAAAAAATACATTTATAACAAAAAATACTTATAGTAGAATTTTCTGCTAAAATTGTTTATTTTTGTTTGTAAAATAAAAAACCAAGTGCAACTCGATGGAAAATGCTAATATTATTGCTGCTAAAAAATATAATTAATTGGATAATTGAAGTCATGTTCTTACCTGGGTCATCCTCCTTTCTTGACACTTTCTGAAAACAGTTGTTCAGAGACAAATTGTGCCTAATTGAATTTTGCCATCCTGCTTTTCGCTTGTTATAAAAAGTATAATAGTTCTCCACATATTTGTATATCTGGCTCAGGGTTGCTTTGTTTTGTGGAGCATTTTGTATGGCCATAGCAATAAGAGCAGAGTAAGAATATTGGGGCTTCACTAGCTTCAGAAGATCCTCCCGAGAAGCTGTGGAAAACCAACAAGGAACTGGTTGACTAAATCCAGGCACATTTTGCACCATTTGTCTCTGAAATCCATAAGAAGATGGCATGTGTGAGTTTGGGTTATTTCCATGAAGATATCCTGGTGTATTATTGACTCCTGGCCCACTAAGCCATGAGTAAGAAGTTGTTGAAGATGAATAGTTCAAATAGTTGACCACACTTGGAGTTGAATGTAAGTTCTACTGGTGGTAAGTGCTGACGTTTTCACCATATACTGCCATCTTTGTTGCCTCCTGGGCACTTTTTGGTTGAATCTGATGAAGATTTGTAGATCTCTGATGAGCTGGAAGATGAAATGGGTTTATTCTCTTCTTTGGCACTTCCACACAATGAAGTCCTTCTGACAACAGGTGCCTTATGGCTTTGGAGTGCTGTCTTTATACTTCTCTGGAGCACTGCTCCTCCCTGCTCGCAGCCAGTGATTGGTCTCCTTTCACATATTGTTTTTTTTTTTCTTTTCCAACAACCAGTTGGATTCCTCAAACTGATTACGTGCAATCCCATAAATGCTTTGTATGAATGAAATCTCTTGTACGGCTGTCCGTTGGCGAAATGTGTTGGCTCTGTTCTTGAGTAGATCAGGAGGGGTAATGCTCATTTTTTATCTTCATTTATGACTGCTGTAACCAACTCCAGTCCATGCTAACTAAGCTTTTTTCTTGTTCAATTGTGCTCTCCATTATCAAGATGCTGAGCTGCTTCTGATAAAACAGGTTTTCATCTATGGCACATTTAAAGGGCTCTTTGTTATTGTCTTTTGGGATCAGAATGGATGAAAGAGCCTGTGGAGAATTGGGGTGTGGCCACCCTGATGTATGATTCATTTCTAAGCTGGAAGATCCTAGAGAATGTGCAGAGCTCTGAGTACAAGCTATTTTCAGAAGGTGCCAGATCTCTCGCTGCCTTTTGGCCTGCATCTGCATCAGCGAATTGTCAGCTTCCTTTATATTATTCACAGTCATCTCAATTCGAGGTAGTAAATCAATAATTTTCTGTTTACAGCTAAGAAGCCGGCTTAAATGTCCAAAAAGCTCATTTAGAACCTTATCCTGGCCCTGCATAGTGAGTACAATTGTTTTAACCATCTCTGTACTATCACTGTAGGCATTATCTGGAGCCCGTGGCTTTAATTGCTTGTATAATTCGATAGCCTTCTGTTCCAGATGCTCCATAACATCCCCTTTTCTGCGAGCATATGGACTCCTCTGCAATTCAACAATCTGTGTGCGAAGGCCCATTATTTGGTCATCCAGGAAGGAAATTTCTCCAGCCTTTACACAACCACCTACTCGATCTTCCATTTCTTTCCAGGCTCGCAACATCTTTTCAGATGAGATCCCATAGGCTATTTGGTCACTGTAGTGCTCCAGGTCAATTTCAATGCTTTTTTTGAAGAACTGCAGCTTGGATTCCAATTGCTGAGAGGCAGACACCATTTTATTTTTCATCTTCGTTAGATTGGTATTATAATGCAGCAAACTAAGCATGGCTGCCCTTTGGCCTTGAAATAGACGGCTGTATTCCTCCTTCAAATTTTGCACCATTTGTCCCTGAAATCCATAAGAAGATGGCATGTACGAGTTTGGGTTATTTCTATGAAGATATCCTGGTGTCTTATTGACTCCTGGCCCATTAAGCCATGAGTAAGAAGTTGTTGAAGGTGAATAGTTCCCATAGTTGACCACACTTGGAGTTGAATGTAAGTTCTGCTGGTGGTAAGTGCTGGCGTTTTCACCATATACCGCCATCTCTGTTGCCTCCTGGGCACTTTTAGGTTGAATCTGATGAAGATTTGTAGAACTCTGATGAGCTGGAAGATGAAATGGGTTCATTCTCTTCTTTGGCACGTCCACACAATGAAGTCCTTCTGACAACAGGTGCCTTATGGCTTTGGAGTGCTGTCTTTATACTTCTCTGGAGCAGTGCTCCTCCCTGCTCGCAGCCAGTGATTGGTCTCCTTTCACATATTTTTTTTTTTTCCCCCCCAACAACCAGTTGGATTCCTCAGTTGAAAGACAGGGGGTGTGGAAAGGGAAGGGTTAATCACCAAAGAGGCACCAGAGAGATCTCTCTTTTATCTTTTCCATTTATTGTTCTACTAATCTAATCTGTCTGCAATTGCTTTTCAAGAGATTTTTCCTTAACTTGAAATAAAACTGAAATAAAAGTGAAAAAATCTTCATGAATGATGAGAATCTCAAATACTTATTACCTTTTACATCCTTTATAACATTAAAAAATAAAAATAACAATATTGTTCAGTTAAGCAGCCAAACGTCAAGAAATTCTTTGAAAATAACTATTCTAGCAAATTAATAAAATACAATAATATAAAAAAAATTGAAATAACACACCACAATGACTATTTGTTTCTAAAACATGTTAATGTTTGTATCTTGATTAAAAGAATTATTTATTTGAAGAAATTGTTGAATTAAATATATAATACTTGCATTGTATGTATCATTGTGAATTCATGTGTTGTCTTCCCACGTTTCAGTGTACTTATATTTTTTATTAAACTGTTAAATCATTTTATGGTAGATGCAAATGTGAAAAAATGCAAATTATAACAATACATTTTTTGTAATAAACAAAAAAAATAAGGTTTTATAATCATGTCACACAAGATGCCAAATTGACAAATATCTATTCTATAAAATTGTCAATCTTGATTTAAACCATTAAAAGCTTATTTATATATGTACAGGCTCTATGGTATCTCTTTCTACCTTATGTAATGTAATATACATTTTTTTTACGACTAATCTTT
Organism: Ranitomeya variabilis; assembly: GCF_051348905.1. Taxonomy (NCBI): domain Eukaryota; kingdom Metazoa; phylum Chordata; class Amphibia; order Anura; family Dendrobatidae; genus Ranitomeya; species Ranitomeya variabilis. The sequence goes on along the minus strand of NC_135232.1, from coordinate 1,119,999,672 downwards.
TAAACCAATATATCATTAATATACTGTACATTAAACTATGAGATACTCATTTGAATAATTTAATATTGAATCTTTTTTTTTAAGTCAGTAGTTACCCCATACGATGTAAGTCAATTAACCATTCAGATACAGTAGTCTTTGTCATTTGACATTCTCATGGCCTGCTCCATCACATATTATACAGATGTTCTCCCATAGAAGCCCTGCCCTGACTAAACTAACAGTTATAGCCAGATTTGTTTGTGTAAAACCATTGAAAAGGTTCCATATTTTTATGTGCTCATTTTTTAGATTTTTACGCCATTTCTGGACAGCGCCGCAAACTTTTTTGAAAAGTGGGAAAATCTTCTCCAGGAGCGCTTCCTGAAAATGGATCCTAATTTATGCCATAAAAGTGAATGAATCCAGTGTCCTCTTAAAACAAATTGATGCGCATCTCCGCTATAGTCATGCAAGCTTCGGTCTACTCTATCTGCAGCTAGAGAAAAAATTTGAGAGCCATAGATTATGCAGAAATCAAAATTCACACCATTATAGGAATAAAGAATGACCCCAAACATCCACCATGATACTATTGGCACTCTCTGACTACAGCTAAATACAAAAGGTATTCAATTCTTTGTGTTCAACACTTGCATCAGACAGGTGGTCTGTGATTCTTCCCTTCACTCATATGTAAACTATGACAGGCAGGGGGTCAGGTTCTTGGGAATCCACTTATCAGAGGTGCAGGAAAGATGGAGTGTAAAAAATAAACATAAAATTAACAAAGATAATAAATTACTAAATTACTTAAATATATTAGGCTTCCAATAATGACCCACAAAAACATTTACAATATACATACACATGAAAATATATATAAAAAATAAATGAAATGAAAAAGTAAAAATAAATACAGTTAGTTAATAATAATGACAAGTAATGACATGTTTAAAATACACACACACACACACACACACACACACACGCACACACACACACACACACACACACACACACGCACACACACACACACACACACACACACACACACACACACACGTAAAAGAATAAGGAAAAAACCTAAATATAAAATTAAATGAAATTAAAAAAAAAAAATCTCAAGCAAGAATTTTGGTAAATACAATATGCAATTTTTACATAAGCTTCAAAGAAATGTATAAAACGTGCACAACTAAAAATATTAAAGAGGATAAACTAAATAAAATGAAACATAAAATATTATAAAGAATTAAATATAGTAGGTTAAGAATAAACGTAAAGACATTACGGATAACAGTAAGAATTTGATTTTTATATTAAAATATTATTATAAGCACTGTAATGTTCTATTGATTTAGGATTTTAAGTATGGTAATATATTTTAATTTATCATATTTTAACACTAGTCATGGCAATTTGATCAATATTACAATTGGAAAATTTGCTGGTAGGATTATAGTGATATCTTTTATTTTCTACTACTACTTTTATTACTACTGTTTTTAGTGAACATTTCCTAATAATTTTATAAATACTTTTCTTCACTAGTAGAAATGATCTGATCATAATACAAGACCGGGTCTCCTTCAGCTCATCAAAAGACTACTCCTCCTTGGTCAGGCCACATCTGGAATACTGTGTCCAGTTCTGGGCACCATATTTTAAAAAATACATTGAAAAACTGGAGCAAGTTCAGAGAAGAGCGACCAGGATGGTGAGCGGACTGCAAAGTATGTGTTACGAGGAGCAGTTTAAGGATCTGAGAATGCTTAGCTTGCAAAAACGAAGGCTAAGAGGAGACTTAATTGCTGTCTACAAATATCTGAAGGGCTATCACAGTGTAGAGGGATGATCATTATTCTCATTTGCACATGGAAACACAAGAAGAAATGGAATGAAACGAAGGGAGAAGATACAGATTAGATATTAGAAAAAACTTTTTGACAGTGATGGTGATCATGGAAGTCTTCAAACAGAGGCTGAACAGACATTTGTCTGAGATGGTTTAGTGATTCCTGCATTGAACAGGGGGTTGGACACGATGACCCTTGAGGTCCCTTCCAAGCTAACGTTTTATGATTCTATGTCTTTGGGTTTGCTTGGGGGAGGGGAATAAGGATCAGGTAACTTGAATTTAAAATCCCAAACTCTATGTTCTCTATCTTACTCTGATCTTTTAATTTTTAAAAGTGCATGCTCAGCCAAGCTGAGCATTCATGAATACAGGAAATTTAAACGAAATGGCTGTGTAAAGCCTAATTCTCATTTATACCTTGGCTGTAAGATGAGCATCTTTGTCAGTGGTTTAAATCCCCCAAAATGATGTTCAGCTAGATCCCCAGGGAGCCATTCAGTCACTTATTACTCTGTCTAGACTCTGATCCAGTTGTGCCTGTCTGTGTTAGACTCAATTTATTTTGACCTTGCTTAAAGAAGTCACTATCAGAATGGACACCAGAATAATGTGTCAGAATAGCTCCATCAGGGGTTTCTCCTGAATGTTGTTTTACTGGTTTTAGACAACACCTGACACACGCTCAGTGTAGAGCACTACAGTATTATATTTGTTCCTTTAATTCCACTTGAGCTGTAATGCTTTTGTTCCTGCTCAAAAGGAAGAAGCCAGGGATTGAAAAGACTAAATCTAATGAGATGTATTGTTATGCATGGACTCACAATAAAGAGCAATATATTTCTCTCCGCCTTCCAGACTGGAAACAAAATGAAGTGTCTGGTCATCTAATGGTAAAACAAACAGTGTAAATGGTGGAGTGTGTAGTGATAGACTTCACTTTAATGTACAGTAAAATTATTGGAAGGCTACTTTTCACATTGAAAAATAAGTGAAGCCTTGATTCCATCGATCCAAGACTTCCATCAGAGTCAAAGGAAAAAAGGTAGAAGTTTAGGCCCATAAATTTTGTAAGTACATAATTATAAGAATATTTTAGAGATTGTATTCAATTTGTGAGGTTCAATTTAATTCGACAGGGAAATAAAATATGCATTGAATTTACTTAACTCAAATCAAATTGTTGCAAAGATTTTTGTTAGGTTTTGAAGTTTCTCCAAACCACAGAGGTATGTACAGAGCAGTCAAAAAATATTAGGCTCACCTCATCCCTCAACTCCCCACTCATCCTCTTCTGGTGTTCTTTCCTTCTCTGGCTCCAGTCTTCTCTTCTGTTTTCAGTTGTCTTCAATGTTTGACATCAATGAAACATACTAGGCCTCACATAAGGCATTGATGTCAGTTGAGGCCCAAAACCTGGGGACAGATGTAAATGCAGAAGCCATAGGGAGGAAGCAAGACAGCATGCAAGGAGTTGTGGCGCCAGTACTGGCGAGGGACAAGTTTAGAATATTTTGTTTAGTTTCTAACTCATTACCAAACATTAAAAAGATCATTACAAGTGACATCAAGCTGCCATTTTGCTTGATTTAATCGAGTATCAAAAATTTGGAATCTGGCGTTATCAAATTTTTTGGGGGAGATTCAGTGTTTGCTTTTTGTTTCCTTTCTGGCTTGCACTGTATCTACAAGATTGTATATAGGTTACAACAAATCCCCTCTTATAAAAAATCCCACATTATTAGAGGGTAAATACCGGTTTGGTCATTTATTAGTACGAACATATCAGGGGTGGAAATACCATTGCTACAATCTGTGTGGCTGAACAGGGTCACAAGAGGTAAGGAGGCCCACTTCCACATGCTTGATGTGAGCACTAAATGATTAGTAATAGATAAATTTATGAGCATAGCCTGCGATAGTCCATGATGATGTGCTGATGAGAATGACGATCTTTTGTAGAAACCAAAAGATCATTTCACCTGTTTCACTTCTGTTTGAATAGCTGAGTTGGTCTTTGCATTCTCTATTTTTCCGTGCTCACTGACAGTGCGCTCTTTTTCATTAATCGCTCCTCATTATATCTGGCCAGGGAGTGCACTGTCACTGCACATTCACAGGAAATTTGCACTTGAAACAGGAAGCTCTTACTAGGTATACATCAGAATTGTTTCAGCGTGGGACAGAGCATGCACTGGGGATTGTCAAACGAAACGTCATTGGAAAGAAAACAAACAAAAAAAAAATCAGGAAGCAAGAGTAGAGAGGGAATGGTATGAAATATTTAATTGAAATATATTAGAAAAGTTATGAGAGTGCTGGATTACACAGACATATAGGATAAAAAATTGGACTTTGGTTTCGGATGAATCCTTGCTAGAAGGTACAAGCAACATGTACATAAGACCTGTAATCCTAAACTTCATTTTGCCCATTGATGCTATTTTCAACAGATACTATAATTGATCCTAGCCAAGTGATGGAGCAGAGATTGTAATGAGCACCATGCAATATCAATTTTTACCCTTCAGTCGAACTATCAGGAAATTTATCAGTTTTACCCAATTTTGCTAAAAAATTACAGGTGATCAATGAACACTCTAATAAAAAGACCCCTTTATAGCAAAGGAAGCTTTCTAATTTAAAGGCTTTGGACAAAGGTTTGTTTTCTCAATATAAACTAATCCTTGTACATGTATTTAAATCCTGCCAACTAATTTGTTTACTGGGCTTAAAAACACATTTTGTATGCAGGTAAATGTATTCGCAATACTCATACTGTACATTGCATTGTAGTTTTCACAGCTCTTTATTTTATCTTTTTTTAGGAGACTTCCTGCACAACAGGGTTTGTAGCTGAATTTTCTTACAAGCTGCCATTTTTATATGTAGTGTCCCATTACATATGAGAAAGATGGTCTCCAGCGATGGACCTTCTATGTTTAAACACAATATTGAAATTCATCTACCAAAGTGTGCCATCTCCAAGATGACAAAGCCCCAAATGATCGAGATCTTATTGAATTGGCCTTTTATTTCTTTCCCCTTTTGTTACAGATGCAACTCCACTGATTAAAAAAGGCACAAGTCCAATGCAGACCACAGATCTGCATCAAACCAAGTAACTAAAGGTACCGTCACACTAAACGATATCGCTAGCGATCCGTGACGTTGCAGCGTCCTCGCTAGCGATATCGTTTAGTTTGACACGCAGCAGCGATCAGGATCCTGCTGTGATGTCGCCGGTCGCTGAATAAAGTCCAGAACTTTATTTGGTCGTCCGATCGCTGTGTATCGTTGTTTGAAAGCAAAAGCAACGATACCAGCGATGTTTTACACTGGTAACCAGGGTAAACATCGGGTTACTAAGCGCAGGGCCGCGCTTAGTAACCCGATGTTTACCCTGGTTACCAGCGTAAAAGTAAAAAAAACAAACAGTACATACTTACATGTGTCCCCCAGCATCTGCTTCCTGACACTTAACTGAGCGCCGGCCCTAAAGTGAAAGTGAAAGCACAGCGGTGACGTCACCGCTGTGCTGTTAGGGCCGGAGCTCAGTCAGTATCAGGAAGCAGACGCTGGGGGACGCGCTGGTGAGTATGTACTGTTTGTTTTTTTTACTTTTACACTGGTAACCAGGGTAAACATCGGGTTACTAAGCGCGGCCCTGCGCTTAGCAACCCGATGTTTACCCTGGTTACCAGGGGACTTCGGTATCGTTGGTCGCTGGAGAGCGGTCTGTGTGACAGCTCTCCAGCGATCAAACAGCGACGCTGCAGCGATCGGCATCGTTGTCGCTATCGCTGCAGCGTCGCTTCGTGTGAAGGTACCTTTAAAGACTGCAAAGTCATTAACACAACTAAAGGTAAAAAAAGATCCAAACAATTGCTTCCCTGTAGTGGGCCCTGGTCTTTCTACTATCTTAGGTTGGGTTGCAAGCCACGAATATGCATGTGAGAAGTTGAGCATGGAGACACTGGAAATAAAAGAACAGGGAATGTATTTAATGGGATCCTTCCAGCTGATAAATGGTGCCCAATCCTTGCCTAAACTAATACATTTTGTGTGAATTTGTAACTGAAATACCTTGAACAAAAGACGTGCTAAGACATTTATATAGGTGGCCCTATAAAAGCTGCCTTAACACCTAATTACTTAAACTAACAGAGGTAGGCAATTAATTAGCTCAAGGGTCACACCAGAGGCCTTGACTGTTGTGGAGGGATGCAGTGAGTGGTGGGATCAGGACACCAGTCATAGGGCAGTAAAGTGTGGTCATTGGGCCAGTGTTTTCAGCCCTTCGGCAGTCTTGGTTTATGAGGACTAGAACAGCTAAAAGGCAGAATTTGACCCATAGGCCACACTTAGACCTGGTCTGCTGTAGTGACACCTTGGCCCCACTCACTAGATGAACGATGCTGCACCTCTCTCAACAGTGTAGCTGTGAGCATCTCCTGTAGGACTTAGTCAGTGCTCATCATCGAATTGTTGTATAGTAAGTGTGAGGCGGTTTAGATCTTGGACTTTTCTATATTCAAAACTGCGAATACCTTTGCCCACCTGTTTTGTCTTCCTATTGGCTAAATCATTTTTGGACAACTTATAAAAAATGCTTTGTTTTTAATAGGGAGACAAAACAGGTGTACTCTACTGTTTTGAATGTGAAGAATCAATGGCCTCTCACCGAGAACTGAAAACTGGGAACTCTGCAGCACTGCCTTGGTGAAGCGGCAGAACGCTGTGCTGAAGCTCATCTGTTTAGGTGAAAAAGCTCACAATGCAGCAGAGCTGTTGAAAGGGAAGAAAGAACAGAACGATCAGTGGCTCTCTCCGCTGAACCTCCAACTAGGTCTGGTTGTGTGCGATTTTTAAAGGTAACCTGGCGGCCTCTTTAAAGCTTGGCAAGCTGGTGCATGTTCCATGCATGGCCCACGTGCTGAACTTGGTCAGACTTGCTTGCCAAGGTACGCCATGTCAGCGCCCATTTCTGAAAGTCATCTCAGGCTTTCGCCAGTCTGTTTTGTGACCTGCTCACAAGCTGGAATTCGACCTTTCTTATGTTGGCAAGGCTTAGTGAGCAGCAGAGGGTAGTGTCTGAATTCCAGCTTCTCAATGCCTGTCAGAGTAACACTCAGCACCCACACATAACTGCCGAGTCCGTTTGTGGATCGCTGACATATGTGAGGTTCTTCAAAACTATTAGAACTGCACCAAGATGGTGAGCGCTGATGATGCAATTTTCAGTGTAACCATCATGCTGCTCAGCCTTGTAAAGCATTTGCTGCAGAATCTCAAAAAAGATGCTTTGATTGCCGAGCAGGTGGCTATGGAGCAAGATTTTTACAGTGGCTGATACCACACAGCCCAGCTTCACACAATATTCTCAGGTCACAATGGGTGATGATGAGCAACAGGAGGAGGAGGAGGAACTGGAGTTTTTGGTGTGTGCTACTGAGGGAACTCCCAAACTCCCAAATAATATGAGCAGCGAAGCATGCTCTATATTTATGCTGCTAGTTCAAAAAATTTTACCCCCACATATCCGTTTATAAAGGAAAATTCGACATAATACCTCTGCTAGTATACGCCATATACTTCTGACATAAGCAGCTCCCCAGTAGGTGAGTGAACGTACAAAATCTGAGTCTGATTGTGAATAAACTGTCCCTTCCCCTCTGTTACGTCCTTCTCAATCTGCTGTTCAGGATGGAGGCACTGAGCCTCTTGCCCACAACCTGCAGTTGTACAGACACAACCATGTCCAGTTCGTTGTCCCAGAGCAGCATTCATTTCTCCCTTGTCAGCATATATGTCTCTTCCCAAATTGTTATTTAGATAGGTCATACATATTCGTTAGCACTTTACGTTGTCATGCTGGACTAAAACCATTCCTGGCTTTTCCAGGCTCCTAAATGAGACTTGTGTTTCTTTATTAAATTGTCACTTCCCTGAAATTTTATACATTTTGGTAAAAAAAAAAAAAATATGGTGGTGTATTGTCCTGTTTCTGTACACTATAAACATGTCTAAAAGACTAGGTTAATATGCTCCACAGACCTATTCATGCTGCAGCCTTACACATATTGAAACATGGTCATTGCCACACTAACCTGAGCCTTCACCTGAGCTCTGCAGCACTGTCTGTCACCTGAGTAATACACTCCACAGACCTCGACACTCTCTTGGACATATCCTGTAATTACTCCATTGTTGCTCAAAACCATGCAAGAGATACTCTCCCCGGCTGTGTAGTTTCCAGTAGAAGTGCATAATAATAATAATAATAATAATAATAATAAATTCCGCAGCGCTTTACAACTTATAGAAGGGACTTATGCTGTAATGTCTATTGTCTGTATAACAGAAATCACAGTTCAAAACAGATACCAAGAGGAATGAGGGCCCTGCTCGCAAGCTTACAACCTATGAGGAGATAGCTTGTGCAGATAGGTCACTGGCACTCCTGGCTCTTTCCCTTGAGGAGGCTGCTTCCAAGTAAAATGAGGCTTGTACATGTTCCTGACATTGGTTTCAGGCCTGACAGACTGACCATAATACAGGCCCTCGCTTGCATGCACTGTATTTAGGATATTCAGAATTTAATTCTAATGCTTCTGGTGTCTGGTAGATTCCAATTTCCTGACAGTGGTCATACATCTCCCCCAACTCCTGTATTATATTCACCTTAAAGCTTCACCCACTATGACAGTGGCTCCATTAGGATCCGGAGGAAAAAATAAAATGTGGAGCTCACAAAGCTCAGGTTTCACGGCACCTGCTGGCTCTCTGAAAATGTGAAGCGAGGGCATATAATGTCATGATGGTGGACGTAGTTGTGGTGGTGGGCGAAGCCCAAAACTCAAACGGGCATGTTTTAGCTGGCATTGTAAAGGGATGGGGAATATGTATTCCACTATCTGTTGGTAGCAATTTGGAAAGAGGGAGGGACCTCCCAAATGTAGGAGTGAGAGCCCTCGGAGCATTTTTGCCTTAGTTTATCTTTTACATTTATGTGTGAAAGCTAAAGGGGAGGTATAATTTTTTATTTTGTGTTGGTGATATCCACTTCCTGTTTATGGCACATTAGTATATGGGAAGGGGAAAACTTTTCAAGATGGGTGGGTGACCATGGTGGCCATTTTGAAGTTGGACATTTTGGATCGAACTTTATTTTTTTTCAATGGCAGAGGGTCACGTGACACATCTTTATTGAGAATCTCACAAGAAAAACAATGGTGCGCTTGGTTCTAATGTAACTTTATTGTTTCATAAGTTATTTACAAGTACTTGACTTATAAAATGTGTTCAAAGTGCTGCCCATTGTGTTAGATTATCAATGCAAGCCTCTTCTCCCACTCGACACAGATAGCAATATCGCACAGGCTTCCAGTATCCCTTGTTTCAGATGCTGCACATCTCGTATCTTCACAGCATAGACCATTGCCTTCAGATGATCCCAAAGATAAAAGTCTAAGGGGGTCAGATTGGGAGATCTTGGTGGCCATTCAACTGGCGCAGGACGACCAATGCACTTTCCAGGAAACTGTTCATTTAGGAATGCTCGGACCTGACACCCGTAATGTGGTGGTGCACCATCTTGCTGGGAAAATCTCAGAGAATGTGCCATGAACAGTTTCCTGTTGCTACTTTTCTATTTCATATTTAAGCCATTTCTGGATAGCGCTGCCATCTTTATGAAAAGCGGGCAAATCTTCGCTAGGAAAAAATCCTAAGTTATGCCTTAAAAGTGGATGAATCCAATGCACTCAAGATAAATTTATGCACATCTGTTAGTCATGCAAGCTCTGTCTTTTTATATCAGCAGCAACAAATAAAGTTTAGAGAGCCATTGGTCATACAGGAAGCAAAATTCACACTTAGGGCTCATTTCCACATGCGAGGCACACGTCCGTATCTCGCATGTGGAAACCAAGCTGTGGAGCCGGCACTCAGGAGCGGAGGGTGCAGCCGCATAGGAACACATGGAGCTGCACAGCTCCGCTCCTGAGTGCCGGCGCCACAGCTTGGTTTCCACATGCGAGATACGGACGTGTGACTCGCATGTGGAAATGAGCCCTTAGAGTGCCAATAGTATCATGGTGGATAAATAATTCTTTATTCCTATCTCACTGCAGAGAAATACAAAAGGCATTCAATTCTGTTGTTTTTAACACTTGCATCAGACAGGTTGTCTGTGATTATTCCATTTACACTCATATATGTAAACTGACAGAGATCCCTGCCCTGGGGGTACTCTTAAAGGTAGAGTGGCCGGCCTTACTATGCTCCTGTAAAAAGATAGTACCTAGTGATGAGCGAACATGCTCGCCAGTACTTGTTACTCGCCCGAGTATCGGGGTACTCGGCGAGCAGTGAGCATTTCTGGGATTATTCTGCAGTCTCCACCCAGCAGTTTGGGCAGACTTTAGAGACCCAATCACGGTGCAGGGATTGTCTGCCAGGCCATGAAACGCTGCAGCCATCTTTGTTGTGGTCGTGCAGTGATTGGCTGGGCCATACAGCATCATCCCGCGTATAAGAGACCTGGCGCCGCCCTGCTCGCCGCATTCTGTTCCTGTTTCAGTAAGAGTAGGAAGAGCTGCTGCCGAGAGGGTCAAAATCGTAGTTTTAAAGTTAGTGTAGGTCTGCAACTCTTACATACACAACTCCTCAGAAACCAACAATTATAATTTTTTTTTTTTTCAAAAAATCGCCCCTCCCCCCAAAAAATTAGTCTGTTCTGTCAGACTGGGGCCTGTTGAAAAGTGATAGTTTGTCAGGCATATGTAGCATAGTTGTATGTGCTACCCTTTGCCCCCTTTTTTTATATATATTTTTTTGGGGGAATTTTAAATTCACTGAAAAAGGCCTCATATCTCTGTGCTCCAAGTTTGCTCATTGAAGGCCAGTGTACTTATTTTGTGGCTGTGTGATGCTCAAATTCTATACAGCGTTATTTAGCATCCAAAAAAATTGAAAGGCCACACATTTGCCAGCGTGGTATTTCCATTACAGCCGTCGTTTATCTTTGTGCTCTAAGTTTGGGCATTGGAGTAATGAGTAGTGGCTGTGAGATACTCAAATTCTATACAGCGCTATTTAGCATAAATTAACTTTAAAAAAAAAAATAATAATTAATACAGTCTGTGCCGCCTGCCTGGTGTTTGGGTTTGAAAAATCTTAGATTTGTAGGCACACTGATCACATATTATTTCGCTAGTAATAAAGACATTTGTGTTGAGCATTTGAAATAGTGCAGTAGTCCATTTAAAATGGATAAAGCAAGGGACAGGGAAGTGGACGTGATGCTGATGGTGCATCCAGAGGACGAGGCCATGGGCAAGGTGAAAGTGGGCAACAACAAAGAACACTTCTCGCTTGACCTTCCTGTCTCAGTTTCTGGGGGACTGCAGCACACCACTATTGAAGCCAGAGCAGTGTGAAACGGTTGTTGGTTGGATAGCGGATAATGCTTCCAGTCACTTCGCACCACCACCACCTTGACTTCCACACAGTCAAATCTGAGTAGCCGTGAGTATGGCCAGGATATTCTTCACCCTGATCCTCCTTCCTCCCACCATGCTGAGTGCCCTGAGACAACTCGATCCCACACTTGGAAAACTGACCAGCTCTTCAGAGTGTCCATTTCAAGATTCAGAAAACTCTGCCGGTCAACTTGAAGTGGGGAAGGCTGAGATCGCATGTAGAGCTGCCCAAAGCTTTGACCAGCCCTGGTCAAGGCAATGGAGGGAAAATGTCACAAGAGGTGGACGATGATGAGACACAATTGCCAGAAAGTCAGGAGGAGGAGCAGGGTGCGGATGTGGAAGACGAGGTGGTGGATGACAGTGACTGACCCAACCTGGCCGTAGGCCATGCATAGCGAGGACAGCAGCACAAATGGGGAAGGAGGCAAATCCCCAAACAGGCAGAAAGAAGCAGTGTGGTGGCCACAGACAGAAGGTGTGCATCCATTCCCCGTAACACCAACATGAGTGAAGTTGCCATTCCACCTGTGAGATCTTCCCGAGTCTGGCTATTTTTTTAAAGACTCTGCCGATAACCCCAAACAGGCCATTTGCAGCATCTGCCATGCCTGCATCAGCAGGGGTAGCAAAACAACCAGCCTGACCACCACTAGCATGATCAGGCACATGCAAGCAAAGCACCCGACTTTGTGGGCCGAACCCAACGCTCCAGGACCACTGCCTGCTGGTCACACCACTGCTTCTTCCACTGTTTTGCATATAAGCCAATCCCCAGTACACCATGCATGTGAAGATGCCTCTAGCCCTGCACCTGTTGAGGCCCACAGTCAAGCAGCACCATCAGCAATCTCGTCCACATCCTTGTCCCAGCACAGCATTCATTTGTCCATAACCCAATCTGTGGAACGCAAGCGGAAATACCCAGCCAACGCCCCACAAGCCAGTCCGCAATTCTAATATTTCTATTCTGCTTGCACTAGAAATGATGCCTTTTAGGCTGGTTGAGACGGAAGCTTTCCGCAACCTGATGGAGGCGGCCGTCCCAAGGTACTCTGTCCCCAGTCACCACTATTTCTCCAGGTGTGCCATACTGGCATTACACGAGCATGTGTCCCACAACATTACCCGTGCCCTCAACAATGCTGTTACCAGGAAAGTCCACCTAACCACGGACACGTGGACAAGTGCTTGTGGGCAGGGACGGTACATCTCCCTGATGGCACACTGGGTTAACATAGTAGAAGCTGGGACCCAGTCGGACCTTGGGATGGAACACATCCTCCCCACGCTGAGGATTGCTGGCCCTACGTCAATCAGGGTTGCCCCCACAGTCTACAGTTCCTGCACCTCCTCCTCCTCTTTATCCTCCATGTCTGAAATCAACACATCAGTCGGAAGCTGGAAGCACTACAGCACTGCCTCAGCCAAGCGGCAACAGGCTATGCTGAAGTTAATCTGCATAGGTGACAAACTGCACAATGCAACAATGCAGAAGAGTTGTGAACAGTGCTGAAAGAGCAGTCGATGTTTGGATGACACCGCTGAACCTACAGCCAGGCATGGTCTTGTGTGACAATGGCCGTAACCTGGTGGCGGCTCTGAGGCAAGGTGAGCTCACACACGTACCTTGCTTGGCCCATGTGCTTAACCTCGTGGTTCAACATTTTCTGAAAAGATACCCGGAGCTGCCGGATCTGCTAGTGAAATTATGCCATCTGTATGCCCATTTCAGAAAGTCAGCTACAGCTTGAGCTGCCCTTGCAGTGCTTCAGCAGCGGTTTCAGCTTCGAACTCACTGACTGTTGTGTGATGTCCCCACATACTGGAGCTCTGCGCTGCATATGTTAGAAAGGATTTGTGAGCCGAAGAGGGCCGTTGTTTACTACCAACATCAACAAGGCAGTCAAATTTCAGGTCAGACTCCACACAAGACCTCAGGAGTGGATATGGATGTCAGACGTCAGGCATATGTAACATCCTCCAAAACTTTGAGCACTCACCAAGATGGCGAGTGGCGATGACGCCATAATTAGCTTCACCATCCCGCTTCTCAGCATTCTCAAAAAACTTTGCTCACAATCAAAGAGGATGCATTGCAGGCGGAGCACGAGGACATGGAGCAAGGAAACATACAGGGGGATTACACTCAGCCCAGCCTCATGTCTTCTCAACGTGGATTGGTATCCAATGAGGAGGAGGAGGAAGAACAGGAGCTACTTTCATGAGCTATAGACAGTACTACAAACACATCTGTATTAGCTTCTGTTCAGTGGGAATGGCCTGAGGACAGGGAGGAGGAGGAGGACAGCATGGTCAGTCATTTTGTTGGTGAAGACAAGGAAGTCTTGCCTGTTAGCAGTCTGGCACGCATGGCTGACTTTGTTGTGCTGCATTTCACATGACCCTCGGATTATCAAAATTTTTGGTGACTCATTACTGGTTGGTGACACTTCTAGACCCACGCTACAAGGAGAACTTACAATCTCTTCTGCCTGAGGCAGAGGGGTGTACTAAAATATTGCAGTACCACAGGGCCCTTGTAGCGGAATTAGTTAGAAAATTCCCATATGAGAACGCTGGCAGCAGATGTCAGAGTTTGTTGTAAAGCAAGGACTCCAAGCTAGAGAGACAGAAGTACCATCCAGCTCAGGCAGGGGAACAATGGCCAAGTTCTGTTACAGTTTTCTCCAGATCCTCCCATTGTGGCGGCACAGAGGCAAGGGGTGCTGTCACAAGAAGTGCAATGTTTGGGAAGATGGTGAGGGAGTACCTTGCAAACCTCCGTGATTCTCTGTGCATTTTTAATTATTGGATATCCAAGCTGGACATGTGGCATGAACTGGCTTTCTATGCCTTGGAGGTCCTGGCCTGCACTGCTGCTAGCATTCTGTCAGAGAGGGTTTTTAGTGCCGCTGGTGGAATTATAACAGATAAGCGCATCCGCCTGTTAACTGAAAATGCCGACAGGCTGACTCTTATCAAAATTAACAAGGCCTGGATTGGGAAAAACTTCTGTACATCACCAAGTGAAAACTGCGAATCATAACTTCAAATACATTCTCTCCTTTGGGGACATGTATTCTCATGCACCTCTTCACAACCACACATGGGCATACGCTTCCAGATTTGGTCTGTTTGCTTTTATCCTCCTCCTTATCCTCATAAGTTGATACTAGCGCATGGCCGTGTGGCCATGCAATCCTTTTATAGAGAAAACTCTCAAGGATCTTCATAGTGGTCCAATAGGAACTGCTTCAGGACCTGAGCATGTGACCCCCGACCTCCAAAGAGAGGACGTTCCTTGGGCATGCTCAGTAGCGGGAAAGCAGGACTTAGTCTCAGGAGCATTTGCTCGCCGCAGAAGTGTGCTGGTTACAATGGCTGAGCCTGGAAGATCAGAAGTAACCAAGCGCACAGTATCTGCATGAGCCAGACGATGGGACTGATGTTTCCGCTGAGCAGGCTCCACTGCGGCTGAAGATGAATAGGAGAGCGTAGCGGAGGTGGCAAGAGATTTTCCCTGTGCAGCAGCGGAACTCGACACCTAACACTCAGTACGGTGCATTTTGGTTAAGGGGGCTGTGATGGCACTCTTATTTAAAAAAAAATAAAAAAAAAATGGATCCCTCATTGGGGAATTGGGCATGACATTACATTGGGCCTACTTCTTAACTCTGTCTCCTGCAATCTGTCCTGTACCTGCCAGTAGATCTCCAGGGTGAACGTGCTCTGTACGGTGCATGTTGTCCCAGGGGCATGTGATAGCACTTTTTTTTTTTTTTTTTTTTTTTAAAAAGGATTTTACATTGGGGAATTGGGCATGACATTACATTGGGCCTACTTCGTAACTCTGTCTCCTGCAATCTGTCCTGTACCTGATGGTAGATCACCATAGTGAACATGGTCTTTACAGGGCATTTAGGTCTAGGGGGCTGTGATGACACTATTTGAATCAGTCCAAAAAGGACCCCACATTGGGAAATTGGGCATGACTTTCCATTGGGCCAACTTCTTAACTATCTCCTGCAATGTCTCTTGAATAACTGCCACTAAATCACCAGGGTGAACGTGCTGTGTACTGTTATAGGCCGGTGAAGATGGATCAAGGGGGGCTGTGATGGCACTTGTCTATTTTTACAAAAGGTACCCCCCATTGGTGAAACCACATCCTTGTTGGCAAACACTTCATAACATTTGTGCACCTGAAAGAGCTCACTTGAAAAGCTCCTTTTTGTGTTGCCTGGTTGCTAACATTGGACACAATACACTTCATATAAATTCGATAAAGCAATGCTGTTACTTTGCCTCAGTAGTTCATTAAAAATATAGGTTTGTACACTATATTTGTTTCTCTCCTTGCGAGCCTTAACTTTGTCTGCCTCAAATGTACAAATGGAGAATATACAAATGGCGATTTGTAAACAAGATTGTCTGAATGCATTCAGTATACAGTATTTCAATCACATAGCTGCATTTCTTGTAAGATGTGACAGACAATGCTCATAGTGACACAATCTTGATAAATGTTTTGTTTATTCACTTCACAAACAGTTCTAAAGGTACCTTCACACTAAACCACTTTCCAACGAGAACGACAATGATCCGTGACGTTGCAGCGTCCTGGATAACGATCCTGTTGTGTTTGACACACAGCAGCGATCTGGATCCTGCTGTGATATCGCTGGTCGGAGCTAGAAGTCCAGAACTTTATTTGGTCGTCAGATCGGCGTGTATCATCGTGTTTGACAGCAAAAGCAACGATGCCAGCAATGATTTACATGGAGCTAACAACCTGTGACAACCTGTGAGAACGATAAGTGAGTCGCCGTTACGTCACAGGATCACTCCTGCATCGTTCTGGAGCTGCTGTGTTTGACATCTCTACAGCGACCTAAACAGCGACGCTCCAGCGATCGGCTCGTTGTCTATATCGCTGCAGCGTCGCTGAGTGTGACGGGACCTTAAGCCTCTGTTTGCTGTATGTCATTGTAAAACATTAAGGTTTACTGAAACTAAGCCAGTGGTGGTTTGATCTAAATCCTTGTGGCTTTTATCTTCAAGGGGTTTATGGCCCCTCGTCTGACTCCATGATATCTGTTTCATCCAACCTTGTAAAGTGGCCACTTGAAGGTGTGGGTGAAACTAGAGTTACTACATAGTGTTATTCAATATATAAGACCAGCGAAACATGACTAAGACAGATGCCAAAACTGGGGTTCCTGTACATGTACAGTGTGCTGATACTACCTGCATAATTGGGGACGCCCATGCAGTGTAGGTAATCTCCCAGGGGTTCTCTGTCTTGGTATTGCTTCTCTAATATTCCAGACGGATGATGTTCAAAAGCCTCTTGGTGATGATCTAACTATACTGTATGTAGTTAATCTTCATATATACGTAATCACTATATTTAATCCTGATATGTACTTATTAACCTGCGTATGTTAACACATACAAAATTGTACACACGCACACTATTCAATCATACTATTCCTTGAATTTTGTAGTTTGCAATAAAATTGCCTTGTATTGCAAGTATTTGCATTTTTTAAAGCCGTATCTGAACCTTAGTGTTAAAAACATGTCAAATAAAATTGCCAAATTCTCATGTAAATAATTTTGCAAAGAGGGAGCCATCATACCATTAAAAAATACGAGGGAATTTTCCTGGGCCCATCCAGTATGTGTGTTCCAAGGCCTAATGGGGTGCATATGACTATGCAGTAGGGCTCGCCTTCCTGCCAATGTATAAAACAAAGGAGTAGGGAGCACAAAATGAATATTGTGAAGTGGATTTTCTTGGGCCCATCCACTATGTGGGTTCTAAAGATTAATGGGGTGCATATGACTGACTATGCAGCAGGGCTGGGCTAGTTGCCAATGTGTAAAACCAAGGAGTACGGGAGTACAAAATGCATATTGTGAAGTGGATTTTCCTGGGCACATCCAGTATGTGGGTTCCAAGGCCTAATGGGTTGCATATGACCCTGGACTAGGACTAAATCAGAGATACTGCTATGGGTAACTAACCATTTACTTATTTACTTCAAGATCATTTTATTACCCTGCCACAGCACTATATAGCGGGATAATCTACTGTGTCTTTCTAGCTCAGACTAGCCACATGACTTGACTTGCATGATGTTGTTACTTTTATCATACTTTATGTGGGTTGGGAGGATATGATTTTCTTGGGGCTAGAAATTGACGATTTTTATAGAGTCCATTTGGATATTACTTTAGTGCTGTGGTATACATGTCCAGTCTGGCGGCCACTTAATATTGTCACCTTTTTAGGATCAAATTTTTATCCATATGAATGTAACATGTAATTAACATTGTATTTATATAAATTGTTTATTTACTCTTTTATGCTTTTCATTGTCTTTTGATAATAAATAATGGTGGTTAATATATGAAGACTCGGGTTCCCCTATTTATTCAATATATGGAGGACTGAGCAGTGTATTGTACTATATGGAGGACTGAGGAGTGTATTGTACTATATGGAGGACTGAGGTGCACATTTATAATATATGGAGGACTATGGAGTGTATTATACTAAACAAGCAAAATGCTGCCTATTCATCGAGTGATTGGATTGTTAATGTGGGAGCAGAAATCCTTGTTCTCAGCAGCACATCGCCGGTGTAAACTGTAGATGTGCTGCTGATAGATCAATCTGTCCCCATACAGTATGATGTTAATTGTGATTGTTCTGTTCCCTTCATTCTTTCTCAGTAGGTGTCAAGAAGCTGGGAAACAAGCGAATTACTTCAGTATTGTCGATCACACTCGTTTAGTGGCCTGAGATCAGTGCATGTAAATGCAACAGAAAGGCTTCGCAGGGAGACCAGGCAAGGATGATGACAATTGTAGGTAGCACCCGGCTCCTGGGAATAGCGCTAACTCTACTGCTTTTCCCAGCCACCAAAGCATTTAATTCTGGTATGTGTAATGATTTTTAGGGTTGATGTCAGCTGCATAATGTCAGCTGCTATCAATCCCTGGTGTAAGTAATGGAGAGGTGTTATGACCTGGTGATTAAGAAACAGCACTGAGATGACCTGGTGGGTAAAACAAATAATAGACGAGCTCTGAGGTGGTGGTAGCTTTACTGACCGCAATCCCTAATCCTAGCACCGACACTAGAAATAGCCGTGGAACGCTCCTATCGCTGCCTAGGCGTCTCGTCACGGCCTAAGAACTAACTACCCCTAAAGGAGGAAAAGGAAAACTATCTCGCCTCAGAGAAAATTGCCAAAAGGAAAGATGGCCCCCCACAAATATTGACGGTGAGTGGAGAGGGAAATGACAAACTCAGATGAAAATAGAATTTTAGCAAAGGAGGCCGATACTGTCTAAATAGAGAGAGATAGAAAAGAATACTGTGCGGGCAGTATAAAAACTAAAAAATCCACGCAAGGTTTACAAAAATAGCCTCTACACTGACTCACGGTGTGGAGGAGCAAACTTGCTACCTCAGAGCTTCCAACTAGCCACAGTATTTCATATTGACAAGCTGGACAAAAGTGACATAACTTAAACCTAAACAGAAGGTCAAAAACAGGGAACAATCCAAGAACTAGCAAAACTTATCTTAAGCTGAAATGGACTGGCCAACAGAGAACTTCCAGGAGTGAACTGAATCCAACAGGAAAACATTGACAGCTGGCATGGACTACAGACCAAAGCCAAGTTAAATAGCAAGGCCAGGGAACCGATTAGTGAAAGCAGCTGCTAAGTTCCACTTGAAACCACCAGAGGGAGCCCAAGAGCAGAACTCCCAAAAATACCATTCATAGCCACAGGATGGAGCCCAAGAACGGAATTCACAACAGAGAGGTGTCTATCAGACACCCCCATTACTAGCCCAGACCTGGTGAGACCCAGCGACTCTGAGTGGTGACTGTGGTAACAATACCACTCTTCAGTCGCCAAGCTCAGCCCAAGACCCAGACTATCTGTATGTCACCGCTCTTCACAGTCACCGGGTCTTGTGCTGCGCAGTGGAACCAAAAGTGGCTGTAGGCAAAGTTTATGGAGCATCAGAATGAGGTTCCATAGCCTTTGGCCATCCCAATCCCTTCATTATCTACGAGTTCCAGTTATGTAGGTAAAGTAGCAGCTTTTCTTGGTACTGCAACTAAAAGCAATAAATAGGACTGAGCTGTAATGCTGGATACAGCTGTGATCAGTTATAGGATGTTTCGCCCCCAGCAGATCGCCCCCAGCAGTTTGCTCCCAGCAGTTTGCCCCCAGCAGTTCAACCTGGATACATCCTGTTCGTGACGCCATGTTGAGTCGCCGGCCAGGGCAGTGGGGTACTCGGTACCAGGGTTGGTACTTGAAGTGGACGTCACGGTGGCTGCGACCCGGTACGTGACCCTGGGCACTCAAATAAAAGGGAAAAGTCCTTTAAGGGTTTGGTGAATAAAGTTTGTGTTCATGATGCGACCTGTAGTATTCGGGAAGTAGGGACAGACGCTGCTTAAAGGGGTCCTCTGGGGTGATGGTATGGCAGCTGGATGGTGTAACTTCACACAGGTGAAGTAAATGTACCCGGGGTGAACTGCTGGGGGCGAAACATCCAAATCCCGCTGTGATCATATGTTATATAGTTGTTTTATACTCCCCTCAATTCTTGTAACCTACAAGTGTACAAAAATGTTATACAGTCACCATGTGACAAGTGGGCCTGTGTAACTTGAAATGCCAGGGCTGAATTTTAGTCCCAGTCCGGCCCTGACAACAGGCCTACCCCTGAGGTGACTGTTTATGGCCAGAGCCATGGGGGCCTCCAATGACTCAGGTGTCTTGTAAAGGCCTAGTGCATTTTTTTAGTGTTTCATGCAGATCATGACAAAACTGGCTCCTAAGAGTAGGATCGCTCCACCTGGTGTCAGTGGCCCATCTATGGAATTCTGAGCAGAATTCCTGTTGGGCCACTCTTCCTGCTGGAGTTTTAGACTCAGCAAGGGAGACTTAGTCCAGGTCATCATACACGAAGCCTAGAGCCTCAAAAAAACATCAATTGTCAGAGAGACAGTGAGTCCGCTAGAAGTGAAAAGGCCCAGGATTGATGATCTCCTTAAACGAGATAAGTAAAAATCCCAACCCAATGCTGCTCACTGCCAGAAGAATGAGGTTGAAGCTTAAAATTCAGCTTGCAGGCTTCAAGGAAAACCATAAATTTATCCTGCCACCCAGAAAACCTATCTGGGAGGGCCACTTTAGGTTTTGGTTCAGCCTGACTGCCCACCAGACCAACATTCTGCTGCTGAGACCCTAGATTGCAGGTCTGACATTTCAAGCTACAGGCCCTGCAATTGTTTGGCAAGACTACAGTGGGATCCATACCAAAAATACAAAATGTTTGAGCCTGTGAAAATGTAACGTTGTGATAGTATTCAGTGAGGAAGAGGGGCCTCAATTGTCCCTGAAGATGTGATCCTAACCATCTTTGTCCCGGGGGCACTCTTAAAAGGTAGAAAGGCCCGAGACTTTGAACTTACTATCCTCCTGTAAAAACACTAATCTGTTCCCTCTCCTACCCCATGATACATGGGACAGAAATGAAAGATAAACCAGACACAAAGACTAAACAGGGATAACAGAAAACCTCTATCATACAAAAGCACTAACCAACAATAGGGAGGAGGATAGGGACTGCGAGGAATAAACTAAATGAGAAAAGGGGACCGGGAGATAAATACACACGTACAACAGCAAACAAAACAAACTACAGAACACTACAACTGCAACTACTTATCTTTAACACACAACACAGGAAGACAAATCTCCAATAGCAACAAAAAATTCCTATTCAGGACAGAGTCTCTTAAGAGCAAGTAAGCAGAGTTTTTAACCAGCAGGACAGTGAAGGTCTGGCCAGGTTTTATAGGAAGAGTTAATGACCAGATCAGAAGCAGCTGAAATGCAGATGCATGTTTCTGACCAGCAAAGAAGGGGTAATTAACCTCATTGGCACCAAACAAAACCAAATTAATTTAATAAGGGGCCCAAATACACAGGCTAAGTAGAAGATCTGCGATTCAAAATACATAGTGATCTTCTACCCTTAAATCTGAGATCCCGGATCACCTGCTCTGCAGGTGCTTAAGTATTTTCTTGCTACTTAATGCTTACACGTTTGGCATTTGGAGAAGGGTGGTAACCAGATGTGGCGCTATAGGGTTTTTTCTATGACACTTGTTGGTAACTATTAGTACCTTTGAGATATTCATTGTGATCCCCGGTTTCCAGTGAGCAGAACCAAAGTATTGCCTCATATTGACATTGTCTATAGCAGTAATTTTACCTACTATTTACCCGCGGTGCCTGTGCATTGTGATCGGCATTCATTAACTGGATTTTTGTCACTGAAATAGAGCAATATTTTTTGAAAAATGTAAATTCTGTATGTTGCTTTTTTAGAACTTTTTTTATATATGAAAAAAGAATTTTTGTGTGATTTATTGGTTGAAATAAAATATTATCCACTTTTTCTGATAAACTAGCATTGACTCAGATTACATTGTATAAAGAAAAAAGGCTGAGTCGCTAACTTCACAATATGCAATTTCCATATAATAGATGCAAATAAATGCATCGTAATATATCTGGCTAAAAATGGCTTGGAGAGTGTATATATCACTAATCAGAGGTGCAGGGAAAAAAAATTGAATTTAAAAAATACATGTAAAAAGTAAATATAAAATTGAAATAGGGATATTAAATTATTTAAATACATTGGGTCTACAGGAATGACTGGTAAAATATATATACAAAAATAAGTGAAATGAAAAAATAAAGACAAATTCATTTATAATGACATTTAAAGATGCTTTATGTCTATAGATATACTAATCTTGTATTATGTATTCATATATTTTGGTGTTTGACATTTGTATTTACGGTAGTTTCTTGTAGTGCCTCTGTAGAAAGTATGGTGGGTTCCTCTGCCAAATTTTGTTTTCCCACTTTTTAATACCTTTGATGTTGTTTGTTTTTTCATTTTTGTTTTTTTGTCAATAAAATTGTAATTTTTTTTTTTATATAGTTGGTTCTTGTGTACATTATTTCTTATCGGATTTTTGTGTTTGTGCTAAACCGTTACTATGTCCATCATTAGTGAAATAGGTTTTGTATCCATTTAGGTTTATAGGATTTTGATTGGTGGCTTGGATACTCCTATTTTTTATTAAACCCCCCTTTATGTATGTAGGGGTGTGTGTGTGTGTGTGTGTGTGTGTGTGTGTGTGTGTATGTATATATATATATATATATATATATATATATATATATTGTGGTGCAGTGACCTCTGTGGCAGCTAGGGGGCGCTGTGTGTGCTCCTTGAGATATGCATGGAGGCATATCTGTTGTGATAATAGTGGTGAACCAGTAACTGGCAGTGTTGTGAATGGCCGATATGTGTCGCAGAGGGAGTCTGCGTGGTAAGTCTGATGTAATGTGGTTGTGCTGGGACCTGTAGTCCCTCAAGAGTTTGAGTAGTGTGTATAGTTAGTATGGGAGACTTACTAGGCTAGTTGTGTGAGATGGGTGGGACAAACTAGCCACACATCCACACTCACATCCAGGGGTGTGGTTTCAGGGTATATAATGTGACCAGGGTGTGGGTCACATGGTCTCTGAAGGTCCTGGAAGTATGTGTTGATTTCCTGGGAGTAGGAAATCCTGAAGAGCACAAACCAGTGTGTTGGATTTCCTGGGAGTAGGAATCCTGAATAGCACCTGGTGGGACTTTGTTATCGGTGACCTGGGTATTGGACGGTCCCAGCTGGGGATGGACGTCCTGAATAGTACCCGGACTGACCACCTGTGTGATCCTGTGTAACCTGGGTGTTGGGAGGTCCTGGGAGGAGGACCGGATCCCTGAATAGCACGAGGTGAGGACCAGGATCTGCAGAGCCAGTGACAGCTACTGTGTAAGGGAAGCTAACGTCCTCCGGTGGGTCTGGACTGACTAAGATATGCCGCCCAGGCAAGTTGGTGATCCCCGTGAGGCAGCTTACCCGGAAGAGGTGTGAAACTTGGGGAAGCTACCGTCCTCCGGTGGGTCTGGACTGACGAATGTATGCCGCTCAGGCAAGTTGGTGATTCCCGTGAGGCAGCTTTCCCAGTGAACTGACAAGGAGTCAGCAGGTGGAGCAGGAGCTCCCGTCAGGTACGATACAGACTGTTGGTGCCTGTGATGTTCCATGAACTGTGTGGTCTCCCACGGCAACTGAACGGAGTGAGGTTCAGCGTGTTTTGAGACCACGACCCAGAGTCATATGTGCTGTATGTGACTTGCAACATTGGTGAAGTGTACGGCGTACGGACACCCACGGTAACTGGGCGTAGTGAGAGGTCCAGCATGTTTAGTGTTCGTGAGTAAAAGCCGTAAATGATAGGGTTGAGCGAAACGGGTCGTTCATTTTCAAAAGTCGCCGACTTTTGGCAAAGTCGGGTTTCATGAAACCCAATCCGACCCCTGTGCGGGGTCGGCCATGCGGTACGCGACTTTCGCGCCAAAGTCGCGTTTCAATGACGTGAAAAGCGCCATTTCTCAGCCAATGAAGGTGAATGCAGAGTGTGGGCAGCGTGATGACATAGGTCCTGGTCCCCACCATCTTAGAGAAGGGCATTGCAGTGATTGGCTTGCTGTCTGCGGCGTCACAGGGGCTATAAAGGGGCGTTCCCGCCGACCGCCATCTCACTGCTGCTGATCTGAGCTTAGGGAGAGGTTGCTGCCGCTTCGTCTGAAGCAGGGATAGCGTTAGGCAGGGTCCATTAACCACCAAACCGCTTGTGCTGTAGCGATTTCCACTGTCCAACACCACCTTCGGTGTGCAGGGACAGTGGAAGCTACATATATTTTTTTTTCTCAGCGCTGTAGCTCATTGGGCTGCCCTAGAAGGCTCCCTGATAGCTGCATTGCTGTGTGTATGCCACTGTGCAAACCAACTGCTTTTTTCAAAGCACAAATCCTCTTGTTCCTTCCTTTCTGCACAGCTATCTTTTTTGTTTGTCCACACTTTTTATTTAATTTGTGCATCAGTCCACTCCTTATTGCTGCCTGCCATACCTGGCTGAGATTACTGCAGGGAGATAGTAATTGTAGGACAGTCCCTGTTTTTTTTTTTTGTTTTTTTTTTTTGTGGGAGATTAAGATTGGCATTTCTGCTAGAGTGCCATCCCTGTGTGTGCCATCTCTCACTCAGTGGGCCATAGAAAGCCTATTTATTTTTTTGCTTGATTTGGGTTCTAAAATCTACCTGAAAAAAATCACTACATCAATCAGTGGGAGAAAAATATTGGCCTCAGGGCTTGTGTGCCACTCCTGACTCCTGTGTGTGCCATCTCTCATTCAGTGGGCCACAGAAAGCCTTTTTTTTTATTATTTGGTTTCTAAATTGTCCCTGAAAAAAATCATTTTATCTTATTTGGTTTCTAAAGTCTCCCTGAAAAAGAAAAAAAAAAAGAAAACAGTGGGAGATTAATATTGACATTTGTGCTTGAGTGACAGTCCTGCGTGTGTGGCATCTCTGTGATTTGGTGCCACAGAAAACAGAGTGTGTAACATTGTGCCTGATTTTCCTTGTGGTCTCACCAACCTGTAAAGGGATATTGAAATCATACTGAAGTTATAGCTCACCGTGTAAGTTGTTTGACAGCAACATATAAAGTTACTTTGGTTAAGTTTTTAAAACAATGAGGAAGTCTGGTGCAAGAGGTCGTGGCCGTGGGCGTTCATTGTCAGCTGGTAATGATGGTAGTGGTAGTGGAGCATCAGGTGGTCGTGGGGATAAAAATATTCCACGTAAGTCTGGAGCTGTGGAGCCAGTTTCGTCGTCTGGCTACACAAGGCCTCGAACGCTCTCTTTTCTGGGAGTACGAAAACCGCTTTTAAAGGCGGAGCAGCAAGAGCAAGTTTTGGCTTACATTGCAGACTCAGCCTCTAGCTCTTTTGCCTCCTCTTCTGAAACTGGTAAATGTAAAAGTAGCGCGTCGCTTGTGGATGTTCACGGTCAGGGACAAGTCGCTTCCTTGTCCTCTTCAGCAAAAACAACAACAAGAGAGAAGGATGCAGCAGGCGACACAACGGGTTACTCCATGGAGCTCTTTACACATACCGTCCCTGGCTTAGAAAGTGAAACACTTCACAGGCCATGCCCAGATTCTGACATGGAGTGCACTGATGCACAGCCACAGCCAGAGTACTAGGCTGCTCCTTTGACTCAGACCACAACATTGCCCTCTCAGGGTACTGATCCACAATCAGACCCTCATGAGACTATGTTGCCCCGCCACGAACGCTATACCACCGACCGACACAGTGACACAGACGAAGTTGCACACGAGCTCGAAGAGGAGGTAATAGATGACCCAGTTCTTGACCCCGATTGGCAGCCATTGGGGGAACAGGGTGCAGGCGGCAGTAGTTCAGAAGCGGAGGTGGAGCCGCAGCAGGCATCAACATCGCAACAGGTTCCATCTGCCGGGTCCGTATCTGGCCCAAAACGCGTGTCAAAGCCAAAACCTGTTGGAGGACAGCGTGGCCATCCGGTTAAAGCTCAGTCTGCAATCCCTGAAAAGGGATCCAATGCTAGGAAGAGTGCAGTCTGGCATTTTTTTAAACAACATCCAATTGATCAGCGCAAAATCATCTGTCAAAAATGTTCAACTAGCTTAAGCAGAGGTCAGAATCTGAAAAGTCTCAATACTAAATACATATACCACTGATACATATCAAAAAACTCTGTCACAGGGAAACACCCTTTAACTGGACATAAATCACAGGGTACAACTCCATACGAATATAGATCCTACAGAAAAAGCCTGGAGTAAATATTACACCCAAAAGTATAGATTACTAAAACTCAAATTTTATTATAAATATCACATGTACAAAAACAGAATACATAGACAAAGTGCTAATAGCATACACATACAAGGGACCCTGACTACTGCAAGTAACACCATGTAGGCAACATCAGACAAAGCACCGCTCAGTATAAAACTGAGCCCGGTTCAGATGACCACATCTGACGGTATGTACATCTCTCATATAACCCTTTATGCCAAAATAGGCCAAACTAAGGGACCAATAAAGCCATGTCTGTCTTACCCATTTGTATTGGTGCCAGTGTCAGTCCCGCTGCCCCGACGCGCGTTTCGCGTTGGGCTTCCTCGGGGGGCGTGGTTAGATGTGTGTGCCGGGCATTATTTGAAGGGCATCATCAGCTGAAGGCAATATGCGGCATAATGATTGGCGCATGCGCGCCGCTATACTGGGGGTGCTCCGGGCCATACTCCCCGGCCGTCCTAGTGGTCTCAACAGGCGGGGATAAAGTCCCCAGACGTCATATCCTGCTAGATCACTTCCGGATACCGGGAGGAATGGTACCGCACAAATCACCAGCGCGGTGCGCATGCGCGCGTGCCGTACTCGCCATTTTGAAACAGGGACCAAGTATGGGCAGTGAGTATATGAAAAAGATAAACAGAATACTGTGCTGATTTATACGTGTATACAGTGACGTACTATATAACCAAGTGACTATCATAGACTAAAGGGATTAGTTGGTTAAAGTGACAAAGTGCAAATGAGCCACCAGTGTATAAGAATAAAGTGCACATAGTGATATACGATATTAAAAATACACTTAATAAGTGGCATACTATAATTAACATTTAAAAAATATTATATAAATATACAAAGGGGACCCGATATAGACAAAAGGTATGTGCAAAAATGTAACGGGATACTGTGCTAACTTTTACTTATATATAATGACGCGCCATGTAAACTCATGACTATCACCGAAAAGAGTCGTTGATTAAAGTTACATAGTGCATGTGAACCACAGTGTTCAAAAATAAAGTGCACATAGTGATATAAAATATGAAAATGCACTTAATAAGAGGTTAACTCTGAATTATAGTGCAAAATATATATGAAAATTAACAGTGCAACAACGAGATACTCATACTGAATAGAATAAAAATCTCTATTAAAAATACATATATAAAAGATATATTTGAAGTGTTTGGTCCCATATAGCAGTCCGGACATACGGCCTCTGGAGTTTGCATAGACATGTTCTTATTTCTTATTTTCTTGATTCATTATACAGTTCATAATGTCACCAGGAAAAACCCACTGATTTTCTTTTTCGGATGATTCCACCATTATGAATATTGCCGACCAGATGTTCCAGATGTCCATCAAATGCCCGAAGACCAGATGATCATAGACATAGGTACGTATAAAAATAAAATCTAAAATAATACAAATAAGACACACAAGTTAAAATCCGGATACAAAGGCATGAACAGATCAGACACAAGTGAATCTATAGAAAAGATGCAAAGCTCAGTTGTTCGTTGAGGCCATGAGGGGACATAGTCCCTAGTACCGTTATCCAACGGCATTCTACTTGTGCGAGTTTTTTCTTAGTGTCCCCACCTCTTATACCACTCCTAACATGATCAATGCCACATATCTTCAACTCTTTGGGGTTACAGCCGTGGTGCCGCCTGAAGTGTCGAGGTAGTGTCTTAAGGGCTGAAATGTCCTCCACATCTTTAGCCGCCATGATGTCCCTAATATGTTCACGGGTTCTGATCCTCAATTCCCTTGAGGTCAGACCTACATAGGACAAACCACACGTGCAGCTAGCCATGTAGATTACATGTGTAGTGCTACACGATATGTAATCAGTGATTTTGAATTCTTTTGACCCATCGGCAGAGGTGAAGGACAGTGCCCTCACATGATTGCGACAGGCCAAACACTCACCACATGGATAGAAACCCCATCTCCTTTTTCCAGCACCAAATATGGTTGGGGTCTTGGCTACATAGTGGCTCCTCACTAAGATGTCTCTCAGGTTTCGCGATCTCCTAGCCGTCATCAGAGGTTCATCTGAGAGACACTGGGCCAGAGTAGGATCCGTTTTCAAAATTGGCCAGTGTCTCCTCAAGATGTTCCTCATTGTACCCCACTTGTGATTAAATGTAGAGATGTACCTGACTGTATCACCTTCCTTCTTTTTAGCTTTAGGTGGTTGGGACAGGAGATCAGATCTCTTTTGTTTTTTGGCCCGGATATAACCACGCTTTATGCTTCTATTACTATAGCCCCGTGACCGAAATCTCTCCCCAAGGTCCACAGACTGTCTTTCAAAAGCCTCCTCCGTGGAGCAGATTCTCCTCATCCTCAAGAACTGCTCCTCATCTGTCAATATGCCCTCAGATAGAAATCTTCACTAACTTGGTAGCTGCCGATTTGAAATCTATCAATAATAGGAAAAAACAGGACAACCTTACATGGTGTCAAAGGAAAGCACTGAGGGAAATTCTTGCATTGCAAGATGTGGTTATTAAACCATCAGATAAAGGGGGGAACGTGGTTATCTGGCCCACGGAGAAATATGAGGAGGCCTTTAAACAATTGCGCAATAAAGAAACTTATACTCTCCTCCCTAATAACCCTATACCAAAATTCATGGTTGAATTAATGGAGATTTTGGAGGAATCTCTATACCAGGGTATTATAAGCAAAAAAATTTATGATGGCCTGATTGTAGAATTTCCAGTTGTCCCTACATTCTATCTTCTCCCCAAGGTCCACAAAGACTCTAGGAATCCCCCAGGGCATCCGATTGTCTCTGGCATAGGGGGGCTCTGTGACCCTGTGTGTAAATATATTGATTATTACCTGAGATCACAGGTAGAGACCTTGCCCTCCTATGTCAGGGACACTACTGACGTCCTGAGGAGACTTGATGGCCTGAATCTGGAGCCTGATATGGTACTAGTCACGTCAGACGTCGAGACACTTTACACCTCCATTAACCATGATGATGGGATGGAGGCAGCATCATTCTTTTTCGGGTCAAGTAGTATTGACTCTGATATTGTGGGCCTGGTGTTGAGGCTCTTGCGGTTCATCCTGACACATAATTGTTTTACTTTTCGAGACCGATACTACCTCCAGTGTCGCGGGACTGCGATGGGGGCGGCTTGTGCGCCTTCATATGCGAATTTGTTCTTGGGATACTGGGAGAGGACTCTCTTCCAGGAGGGCGAACAATCCGCCCCCCAAGTTCTGGGGTGGTATCGGTACATAGATGATATTTTATTCATTTGGCAAGGACCTATTGAACAACTTCATCTCTTTATGCAGGATTTGAACCGTAACAGCCTCAACATTAGGCTCACTTACAAATACAGCCGTGACAGTATCGATTTTCTCGATATCAGGTTGCATATACAGGAGGATGGATCCATCAATACTGATGTATTTAGGAAAGAGACCTCGGTGAATGCACTCCTTCACGCCTCCTCAGCTCATAATAGCAGTACAATTGGAGCTATACCTATAGGGCAGTTCTTGAGGATGAGGAGAATCTGCTCCACGGAGGAGGCTTTTGAAAGACAGTCTGTGGACCTTGGGGAGAGATTTCGGTCACGGGGCTATAGTAATAGAAGCATAAAGCGTGGTTATATCCGGGCCAAAAAACAAGAGATCTGATCTCCTGTCCCAACCACCTAAAGCTAAAAAGGATGGTGATACAGTCAGGTACATCTCTACATTTAATCACAAGTGGGGTACAATGAGGAACATCTTGAGGAGACACTGGCCAATTTTGAAAACGGATCCTACTCTGGCCCAGTGTCTCTCAGATGAACCTCTGATGACGGCTAGGAGATCGCGAAACCTGAGAGACATCTTAGTGAGGAGCCACTATGTAGCCAAGACCCCAACCATATTTGGTGCTGGAAAAAGGAGATGGGGTTTCTATCCATGTGGTGAGTGTTTGGCCTGTCGCAATCATGTGAGGGCACTGTCCTTCACCTCTGCCGATGGGTCAAAAGAATTCAAAATCACTGATTACATATCGTGTAGCACTACACATGTAATCTACATGGCTAGCTGCACGTGTGGTTTGTCCTATGTAGGTCTGACCTCAAGGGAATTGAGGATCAGAACCCGTGAACATATTAGGGACATCATGGCGGCTAAAGAGGTGGAGGACATTTCAGCCCTTAAGACACTACCTCGACACTTCAGGCGGCACCACGGCTGTAACCCCAAAGAGTTGAAGATATGTGGCATTGATCATGTTAGGAGTGGTATAAGAGGTGGGGACACTAAGAAAAAACTCGCACAAGTAGAATGCCGTTGGATAACGGTACTAGGGACTATGTCCCCTCATGGCCTCAACGAACAACTGAGCTTTGCGTCTTTTCTATAGATTCACTTGTGTCTGATCTGTTCATGCCTTTGTATCCGGATTTTAACTTGTGTGTCTTATTTGTATTATTTTAGATTTTATTTTTATACGTACCTATGTCTATGATCATCTGGTCTTCGGGCATTTGATGGACATCTGGAACATCTGGTCGGCAATATTCATAATGGTGGAATCATCCGAAAAAGAAAATCAGTGGGTTTTTCCTGGTGACATTATGAACTGTATAATGAATCAAGAAAATAAGAAATAAGAACATGTCTATGCAAACTCCAGAGGCCGTATGTCCGGACTGCTATATGGGACCAAACACTTCAAATATATCTTTTATATATGTATTTTTAATAGAGATTTTTATTCTATTCAGTATGAGTATCTCGTTGTTGCACTGTTAATTTTCATATATATTTTGCACTATAATTCAGAGTTAACCTCTTATTAAGTGCATTTTCATATTTTATATCACTATGTGCACTTTATTTTTGAACACTGTGGTTCACATGCACTATGTAACTTTAATCAACGACTCTTTTCGGTGATAGTCATGAGTTTACATGGCGCGTCATTATATATAAGTAAAAGTTAGCACAGTATCCCGTTACATTTTTGCACATACCTTTTGTCTATATCGGGTCCCCTTTGTATATTTATATAATATTTTTTTAATGTTAATTATAGTATGCCACTTATTAAGTGTATTTTTAATATCGTATATCACTATGTGCACTTTATTCTTATACACTGGTGGCTCATTTGCACTTTGTCACTTTAACCAACTAATCCCTTTAGTCTATGATAGTCACTTGGTTATATAGTACGTCACTGTATACATGTATAAATCAGCACAGTATTCTGTTTATCTTTTTCATATACTCACTGCCCATACTTGGTCCCTGTTTCAAAATGGCGAGTACGGCACGCGCGCATGCGCACCGCGCTGGTGATTTGTGCAGTACCATTCCTCCCGGTATCCGGAAGTGATCTAGCAGGATATGACGTCTGGGGACTTTATCCCCGCCTGTTGAGACCACTAGGACGGCCGGGGAGTATGGCCCGGAGCACCCCCAGTATAGCGGCGCGCATGCGCCAATCATTATGCCGCATATTGCCTTCAGCTGACGATGCCCTTCAAATAATGCCCGGCACACACATCTAACCACGCCCCCCGAGGAAGCCCAACGCGAAACGCGCGTCGGGGCAGCGGGACTGACACTGGCACCAATACAAATGGGTAAGACAGACATGGCTTTATCGGTCCCTTAGTTTGGCCTATTTTGGCATAAAGGGTTATATGAGAGATGTACATACCGTCAGATGTGGTCATCTGAACCGGGCTCAGTTTTATACTGAGCGGTGCTTTGTCTGATATTGCCTACATGGTGTTACTTGCAGTAGTCAGGGTCCCTTGTATGTGTATGCTATTAGCACTTTGTCTATGTATTCTGTTTTTGTACATGTGATATTTATAATAAAATTTGAGTTTTAGTAATCTATACTTTTGGGTGTAATATTTACTCCAGGCTTTTTCTGTTGGATCTAAAGTCTCAATACTAGTTGCATGCATAGACACTTAACCACCATGCATTTTCAAGCCTGGACTAACTACCAAACGTCCCTTAAAGTTGTAGCACCCTCGGCCAATGAAGCTAGTCAGCAACGCAACATCCCTTCCGTCACTGTAAGGCCACCATTTTCCGCACCACCGGCAGTATCTGTTCAGGTTTCTTTGCCAGCCAAAAGCAGTCAGGGTCAGGGAATCACCAGTTTTGTAGGAGGAAATATTGCATCTAGGGCACCAGCGGAAACAATACCGTCTCCAACCGTCTCTCAGTCTGCCATGTCCACCGGCACACCCGAAAGTTCCACGATCTCCAGCACTCCAGTCCAGCTCACCCTACATGAGACTCTGGTTAGAAAAAGGAAGTACTTATCCTCGCATCCGCGTACACAGGGTTTTAACGCCCACATAGCTAGACTAATCTCGTTAGAGATGATGCCCTACCGGTTAGTTGAAAGCGAAGCTTTCAAAGCCCTGATGGAGTATGCTGAACCACGATACGAGCTACCCAGTCAACACTTTTTTTCCAGAAAAGCCATCCCGGCCCTGCACCAGCATGTTAAACAGCGCATCGTCCATGCACTCAGGCAATCTGTGAGTACAAAGGTGCACCTGACTACAGATGCATGGACCAGTAGGCATGGCCAGGGACGTTATGTGTCCATCACGGCACACTGGGTGAATGTGGTGGATGCAGGGTCCACAGGGGACATCAATTTCGGGACAGTTGTGCCTAGCCCACGGTCTAGGAAACAGTTGGCTGTAGGCGTTCGCACCCCCTCCTCCTCCTCCTCGTCCTCCTGCAGAAGCGACAGCTGTTCCACAGACCGCAGTCGGCCAACCACTCCATCGGCAGATGACACTGTTGCACACCTGTTGTCCCATTATGGGCCAGCTACTGCCAAGCGTCAGCAGGCTGTATTGGCTATGAAGTGTTTGGGCGACAACAGACACACCGCGGAAGTTCTGTCCGAGTTCTTGCAACAAGAAACACAGTCGTGGCTGGGCACAGTAGATCTTGAGGCAGGCAAGGTAGTGAGTGATAACGGAAGGAATTTCATGGCTGCCATCTCCCTTTCCCGACTGAAACACATTCCTTGCCTGGCTCACACCTTAAACCTGGTGGTGCAGTGCTTATTGAAAGCTTATCCTGGGTTCTCCGACCTGCTCCTCAAAGTGCGTGGACTTTGCTCACATATCCGACGTTCGCCTGTACACTCCAGCCGTATGCAGACCTATCAGCGGTCTTTGAACCTTCCCCAGCATCGCCTAATCATAGACGTTGCAACAAGGTGGAACTCAACACTGCACATGCTTCAGAGACTGTGCCAACAGAGGCGGGCTGTTATGTTTTTGTGGGAGGATACACATACATGGGCAGGCAGTAGGATGGCAGACATGGAGTTGTCAGGTGTGCAGTGGTCGAAGATACAAGACATGTGTCAAGTCCTTCAGTGTTTTGAGGAATGCACACGGCTGGTTAGTGCAGACAACGCCATAATAAGCATGAGCATCCCCCTAATGTGTCTGCTGATGCAAAGTTTGACGCACATAAAGGATCAGGCGTCTGCACCAGAGGAAGAGGAAAGCCTTGATGACAGTCAGCCATTGTCTGGTCAGGGCAGTGTACAGGACGAGGTAGCGGGCGAAGAGGAGGTGGAGGACGAGGAGGATGATGGGGATGAGTATATTTTTAATGAGGAAGCTTTCCCGGGGGCACTGAAAATTGGTTGCGTGGCAAAGCCGGGTTCTGTTTTTTTGAGGGACACAAGTGACGTAGATTTGCCTGAAACTGCCCCTCAACCAATCACAACCGGAGATTTGACAACTGGAACTTTGGCCCACATGGCGGATTATGCCTTACGTATCCTCAAAAGGGACACACGCATTACGAAAATGATGAACGATGACGATTACTGGTTGGCCTGCCTCCTTGATCCACGCTATAAAGGCAAATTGCAAAATATTATGCCACATGAGAACTTGGAACTAATATTAGCAACCAAACAATCAACTCTTGTTGACCGTTTGCTTCAGGCATTCCCAGCACACAGCGCACGTGATCGTTCTCACACGAGCTCCAGGGGGCAGCAGACAAGGAGTGTTAGGGGTGCACACATCAGAAGTGGCGTTGGACAGAGGGGTTTTCTGACCAGGTTGTGGAGTGACTTTGCTATGACCGCAGACAGGACAGGTACTGCTGCATCAATTGAAAGTGACAGGAGACAACATTTGTCCAGTATGGTTACAAACTATTTTTCACCCCTTATCGATGTTCTCCCTCAACCGTCATTCCCATTTGATTACTGGGCATCAAAATTAGACACCTGGCCAGAATTGGCAGAATATGCATTGCAGGAGCTTGCTTGCCCGGCAGCTAGTGTCCTATCAGAAAGAGTATTCAGTGCTGCAGGTTCAATATTAACCGAAAAAAGGACTCGTCTGGCTACCCAAAATGTTGATGATCTAACATTCATTAAAATGAACCACAACTGTCATGATCTCAATGGCAAGAGATCATAGCATCAGCATATATAGGAACTAGCTCTTGGAAGATGGAAACTGAGCTGACCATGAACTAAACCTAACGCACAACTAGCAGTGGCCGGGTAGCATGCCTACGTTGATTCTAGATGCCCAGCACCAGCCGGAGGACTAAATAAAGCTAGCAGAGGAAAATATTAGTCCTAGCTCACCTC
Organism: Ranitomeya variabilis; assembly: GCF_051348905.1. NCBI lineage: Eukaryota > Metazoa > Chordata > Amphibia > Anura > Dendrobatidae > Ranitomeya > Ranitomeya variabilis. Next base: position 1,119,964,825 of record NC_135232.1, on the reverse strand, counting down.
TAGAGAAATACCCCGAAAGGAGACAGAGGCCCCCCACATGTATTGGCGGTGAATCAAGATGAAATAACAAACGTAGTATGAAAATAGGTTTAGCAAATTTGAGGTCCACTTACTACATAGCAGAAGACAGAAAGGACACTTTCATGGTCAGCTAAAAACCCTATCAAAACACCATCCAGAAATTACTTTAAAACTCTGGCATTAACTCATAACACCAGAGTGGCAATTCCTGTTCACAAGAGCTTTCCAGACACAGTAACGAAACTACAGCTGTGAACTGGAACAAAAATGCAAAAACAAACATGGACAAGAGTCCAACTTATCTAGTAGTTGTCTAGGAGCAGGAACAAGCACAGAGAGGCTTCTGATAACATTGTTGACCGGCAAGCAACTAACAGAGCAGCAAGGTTATATAGCGACTCCCACATCTTGATGGGAACAGGTGAACAGAGAAGATGAAGACACCAGTTCAATTCCACCAGTAGCCACCGGGGGAGCCCAGAATCCAAATTCACAACAGTACCCCCCCCTCAAGGAGGGGGCACCGAACCCTCACCAGAACCACCATGGCGATCAGGATGGGCCCTATGAAAGGCATGAACCAGATCAGAGGCATGAACATCAGATGCATTCACCCAAGAATTATCCTCCTGGCCGTATCCCTTCCACTTGACCAGATACTGGAGTCTCCGTCTGGAAACACGAGAGTCTAAGATTTTCTCCACAACGTACTCCAACTCACCCTCAACCAACACCGGAGCAGGAGGCTCAACGGAAGGCACAACCGGTACCTCATACCTGCGCAATAATGACCGATGAAAAACGTTATGAATAGAAAAGGATGCAGGGAGGTCCAAACGGAAGGAAACAGGGTTAAGAATCTCCAATATCTTATACGGGCCGATGAACCGAGGCTTAAACTTAGGAGAAGAGACCCTCATAGGGACAAAACGAGAAGACAACCACACCAAGTCCCCAACACGAAGACGAGGACCAACACGACGACGGCGGTTAGCAAAAAGCTGAGTCTTCTCCTGGGACAACCTCAAATTGTCCACCACCTGCCCCCAGATCTGATGCAATCTCTCCACCACAGCATCCACTCCAGGACAATCCGAAGATTCCACCTGACCAGAGGAAAATCGAGGATGAAACCCCGAATTACAGAAAAACGGGGACACCAAAGTGGCAGAGCTGGCCCGATTATTGAGAGCGAACTCCGCCAATGGCAAAAACGCAACCCAATCATCCTGGTCAGCAGACACAAAACACCTCAGATATGTCTCCAGGGTCTGATTAATCCGCTCAGTCTGGCCATTCGTCTGAGGATGGAAAGCGGACGAAAAAGATAAATCTATGCCCATCCTAGCACAGAATGCCCGCCAAAATCTAGACACGAATTGGGTCCCTCTGTCAGAAACGATATTCTCAGGAATACCATGCAAACGAACAATATTTTGAAAAAACAGAGGAACCAACTCGGAAGAAGAAGGCAACTTGGGCAGAGGAACCAAATGGACCATCTTAGAGAAACGGTCACACACCACCCAGATGACAGACATCTTCTGAGAAACAGGCAGATCTGAAATAAAATCCATCGAGATGTGCGTCCAAGGCCTCTTAGGAATAGGCAAGGGCAACAACAATCCACTAGCCCGAGAACAACAAGGCTTGGCCCGAGCACAAACGTCACAAGACTGCACAAAGCCTCGCACATCTCGTGACAGGGAAGGCCACCAGAAGGACCTTGCCACCAAATCCCTGGTACCAAAAATGCCAGGATGACCTGCCAACGCAGAAGAATGAACCTCAGAGATGACTCTACTGGTCCAATCATCAGGAACAAACAGTTTATCAGGTGGGCAACGATCAGGTCTATCCGCCTGAAACTCCTGCAAGGCCCGCCGCAGGTCTGGAGAAACGGCTGACAATACCACTCCATCCTTAAGGATACCTGTGGGCTCAGAGTTACCAGGCGAGTCAGGCTCAAAACTCCTAGAAAGGGCATCCGCCTTAACATTCTTAGAACCCGGTAGGTATGACACCACAAAATTAAACCGAGAGAAAAATAATGACCAGCGCGCCTGTCTAGGATTCAGGCGCCTGGCGGTCTCAAGATAAATCAAATTTTTGTGGTCAGTCAATACCACCACCTGATGTCTGGCCCCCTCAAGCCAATGGCGCCACTCCTCAAAAGCCCACTTCATGGCCAAAAGCTCCCGATTCCCAACATCATAATTCCGCTCAGCGGGCGAAAATTTACGGGAAAAGAAGGCACAAGGCCTCATCACGGAGCAGTCAGAACTTTTCTGCGACAACACTGCCCCAGCTCCGATCTCAGAAGCGTCGACCTCAACCTGAAAAGGTAGAGCAACATCAGGCTGACGCAACACAGGGGCAGAGGAAAAACGGCGCTTAAGCTCCCGAAAGGCCTCCACAGCATCAGGGGACCAATCAGCAACATCAGCACCCTTCTTAGTCAAATCGGTCAATGGCTTAGCAATATCCGAAAAACCAGCAATAAATCGACGATAAAAGTTAGCAAAGCCCAAAAATTTCTGAAGACTCTTAAGAGAAGAGGGCTGCGTCCAATCACAAATAGCTTGAACCTTGACAGGATCCATTTCAATGGAAGAGGGGGAAAAAATATATCCCAAAAAGGAAATCCTCTGTACCCCAAAAACACACTTAGAACCCTTCACACACAAAGAATTAGACCGCAAAACCTGAAAAACCCTCCTGACTTGCTGGACATGAGAGTCCCAGTCATCCGAAAAAATCAGAATATCATCCAGATACACAATCATAAACTTATCCAAATAATCGCGAAAAATATCATGCATAAAGGACTGGAAAACTGACGGAGCATTTGAAAGACCAAAAGGCATCACTAAATACTCAAAGTGGCCCTCGGGCGTATTAAATGCGGTTTTCCACTCATCCCCCTGCCTGATTCGCACCAAATTATACGCCCCACGAAGGTCAATCTTAGAGAACCACTTGGCCCCCTTTATGCGAGCAAACAAATCAGTCAGCAACGGCAATGGGTATTGATATTTAACAGTGATTTTATTCAAAAGCCGATAATCAATACATGGTCTCAAAGAGCCGTCTTTTTTTGACACAAAGAAAAAACCGGCTCCTAAGGGAGATGACGATGGACGAATATGTCCCTTTTCCAAGGACTCCTTTATATATTCACGCATAGCAGCATGTTCAGGCACAGACAGATTAAATAAACGACCCTTTGGGTATTTACTACCCGGGATTAAATCTATGGCACAATCGCACTCTCGGTGCGGAGGTAACGAACCAAGCTTGGATTCTTCAAAGACGTCACGATAGTCAGAACTCAGGAATTTCAGAGGGAATAGATGATGAAATGGAAACCACAGGTACATCCCCATGAGCCCCCTTACATCCCCAGCTCAACACAGACATAGCTTTCCAGTCGAGGACTGGGTTGTGAGATTGCAGCCAAGGCAATCCTAGCACCAAATCATCATGTAGATTATACAGCACCAGAAAGCGAATAATCTCCTGGTGATCCGGATTAATACGCATAGTTACTTGTGTCCAGTATTGTGGTTTATTATTAGCCAATGGGGTGGAGTCAATCCCCTTCAGAGGAATAGGAGTCTCCAAAGGCTCTAAATCATACCCACAGCGTTTGGCAAAGGACCAATCCATAAGACTCAAAGCGGCGCCAGAGTCGACATAGGCGTCCGTGGTAATAGATGACAAAGAGCAAATCAGGGTCACAGATAGAATAAACTTAGACGGTAAGGTGCAAATGGAAACAGATTTACCAAGCTTTTTAGTGCGCTTAGAGCATGCTGATATAACATGAGTAGAATCACCACAATAGAAACACAACCCATTTTTCCGTCTAAAATTCTGCCGCTCGCTTCGGGACAGAATTCTATCACACTGCATACTCTCTGGCGATTTCTCAGTGGACACCGCCAGATGGTGCACTGGTTTGCGCTCCCGCAAACGCCTATCGATCTGAATAGCCATTGTCATGGACTCATTCAGACCCGCAGGCACAGGGAACCCCACCATAACATCCTTAATGGCATCAGAGAGACCCTCTCTGAAAGTCGCCGCCAGGGCGCACTCATTCCACTGAGTAAGCACAGACCATTTACGGAATCTTTGGCAGTAAATTTCCGCTTCATCTTGCCCCTGAGATAGGGACATCAAAGTTTTTTCTGCCTGAAGCTCCAAATGAGGTTCGTCATAAAGCAACCCCAAGGCCAGAAAAAACGCATCCACATTGAGCAACGCAGGATCCCCTGGTGTCAATGAAAAAGCCCAGTCTTGAGGGTCGCCCCGGAGCAAGGAAATCACAATCCTGACCTGCTGTGCAGGATCTCCGGCAGAGCGAGATTTCAGGGACAAAAATAATTTGCAATTATTTCGAAAATTCTGAAACCCAGATCTATTCCCCGAGAAAAATTCCGGCAAAGGAATTCTCGGCTCAGATACAGGTGCATGACAAACAAAATCTTGCAAATTTTGTACCTTCGTGGCGAGATTATTCAAACCTGCAGTTACACTCTGAAGATCCATTGCAAACAGGTGAACACAGAGCCATTCAAAGGAGAGAAAAAAAAAAAAAAAAAAAATTTCAGCAGACTACTTATTTCTCTCCTTTCTCAGCCAAGGATTTTAACCCTTTAGTGGGCCGGTCAAACTGTCATGATCTCAATGGCAAGAGATCATAGCATCAGCATATATAGGAACTAGCTCTTGGAAGATGGAAACTGAGCTGACCATGAACTAAACCTAACGCACAACTAGCAGTGGCCGGGTAGCATGCCTACGTTGATTCTAGATGCCCAGCACCAGCCGGAGGACTAAATAAAGCTAGCAGAGGAAAATATTAGTCCTAGCTCACCTCTAGAGAAATACCCCGAAAGGAGACAGAGGCCCCCCACATGTATTGGCGGTGAATCAAGATGAAATAACAAACGTAGTATGAAAATAGGTTTAGCAAATTTGAGGTCCACTTACTACATAGCAGAAGACAGAAAGGACACTTTCATGGTCAGCTAAAAACCCTATCAAAACACCATCCAGAAATTACTTTAAAACTCTGGCATTAACTCATAACACCAGAGTGGCAATTCCTGTTCACAAGAGCTTTCCAGACACAGTAACGAAACTACAGCTGTGAACTGGAACAAAAATGCAAAAACAAACATGGACAAGAGTCCAACTTATCTAGTAGTTGTCTAGGAGCAGGAACAAGCACAGAGAGGCTTCTGATAACATTGTTGACCGGCAAGCAACTAACAGAGCAGCAAGGTTATATAGCGACTCCCACATCTTGATGGGAACAGGTGAACAGAGAAGATGAAGACACCAGTTCAATTCCACCAGTAGCCACCGGGGGAGCCCAGAATCCAAATTCACAACACACAACTGGATTTTGAAATCTTTTGCCCCACCTTGCCCGGCCGACACCTAGCTTTCCTATGAAAAGCTCTTGCCTGTGGACTACTGTGAATTACTTTTCTAATGTCTAATTTGCTGCAGCTGATTGTCCAGCATACGACATGTTTACACCTCCCTAAATGGCCAAACTCCCCACACGGGGCCGTGGTATCGCGACTTGGCGCAAGCACCCGTGAGACTGCTGTTTGTCTGAAGAGGTGGGTGTGCTCGCTTTTGGTCGACGGCATTGCTACTGGGTCCCTCATAGTACAATAAAGTGTCTCTGGCGGTGGTGGTGCGCACCCAACGTCAGACACACTGTTGTAACATGAGGGGCCCTGGGCCTGTACCGCCGGCCACAAGAGAGTTCACCCACCCCCAGGTCAAACATTGCTCTACCACTTCCACAGTTATCTCTCACACTTCCACCAATGTTTAGTCTATGCGCTGACATCCTTCCATACCTGCCACTGACAATACCATTGTGTTGACATGTATGATGGTACTTAACATAGTCAGGGGCAGTGTCCTCTATTTACCACAGTAAATACTTTGCGCTAAATTAGTAGGTCTGAAACTACGCAGAGGATCCCACCTCTGAAACTAATGATTGCACCCTTTAGTGTTTTTGTTTTGTTTTAATGCGAGACATTCACATTTATTTGTTGTTTTGGACTTCTAACTGGCAGACACTCATTACAATCGGCCTCCGTTGACCAGACCACTGCTGCCCGTGTACCCCTAGAACCAATTATAAAGTGCCTACAGCCAGCCCATTTTATTATGTTAGGCCTTCGAAGCCTGTCTGCGGTCCCTCCTTCCACTAGGCCTCCACTGACCTGACCACTGCTGCCCGTGTACCCCTGGAACCAATTATAAAGTGCCTACAGCCAGCCCATTTTATTATGTTAGGCCTTCGAAGCCTGTCTGCGGTCCCTCCTTCCACTAGGCCTCCACTGACCTGACCACTGCTGCCCGTGTACCCCTGGAACCAATTATAAAGTGCCTACAGCCAGCCCATTTTATTATGTTAGGCCTTCGAAGCCTGTCTGCGGTCCCTCCTTCCACTAGGCCTCCACTGACCTGACCACTGCTGCCCGTGTACCCCTGGAACCAATTATAAAGTGCCTACAGCCAGCCCATTTTATTATGTTAGGCCTTTGAAGCCTGTCTGCGGTCCCTCCTTCCACTAGGCCTCCACTGACCTGACCACTGCTGCCCGTGTACCCCTGGAACCAATTATAAAGTGCCAACAGCCAGCCCATTTTATTATGTTAGGCCTTCGAAGCCTGTCTGCGGTCCCTCCTTCCACTAGGCCTCCACTGACCTGACCACTGCTGCCCGTGTACCCCTGGAACCTATTTTACAGTGCCTACAGCCAGCCCATTTTATTATGTTAGGCCTTCGAAGCCTGTCTGCGGTCCCTCCTTCCACTAGGCCTCCACTGACCTGACCACTGCTGCCCGTGTACCCCTGGAACCTATTTTACAGTGCCTACAGCCAGCCCATTTTATTATGTTAGGCCTTCGAAGCCTGTCTGCGGTCCCTCCTTCCACTAGGCCTCCACTGACCTGACCACTGCTGCCCGTGTACCCCTGGAACCTATTTTACAGTGCCTACAGCCAGCCCATTTTATTATGTTAGGCCTTCGAAGCCTGTCTGCGGTCCCTCCTTCCACTAGGCCTCCACTGACCTGACCACTGCTGCCCGTGTACCCCTGGAACCTATTTTACAGTGCATAGAGCCTATTTTTTTATTTTATTTAATATTTATAAAGCCATGATGGACTACGCTGTACCACGCTATGAGCTACCCAGTTGACAATTCTTTTGCGAGAAAAGCCATCCCACCCCTCCACCAGCATGTTAAAGACCGCATTGACAATGCATTCTGTCAATCTGTGAGTCCAAAGGTACACCTGACAACAGACACATGGACCTGTAGGCATGGCCACGAAAGGTTACGTGTCCTTTGTGGCGCAATGGGTTAATGTATTGGATGCATGGTCCACACAGGGGACAGCCTGGTAAGTCTGTCTGCAGTCCCTAATTCAAGTTGTCCTCAAATGAATAAATCTGAGCTTCCACCTTCTGGCTCTCATTAAGTGCTGTTTTTTAAAAGATTGGTGGTTCCGGCCTACTAACGGTGTCTGCCCCTGCCTGGTGTTGTCCTCCACTGAACAAAGCTGAGTTTCCACCTTCTGGCTCTTATTAAGATTTTAAAAAAAATTAAATAAATGTTTAGGGCCTACTAACGGTGTCTGCCCCTGCGTGGTGTTTGTCCTCAACTGAATAAAGCTGAGCTTCAACCTTCTGGCTCTCATTAAGTGCTGCTGTGTTTTTAAAAATTGGTGGTTAGGGCCTACTAACGGTGTCTGCCCCTCCCTGGTGTTTGTCCTCAACTGAATACAGCTGAGCTTCTACCTTCTGGCTCTCATTAAGTGCTGTTTTAAAATTAAAAAAATGGTGTTTAGGGCCTACTAACGGTGTCTGCCCCTGTCTGGTGTTTGTCCTCAACTGAATGCAGCTGAGCTTCAACCTTCTGGCTCTCATTAAGTGCTGTGTTTTTAAAAATTGGTGGTTAGGGCCTACTAACGGTGTCTGCCCCTCCCTGGTGTTTGTCCTCAACTGAATACAGCTGTGCTTCAACCTTCTGGCTTTCGGCCTATAGTATCAGATATTAAACTGCATTTGCCCTTCAACTTTGGTTACGGCCTACTAACGGTGTCTGCCCCTGCCTGGTGTTGCCCTCAACTGAATACAGCTGAGCTTCTACCTTCTGGCTCTCATTAAGTGCTGTTTTTAAATAAAAAAAATGGTGTTTAGGGCCTACTAACGGTGTCTGCCCCTGCCTGGTGTTTGTCCTCAACTGAATGCAGCTGAGCTTCAACCTTCTGGCTTTTGGCCTACAGTAGCAGATATTAAACTGCATTTGGCCTACTAGTGTGGTTGGGCCCTTAAAACATTGTCTGCTGATCTTGGGTTTGCTACTCCACTGAACAAAGCAATGCGGCCTGTTTAGTCCTGTTACCAATTTTGAACTGCATTTAGCCTAATTTATTCTTTTGCCCTATATCTGTTTCCTACTCATCCTGCCCATTGCCCAGCCACTGCTAGATGAGTCTGCTGGTACATTGACCTAGACCACTACATTCCCCTTGCACTCTACACAGCCAGAATCTGACCCTGCTGAAAGTAAGGTTCCCCTTCCCGCATGTTATACCACCTTACACAGGGACAAAGAGGAAGGTGCAGATAAAAGTGCAGGTTCCTTCATCAGGTGGGGGGGGGCATACTCGTTGGCGACGTCACTGGCACAGGGCCCCTCAGAGTACGCAAAAGTGTCGCTGCTGGTGGGAGGGGCCCCTGCCATGCAAACACACCGCCGTACTTTGAGGGGCCCTGTGCCAGTGCCAATGCGAACGAGTGGGCCCCCCCTGCTTGCTCAGGATCACAGCACTTGCAACGTTGAAATACTTACCTCTCGCTGCTCCACCGCCGTGACGTAGTCCACGTTTCCTGAGCCCACTAAAGGCTTGAACCAGCCCTACCCCCCACAACTTTAGCAAAATGACCCCCAATTTCCTATGCCCAACTATTATTATAAAGTTAATTAAGATTGACAAGCTTCAGAAACAAGAATGGATGTTTTTGGCATTAAAATGGGCACTGTAGGTGTTTTCCTGGCCTCCACTCACTGCCAACTATGCTTCCCCATTGACTTGCATTGGGCTTCGTGTTTCGGTCGATCCCCGACTTTTAGCTATAATCGGCCGACTGCACTCGACTCGACTCTGGACAAAGTCGGGTTTCACAAAACCCGACTCGATCTTAAAAAAATGAAAGTCACTCAACTCTAGTAAATGAAATGTTCGAGAAAGCTGCAAGTTAATATCACCAGTTGGTGCCTGTTGTGTTTCATGAAATGTATATTATGAACTGTGCATAACCCGGTTTATGACACTTAAATAAACCGTAAAGACTGTGTTTAAGCGAAAAATCGTGCCTGACTACGTCAATCCCGCGCCAAGCGAGTGTCCCCCAATACACTCAGTAAGAGCAATCTTACAATATATATATATATATATATATATATATATATATATATATATATATATATAATAACCTCCAAATATAAAAGAAAATAATAGAAAATCATACAAACAAGGCTTTTGGTAAATATATACACTAGGTCTTCAATAGTTACATATGCTGCAAAAAATTGTATACAGCATACATATCTAAAAATATTAAAGAGAAAACAAAACTACACACAAAATGAATAAAAAAATAAAATCATATAAAGAATTAAATACATTAGGTTAAGAATAATCAATATAAGACCATTCTCTACAAATCCTGAGCAGATTTCCTGTGCCATATTCGTAGATCTACCAAATATTATCTTCTTTGAGAAGGCCACTTTTCTAGAAAGTACCATTTTAATGGCATTTTCAACCTTTGCTTTATTTACTGGAGAATAAAGCAAAAAGGCGTTCCATCTTCATAATTTAGAACTTAGAATTTGTTTGAAGAAGTAGGTTTCAAAACTATGCTCACAGGGATGTGGTCTGACCATGTAATATTATTAATTTTTTTCAAGAATAAAAAACGTATATACACTGGCGCTTATTCACCTGGAAGGATGAAGTAGGAAGCCACGGAAGCTGCAGGTGGTTAAAACAGGTTCTGTGCAAGACTCTGTTAAAAATTAAACCAGTTGATTAATACCGTAATACTATTAACCACCGCGCTAAACCGAAACTGGAATATCAATGTACTTACTTTTGATATGGCTGTTACTATGTTGTCTGGGCTCCCTTGTGAGTGAAGGGTTACACCTGGTTACAGTGGTTTGCTGAAAGGTAAAGTGTACAGCAGAGTGATATATTTTATTTGATTTGGACCGTACAAATGAATTATCAAAATATTATATCAGAGTTGAATCTTTTCACTTCTTTCCAACAAATACTTCTTGAAAGTCCTTTCACATGTAATGTCACCATTTTTAAAGCCATAATTACACATATTGAAATACTGTTGGTGAGCCAGAATTTGGTTATTAATATTTAGGCAATAAAACCTGTGGAGAAAAATGTTAATAATGAAAATACCAAAAAGAAAAAACAAAAGACTGAGTATCCTCAGATAATCTGATGAAGAGGATGAAAGCGGCATGACTCAGGCTCTCAAGTACCTTTTCCACATGTTGTGGGGGGTAAAGAAAAGTTTGGCAGATGCTACCCCTAGGTCCAGGAATTAGGACTCAAAGTATTAAGATATCAAATAAGATAAAATCAGAAGAATTCTGTAGAACGCCTTCTCAAGATGTCACTCCAGGGGTTCTTGGTTCCTTTTCCAATAGGGATTGTGGTCATAGTCAGGAATATTATAATTTTTTTTAAAAATTCCAGCAGAAACCCACTTTTCAATGCAACTGTAGGGAGTTGTCGGAAAGGATTTTTTATTTTACATTGCTTGGCCGTTCCTAGGGCTTCGTCATATTTTGCAACCCAGCCTCATTGAAGGAAATGGTGCATTACAAGTTGCAGCCCATAGTCAAGAGTAGTGTTATTAATTATAGATAAAAAATAAGTTGACCATTTCATTGAATTTTCTACAACAACCTTTTTTTTCCATCTTGGAAGCCTGCCATCTATTAAGTTCCTTGTAGATATATTGTAGTTGGTTCCTTTAATTCCACCTAAGCTGTAATGTCTTTAATCCCTGGTCAGAAAGAAGAAGCCAGGGACTGAAAAGTGCTGTAAACAATCTAAATAGATATATTGTTACGCGTTGACTCACAATTGAGAACATTATTTTTAGGTACCGTCACATTAAGCGACGCTGCAGCGATAGCGACAGCGATGTCGATCGCTGCAGCGTCGCTGTTTGGTCGCTGGAGAGCTGTCACACAGACCGCTCTCCAGCGACCAACGATGCCGAAGTCCCCTGGTAACTAGGGTAAACATCGGGTTGCTAAGTGCAGGGCCGCGCTTAGTAACCCGATGTTTACCCTGGTTACCAGCGTAAAATGTAAAAAAAACAAACAGTACATACTTACATGCGTCCCCCGGCGTCCGCTTCCTGGACTGACTGAGCGCCGGCAGTAGCAGGGCACAGCGGTGACGTCACCGCTGTGCTGTGCTTTCACTTTCACTTTGCGGCGCTCATTCAGTGTGGGAAGCAGACGCCGGGGGACGCATGTAAGTATGTACTGTTTGTTTTTTTTACATTTTACGCTGGTAACCAGGGTAAACATCGGGTTACTAAGCGCGGCCCTGCGCTTAGTAACCCGATGTTTACCCTGGTTACCAGTGTAAAATATCGCTGGTATCGTTGCTTTTGCTGTCAAACACAACGATACACAGCGACCTAGTGACCAAATAAAGTTCAGACCTTCCAGCAGCGACCAGCAATTTCAGAGCGGGATCCAGATCGCTGCTGCGTGTCAAACACAGCGATATCGCTACCTAGGACGCTGCAACGTCACAGATCGCTGGTTATATCACTGCGACGTTGCTCAGTGTGACGGTACCTTTTCTCTCTACCTCTCAGACTACAAACAAAAGTAAAAGTGTCTGGGGGATTAATGGAAAAACAAAGAGTGTAAATGGTGGAGTGTGTAGTGATAGACAGCTGAGCATGCAGAAATCCTTTCTACTGCACTACAAAATTATTGGAAGTCTACTTTTTACATTGAAAAATAAGTGAACTTTTGATTCTACGAATCCAATACTTCCATCAAAGTCAGAGACAAAGTTTAGGTCCATAAATTTGTAAATACATACAGTAGATATTCTATGAATATTTTACATATTCTATTCGATTTGCAAGATTCACCAGAGTTCAGCTGGGAAATAAAATATGCATTGAATTTACTCAAATCGAATTGTTGCCAAAAGCTTTTTATTATGCTCTGAGGATTCTCCAAACCACAGAGAAGTGAGAAGAGAGCGGACAAAAATTATTAGGCTCACCTCATCCAACAACTCCCCATTCAATCCTCCTCAGGTTTGCTTTCCTTCTCTGGCTCCAGTCTTCTCTTCTGTTTTAAGTCGCCTTCAATCTTTGGCATCTAGGGAACATAGTAGGCCTCACATAACACAGTGATCCTCTCAAGATCTCCTTCTCTACTCCCCTCTTATCTCTTCTTCCCACAACCGCATCCAAGACTTCTCCCGTGCTTCCCCCATACTCTGGAACTCTCGACCCCTAAACACATCAGACTCTCGCCTACCACAGAAACCTTCAAAAGGAACCTGAAAACCCACCTCTACTGACAAGCCTACAACCTGCAGTGATCCCCAGTCTACTGAAATGCTGCACAACCAACTCTACCCTCTCCCAGTGTATCCTCACCCATCCCCTGTAGACTGTGAGCCCTCGCGATCAGCATCCTACCTCCTTCTGTACCTGTGGGTGCCTTGTATTGCTCATGTTTATTGTACTTGTCTCCTCATATGACCCTTTTTTTTCACATGTAGAGCACCATGGAATAAACGGCACTATAAAATGAATACTAATTTCAGTTGAGGCCCAAAAACTGGGGACGGAAGTAAATACAGAAGCCATAGGGAGGAAGTGAGTACTGTGCAGGGAGTACTGGCCCCAGTTGCGGAGAGTTGAGAATATTGTCTGTTTATTTTTAACCGCTTTCCAACCATTAAAAGAATCAAGACATCAAGCTGCCATTTTCTTTATTTAATCATTCAGCAAAAAAAAATTGGGTCCTGGTGTTTTCTAGGTTTTGGGATGTACTGTAATTACAACATTGTATATAGTTTTCAACAAATCTCTTGTCAAATTCCCTCTTAAAAAAAATCAAGTTATTAGAGAAGTAAAACCGGTTTAGTTATTTATGAATACAAACAAGTCAGGGGTGTAAATACCATTGGCACAATCTGTGTGGCTGAACAGGGTCCAAGAAGTAAGGAGGCCCACTTCCACGCGTTTCACATGAGCACTGAATGATTAGTAATAGATTGCTCTATGTGCATAGTCTGTTATTGTCCTTGATGATTTGCTGATGAAAATGATGATCTTTTGTAGAAACCAAAAATCATTTCACCTTATAATCGAACAACTTGCTTGTTTGTTAGGTGATGGGCAGCCTGTTAACATTGAATGATTATCATTAATCAAGCATTCTTAGGAAAGCTCGTTCACAATAATCAGGCAACGTAGTTGAATCTTTATGCGGCAAATGTTTGATTTTAAAATTGTGATAAACATCTGGTTAACCCTCACCGAAACTTAAGGAAACCCAATTGTGCTCTTGTGCCTGCCTATACTGTAATGCAGTCATACCCTAGAGCTCTGAATGTAGGGGGGACCAGTCAATGTGAATGAGAAGTCACCTGAAAACAAACTATTACCCTCTTGAAATGGATCATCAGTAACGTCTGTTTCAATGGCTGGGTCGGTATTTGCTTTCTCTGTTTTCAGTGCTCACTGACAGTGCGCTCTCTTACCATTTCGTCCCTTCACATTAGATCTGACCCGGGAGTGCACTGTCACTGCATATTCGAAGGAAATTTGCACGTAGAGCAGGGAGCTCTTATTGAGCATACTTTGGGATTGACAACGGGCATATGCACAATACAGCAGGGACTAGTCCAGCTCCTCAAACCAATGTCACTAATGATGTTTCATTTCAGTGTGGGACAGAGCATGCACTGGGGATTCTCAAATGAAATGTCATTGGAACGGAAGTAAAAAAGAAAAAAAAATCAGGAAGCTAGCAGAGAGGGAATGGTATGGAATTTTTAATTGAAATATATTAGAAAAGCTATTAGGTTGTTGAATTACTAAGATGTTTAGGATAAATCCTTGCTAGAAGGTGCAAGCAACATGTAAGGGATACCTTTAACCTCTTCACGACCAGAGGTATTTAGTTTGTGCTTTCATTTTTTGCTCCCCTTCACAAAGCCATTTTTTTTATTTTTCGGTCAGATTGGTCATGTGAGGTCTTATTTTTTGTGAGATGAGTTGTACTTTTGAACACCATTAACATATCATGTACTGGAAAATGGGGAAAAAAATCCCAAGTGTGGTGAAATTGCAAAAAAGTGCAATTCCAGGGTTGTATTTATTTTTTTATTTACCATGTTCACTAAAAGCTGACACTGATTGACCTGTCATTATGATTTTCCAGGTTGCTACAAGTTCGTAGAACCAAACATGTATAGGTTATTTTTAATTTTAGTGGAGAAAAAAATCCAAATTTTGGTTAAAAAATAAAAAAAAATTAAAAATAAATGTTGACACCTGGGGAATAGTGAGGGCTTATTTTTTGCTTGCCGAGCTGACGTTTTTCTTGATACCATTTTGGTGAAGATACGATCTTTTGATCGCCCATTGCTTCATTTTATTGCAGTGTGGCGGTGACCAAAAACACTTAATTTTGATGCTTTGAATTTTTTCTTGTTATGCCATTTAGCGTTAGGGTTAATTTTTATTATATTGATAGTGCAATTTTGAACACAGCGATAACAAATGTGTATATTTGATTTTTATTTTTTTTTTATTTTATTTTTTTAAATTGTTTCGTTTTGAATGGGGTGAATGGGGGTGATTTGAGCTTTTGTTTTTTGTTAATTTTTTAAATGTTTTTAAAAACTTTTTGCATGCTTCAATAGTCTTCATGGGAGACTAGAAGCTGCAGTTGTCTGATCGCCTCTGATGCATACAGGCGATGATCAGATCACCTGTGTGTAGAAGAAATGCTCACTTTCTATGAGCATTGACCACTGGGCGGTGCTCATAGCAATCCAGGTAATATTATTAATTATTATTAGAGCACCTTTTATTCCATGGCGCTTTACAAGTGAGGGATATACATAATAAAAACAAGTACAATAATCTTGAACAATACAAGTCACAACTGGTACAGGAGAAGAGAGGCCCCTGCCCACGAGGGCTCACAATCTACAAGGGATGGGTGAGGATAGAGCTGGTTGTGTAGCGGTTTGGTCGATCGGTAGTTACTGCAGGTTGTAGGCTTGCCGGTAGAGGTGGGTCTTCAGGTTCTTTTTGAAGGTTTCGATGGTAGGTGAGAGTCTGATATGTTGTGGTAGAGAGTTCCAGAGTAGGGGTGATGCGCCAGAGAAATCTTTTATACGATTGTGGGAAGAGCAGATTAGAGGGGAGTAGAGAAGGAGATCTTGCGAGGATCGGAGGTTGCGTGCAGGTAAGTACCGGGAGGCAAGGTCACAGATGAATGGAGGACACAGGTTGTGGATGGCTTTGTATGTCATGGTTAGGCTTTTGTACTGGAGTCTCCGGGTAATGGGGAGCCAGTGAAGGGTGTTGTGAATTTGCTTTTTGGCTCCCTCTAGTGGTTACTAGTTATTTGACTCTGGGTTTTTCTGTCATCCCTTGTATTCTCACCTGGGTCGTTAGTTCAGGGGTGTTGCTATATAAGCTCCCTGGACCTTCAGTTCAATGCCTGGCAACGTAGTAATCAGAGCTAATCTGCTGTGCTCTTGTCTACTGATCCTGGTTCCTGCTAGATCAAGCTAAGTCTGCTTCTTTGCTTTTTTGCTATTTGTTTTGATTGCATTTTTGTCCAGCTTGTCCTAAACTGTTCCTGACTTTGCTGGAAGCTCTAGGGGGCTGGCGTTCTCCCCCCGGACCGTTAGTCGGTTCGGGGGTTCTTGAATTTCCAGCGTGGATTTTGTTAGGGTTTTTGTTGACCATATAAGTTATCTTTCTATATTCTGCTATTAGTGAAGCGGGCCTCTCTTTGCTAATCCTAGTTCATTTCTGTGTTTGTCATTTCCTCTTACCTCACCGTTATTATTTGTGGGGGGCTTGTATCCAACTTTGGGGTCCCTTTCTCTGGAGGCAAGAGAGGTCTTTGTTTTCCTCTTCTAGGGGTAGTTAGATTCTCCAGCTGGCGCGAGTCATCTAGCGATCAACGTAGGCATGATCCCCGGCTACTTCTAGTGTTGGCGTTAGGATTAGATATATGGTCAATCCAGTTACCACTGCCCTATGAGCTGGATTTTTGTATTTTGCAGACTTACTAGTGCCTCTGAGACCCTCGCCATTGGGGTCATAACAGTTTGCCAGGCCAGTATTAAATGTTTAATGCATTGCAGAAGTGGGATTATAAGAAAGAAAGTTCTGAGTTTTTTTTTTTCCTCTCTTTTTTTTTTCTTTTCCCCTTTACCTTTGAGTGGCTTAAGCTTGCTGCAGACATGAATGTCCAGACCCTGATTACAAGTGTGGACCAGCTTGCTGCTCGTGTGCAGGGCATACAAGATTATGTTACCAGAAATCCTAGGTCAGAACCTAAGATACCGATTCCTGAACTGTTTTCCGGAGACCGATTTAAGTTTAGGAATTTCAGGAATAATTGTAAATTGTTTTTGTCCCTGAGACCCTGTTCATCTGGAGACTCCGCTCAGCAAGTAAAAATTGTTATTTCGTTCTTACGGGGTGACCCTCAAGATTGGGCTTTTTCGTTGGCGCCAGGAGATCCGGCATTGGCTGATATTGATGCGTTTTTTCTGGCGCTCGGTTTACTTTATGAGGAACCCAATCTTGAGATTCAGGCAGAAAAAGCCTTGCTGGCTATGTCTCAGGGCCAGGACGAGGCTGAAGTGTATTGCCAAAAATTTCGGAAATGGTCCGTGCTGACACATTGGAACGAGTGTGCACTGGCCGCAAATTTTAGAAATGGCCTTTCTGAAGCCATTAAGAATGTGATGGTGGGTTTTCCCATTCCCACAGGTCTGAATGATACCATGGCCCTGGCTATTCAAATTGACCGGCGGTTGCGGGAGCGCAAAACCGCAAATTCCCTCATGGTGTTGTCTGAACAGACACCTGATTTAATGCAATGTGATAGAATCCTGACTAGAAATGAGCGGAAAATTCATAGACGCCGGAATGGCTTATGCTATTACTGTGGTGATTCTGCACATGTTATCTCAGCATGCTCTAAACGTATAACTAAGGTTGTTAGTCTTGTCACCGTCGGTAATTTGCAACCTAAATTTATTCTGTCTGTAACTTTGATTTGCTCACTGTCGTCTTATCCTGTTATGGCGTTTGTAGATTCAGGTGCTGCCCTGAGTCTTATGGATCTCTCATTTGCTAAGCGCTGTGGTTTTATTCTTGAACCATTAGAAAATCCTATCCCTCTTAGGGGTATTGATGCTACGCCATTGGCAGAAAATAAACCGCAGTATTGGACACAGGTTACCATGTGCATGACTCCTGAACACCGCGAGGAGATACGTTTTCTTGTTCTACATAAAATGCATGATTTGGTTGTTTTGGGTCTGCCATGGTTGCAGACCCATAATCCGGTCTTGGACTGGAAGGCTATGTCTGTGTCAAGTTGGGGCTGTCGTGGTATTCATGGGGATTCCCTGCCCGTGTCTATTGCTTCTTCTACGCCTTCGGAAGTTCCGGAGTATTTGTCTGATTATCAGGATGTCTTTAGCGAGTCCAGGTCCAGTGCATTGCCTCCCCATAGGGAATGTGACTGTGCAATAGATTTGATTCCAGGCAGTAAGTTTCCTAAGGGAAGACTGTTTAATCTGTCGGTACCTGAACATACCGCTATGCGTTCATATATCAAGGAGTCTCTGGAGAAAGGACATATCCGTCCGTCTTCCTCCCCTCTTGGTGCTGGATTCTTTTTTGTGGCAAAAAAGGACGGATCTTTGAGGCCTTGTATTGACTATCGGCTTTTGAATAAGATCACTGTCAAATTTCAGTATCCTTTGCCGCTGTTGTCAGATTTGTTTGCCCGGATTAAAGGTGCCAAGTGGTTCACCAAGATAGACCTTCGTGGTGCGTATAACCTTGTGCGCATTAAGCAAGGAGATGAATGGAAAACTGCATTCAATACGCCCGAAGGTCATTTTGAGTACTTGGTGATGCCTTTTGGGCTCTCTAATGCGCCTTCAGTTTTTCAGTCCTTTATGCATGACATTTTCCGGAAGTATCTGGATAGATTTTTGATCGTTTATCTGGATGATATTCTGGTTTTTTCTGATAATTGGGACTCGCATGTGGAGCAGGTCAGGATGGTCACCCCCGGAGCTTTTTCCGTTTTTCCGTTTTCGTTTTTCGCTACCCTCCTTCCCAGAGCCATAACTTTTTTATTTTTCCGTCAATTTGGCCGTGTGAGGGCTTATTTTTTGCGGGACGAGTTGTACTTTTGAACGACATCATTGGTTTTAGCATGTCGTGTACTAGAAAACGGGAAAAAAATTCCAAGTGCAGTGAAATTGCAAAAAAAGTGCAATCCCACACTTGTTTTTTGCTTGGCTTTTTTGCTAGGTTCACTAAATGCTAAATCTGACCTGCCATTATGATTCTCCAGGTCACTACGAGTTCATAGACACCTAACATGACTAGGTTATTTTTCACCTAAGTGGTGAAAAAAAATTCCAAACTTTGCAAAAAACAAAACAAAACAAAATTGCGCCATTTTCCGATACTCGTAGCGTCTCCATTTTTCGTGATCTGGGGTCAGGTGAGGGCTTATTTTTTGCGTGCCGAGCTGGCGTTTTTAATGATAGCATTTTGGTGTAGATACGTTCTTTTGATCGCCCGTTATTGCATTTTAATGCAATGTCGTGGCGACCAAAAAAACGTAAATCTGGCGTTTCGAATTTTTTTCTCATTACGCCATTTAGCGATCAGGTTAATGCTTTTTTTTATTGATAGATCGGGCGATTCTGAACACGGCGATACCAAATATGTGTAGGTTGGGTTTTTTTTTTATTGATTTATTTTGATTGGGGCGAAAGGGGGGTGATTTAAACTTTTATATTTTTTTTATTTTTTTCACATTTTTAAAAACTTTTTTTTTTTACTTTTGCCATGCTTCTATAGCCTCCATGGGAGGCTAGAAGCAGGCACAGCCCGATCGGCTCTGCTACATAACAGCGATCATCAGATCGCTGTTATGTAGCTAAAATACAGGTGTGCTGTGAGCGCCGACCACAGGGGGGCGCTCACAGCCACCGGCAATCAGTAACCATAGAGGTCTCAAGGACCTCTATGGTTACCTTCCTGACTCATCGCCGACCCCCGATCATGTGACGGGGGTCGGCGATGCGCTCATATCCGGCCGCACGGCCGGATGCGGTAGTTAAATGCCGCTGTCTGCGTTTGACAGCGGCATTTAACTAGTTAATAGCGGCGGGTGATCGCGATTTCACCCGCCGCTATTGCGCGCACATGTCAGCTGTAAAAAACAGCTGACATGTCGCGACTTTGATGTGCGCTCACCGCCGGAGCGCACATCAAAGCGGGGGTCCCGACATGTGACGTACTATACCGTCACATGTCGGGAAGGGGTTAAGATTTTGCGTGAAAATTCTTTGTTTGTCAAGGGCTCAAAGTGTCTCTTTGGTGTACAGAAGGTTCCCTTTTTGGGGTTCATTTTTTCCCCTACTGCTGTGGAGATGGACCCAGTCAAGGTCCGAGCTATTCTTGATTGGACTCAACCCTCGTCAGTTAAGAGTCTTCAGAAGTTCTTGGGTTTCGCTAACTTCTACCGTCGTTTTATCGCTAATTTTTCTAGCATTGTGAAACCTTTGACGGATATGACCAAGAAGGGCTCCGATGTAGCTAACTGGGCTCCTGCTGCCGTGGAGGCTTTCCAGGAGTTGAAACGCCGGTTTACTTCGGCGCCTGTTTTGTGCCAGCCTGATGTCTCACTTCCCTTTCAGGTTGAGGTGGATGCTTCAGAGATTGGAGCAGGGGCCGTTTTGTCGCAGAGAGGCCCTGGTTGCTCTGTTATGAGACCTTGTGCCTTTTTCTCTAGGAAGTTTTCGCCTGCTGAGCGAAATTATGATGTGGGCAATCGGGAGTTGTTGGCCATGAAATGGGCATTTGAAGAGTGGCGTCATTGGCTCGAGGGTGCTAAGCATCGTGTGGTGGTCTTGACTGATCACAAAAATCTGATGTATCTCGAGTCTGCTAAACGCCTGAATCCTAGACAGGCCCGCTGGTCATTGTTTTTCTCCCGTTTTGACTTTGTGGTCTCGTATTTACCAGGTTCTAAGAATGTGAAGGCTGATGCTCTCTCTAGGAGCTTTGTGCCTGATGCTCCTGGAGTCGCTGAACCTGTTGGCATTCTTAAGGAGGGAGTTATCTTGTCTGCTATTTCTCCTGATCTGCGACGTGTGTTGCAGAGATTTCAGGCTGGTAAGCCTGATTCTTGTCCACCTGACAGATTGTTTGTGCCTGATAAGTGGACCAGCAGAGTCATTTCCGAGATTCATTCCTCAGTGTTGGCAGGGCACCCGGGAATTTTCGGCACCAGAGATCTGGTGGCCAGATCCTTTTGGTGGCCTTCCTTGTCAAGGGATGTACGGTCATTTGTGCAGTCCTGTGGGACTTGTGCTCGAGCTAAGCCTTGCTGTTCTCGTGCCAGCGGGTTGCTCTTGCCTTTGCCTGTCCCGAAGAGACCTTGGACACACATCTCCATGGATTTCATTTCTGATCTTCCGGTGTCTCAGGGCATGTCTGTTATCTGGGTGATATGTGATCGCTTCTCCAAGATGGTCCATTTGGTTCCTTTGCCTAAGCTGCCTTCTTCTTCCGATCTGGTCCCTGTGTTTTTTCAGAACGTGGTTCGTTTACACGGCATCCCTGAGAATATTGTGTCAGACAGAGGATCCCAGTTCGTCTCCAGATTCTGGCGATCCTTTTGTGGTAGGATGGGCATTGATTTGTCATTTTCATCCGCTTTTCATCCACAAACTAATGGACAGACGGAGCGAACTAATCAGACTCTGGAGGCTTATTTGAGGTGTTTTGTTTCTGCTGATCAGGACGATTGGGTGACTTTCTTGCCGTTGGCTGAGTTTGCCCTTAATAATCGGGCTAGTTCCGCTACCTTGGTTTCGCCATTTTTCTGCAACTCTGGTTTCCATCCTCGTTTTTCTTCGGGTCATGTGGAGCCTTCCGACTGTCCTGGGGTGGATTCTGTGGTGGATAGGTTGCAGCGGATCTGGAATCATGTGGTGGACAACTTGAAGTTGTCACAGGAGAAGGCTCAGCGTTTTGCCAACCGCCGCCGCGGTGTGGGTCCCCGACTTCGGGTTGGGGATTTGGTGTGGCTTTCTTCTCGCTTTGTTCCTTTGAAGGTCTCCTCTCCCAAATTTAAACCTCGCTTCATTGGTCCTTACAAGATATTGGAAATCCTTAATCCTGTGTCCTTTCGCCTGGATCTTCCTGTGTCATTTGCCATTCACAACGTGTTTCATAGATCCTTGTTGCGGCGGTATGTTGTGCCTGTGGTTCCTTCTGCTGAGCCTCCTGCTCCGGTGTTGGTTGAGGGCGAGTTGGAGTACGTGGTGGAAAAGATCTTGGATTCTCGTCTCTCCAGGCGGAGGCTTCAGTACCTGGTCAAGTGGAAGGGATATGGTCAGGAGGATAATTCCTGGGTGGTCGCCTCTGATGTACATGCGGCCGATTTGGTTCGTGCCTTTCACGCCGCTCATCCTGATCGCCCTGGTGGTCTTGGTGAGGGTTCGGTGACCCCTCACTAAGGGGGGGGTACTGTTGTGAATTTGCTTTTTGGCTCCCTCTAGTGGTTACTAGTTATTTGACTCTGGGTTTTTCTGTCATCCCTTGTATTCTCACCTGGGTCGTTAGTTCAGGGGTGTTGCTATATAAGCTCCCTGGACCTTCAGTTCAATGCCTGGCAACGTAGTAATCAGAGCTAATCTGCTGTGCTCTTGTCTACTGATCCTGGTTCCTGCTAGATCAAGCTAAGTCTGCTTCTTTGCTTTTTTGCTATTTGTTTTGATTGCATTTTTGTCCAGCTTGTCCTAAACTGTTCCTGACTTTGCTGGAAGCTCTAGGGGGCTGGCGTTCTCCCCCCGGACCGTTAGTCGGTTCGGGGGTTCTTGAATTTCCAGCGTGGATTTTGTTAGGGTTTTTGTTGACCATATAAGTTATCTTTCTATATTCTGCTATTAGTGAAGCGGGCCTCTCTTTGCTAATCCTAGTTCATTTCTGTGTTTGTCATTTCCTCTTACCTCACCATTATTATTTGTGGGGGGCTTGTATCCAAGTTTGGGGTCCCTTTCTCTGGAGGCAAGAGAGGTCTTTGTTTTCCTCTTCTAGGGGTAGTTAGATTCTCCGGCTGGCGCGAGTCATCTAGCGATCAACGTAGGCATGATCCCCGGCTACTTCTAGTGTTGGCGTTAGGATTAGATATATGGTCAATCCAGTTACCACTGCCCTATGAGCTGGATTTTTGTATTTTGCAGACTTACTAGTGCCTCTGAGACCCTCGCCATTGGGGTCATAACAGAAGGGATTGACAGAGGGGAGAGGCCGGGGAATAGCAGGGGGACAGGTGGATTAGTCGAGCAGCTGAGTTTAGAATAAATTGGAGGGGTGCGAGAGTGTTAGAGGGGAGACCACAGAGCAGGATCTGATATATAGAGATCTGCTGGATACCTCTGGTTGTCATGCCGACCCATCGATGACCTGCAGTCATGTGACGGGGTCACCAATGGCTGGGATTAGTGACGCACTTCCAGCAGCATTTAATTCGTTAACAGCCGCAGGTTGATCACGATTCCACCTGCGGCTGTTGCTGGTACATGTCAGCTGTATATATCAGCTGACTTGTGCCCGGAAAGGTGAGGGCTTAGCGCGGGAGCACACACCAAACAGAGGGAGTCTGACACCAGGGTATTATTATGCCCAGTGTCGGAAATGGGTTAATCCTTCACTTCATTTCACCTACTGATACTATTTTCAACAGATACTACAATTGATCCTATCCAAGTAATGGAGCAAAGATTATAATAAGCACCGTGCAATATTAATTTTCTCCTGTGGTGGCACTGTTGGGAAATTGAACAGTTATATCCAAGTTTGGTCAAAAAATTGCAGGTGATCAATGGACGCTGTAGTAAAAAGACCCCTTTATAACACAGGAAGTTTCCTAATATAAAAGTTTTCTGCAAAGGTTTTTTTTTCTTTATCAATTAACCTTTGTAAATGTATTTATATCCTGCCAACTAAATGTTTTACTAGGCTGGATTCAAAAACACGTTTATGTAGTTAAATGTATTCGCTAAACACATTCTGTACATTGCTTTGTAGTTAGTTCTCACAGCTCCTTTCATTTATTTTTTTTTTTTTGGTGGAGACATGCTGCACATCAGTGATTTGTATCTGAATGTTCCTACAAGCTGCCATTGTATTTATATGTAGAGTCCGATTACATATGAAAAAGATGGTCTCCAGCGGTGGACCTTCTGTGTTTAACCACAATATTGACATTCATTTACAGGAGCATGTCGTCATCAAGAAAACAAAGCCCCCAAATTACACTGGGGAAAAAAGTCAAAATATCAAGATCCTATTGAATTGACCATTTTCATTGTTTCCCCTTTTGTTACAGATGCAGTTCCACTGACTAAACAAAGGCACAAGTTACTAGAAGACAACAGAACAGCATCAAGGCATGTAACTAAAGGACTGCAAAATCATTAGCACGACTGTAATGAAACGACCCAAAGGTAAAGAAAAATACATACAATTTAGAATTCGTGCCTCACCTGACTGCTTCCTGTAGTCGGCCCCATTCTTTCTACTATTTTAAGTTGGGTTGCAAGCCATGAATATGCATGTGAGAAGTTGAGCATGGAGACATTGGAAATTAAAGAACTGGGAGTTTATTTAATGGGAACCTGATAAATGGTGCCCAATCCTTACCCAAAGAAAAATGTTTTATATGACTTAGTGCGCCCTGTGTGAATTTATAACTGAAATATGAATTCATAGCCATTTTAGAAGAGGGATCTAAAATACTATAGAGCGCATGCGCAAACTTTCGCACAAGCTCAGGTATAATTAGTGAAGAGAAAAGGTATTTTTATATATGACAGAGCAGAGTTTGTGGCTCGCATAGGCACAGGACAAAAGGTAAATCTATCATCCCTATGTAAGAAGCGATTGAGGCTGTGTGTGTGTGTGTATATATATATTTTTTCTAGGTCATTCCAACTCTCCCATATTGTATTAATTAATCTATTGCAAACTTATTTTTAAAGAGATGCAGAAAAATTCTACTCAAATAATCACCTAATCTGTCTATAAGGGTGTGTGTCCACGTTCAAGATGGCCGGCGGTTTGGACGGAGCTGCAAATTCGCTCCGCCCAAAGCTCCACCCCCTTCTGGAGACGGGATGATGCCGGATGTGTTCATTGCACACATCCGGAATCATCGCACCCCACATATAGGGCCCTGTGTTTTACCTTGCGGCGGTGCAGCGTCGCCACAAGGTAAACTGACATGCTGCGATCTAAAAAGACACGCCGCATGTCCGGAATCGTAGGGCCGCCGGGTGCGTGTTACCACGCATAGTGGAGACTGGATCTCATAAAATCCCCTCCACTATGCTGTAACATCTGAATGCTGCATGTTTGACGCTAAGGCTCTATGCAGCGTCAAACACGCAGCGTTTCCTGAATGTGGAAACGTACCCTAAAAGAAAAAAAAATCATAAAAAAATAGTAAACAAATTTGAAAAAACTAAATACTTTAAATACTTTACTTATTTGTTGCAATAGTATGATGGGGTGAGCCAATCTTGGATCATTTTTCACTGTCCGTATTATCTGAAAAATAGAGAATTTATTTTTAATAAAAAACTTAAGCAAAATTAAAATGAAATCCAACTACAACATGGAAGTGGAAGATTTCACCGGGAACATAAACAGAAGGCACGCAAACTCTACTGTATACTGTTCAGTTTATGTCCAACATTTAGACCTTTAGGTCTCAAAGTCTTGCAGTGAGTGTAAAAATCCATTGTAACTCCTTAGTTTTCAATATTTTGACCCGATCACCTCCTCTTCAAAATGGAGGTACATGATCAATGATTCCAAATTTGAGCTTCTTTTCTGTGTGTTCACATTCAACGAAATGCTTTGAGACAGGTAAAACGAGTCATTTATTTTTCTGATCGTATACCTATGGGGAATAATACGTGTCTTAAAGTCACAGGTAGTCTCTCCTACATACCATAAATTAAGGTACCTTCACACGAAACGATATCGCTAGCGATCCGTGACGTTGCAGCGCCCTGGCTAGCGATATCGTTTAGTTTGACACGCAGCAGCGATCAGGATCCTGCTGTGATATCGCTGGTCGTTGAATAAAGTCCAGAACTTTATTTGGTCGTCAGACCGGCGTGTATCGTCGTGTTTGACACCAAAAGCAACGATACCAGCGATGTTTTACACTGGTAACCAGGGTAAACATCGGGTTGCTAAGCGCAGGGCCGCGCTTAGTAACCCGATGTTTACCCTGGTTACCAGTGTAAAATGTAAAAAAAACAAACAGTACATACTCACCTTCACGTCCCCCGGCGTCCGCTTCCTGCACTGACTGAGCGCTGTAAAATGAAAGTAAAAGTACAGCACAGCGGTGACGTCACCGCTCTGCTGTAGGGCCGGCGCTCAGTCAGTGCAGGAAGCGGTCGCCGGGGGACGCAAATGTGAGTATGTAGTGTTTGTTTTTTTTACATTTTACGCTGGTAACCAGGGTAAACATCGGGTTACTAAGCGCGGCCCTGAGCTTAGCAACCCGATGTTTACCCTGGTTACCCGGGGACCTCGGCATCGTTGGTCGCTGGAGAGCGGTCTGTGTGACAGCTCTCCAGCGATCAAACAGCGACGCTGCAGCGATCGGCATCGTTGTCGCTATCGCTGCAGCGTCGCTTCGTGTGAAGGTACCTTTACACAGGCACTGTGGTAGGTATATCACGTAATCTGATGTACACATCAGATAGTCATTAATGGTGTATGTCTCAGTTTCAGTTATGTCTCTGAGTTTCAGGATGTTGGAAGGTGGAACATTTCAGCATATTAATGCAGATCACACAACATAGGCATGGAAAATAGCCCATTGTCCATTTACCAGTAATGTATGTTTGTGTCTGAGCTCTCCTAGGGCCTACAGCTGAGCTGCATGGAAAAATACATCCTTTATGTCTCTTGCCCTTTTATAGTAGATAATAGGATGAGATTGGTCTTTTTCTACCTCAGAAGACATTTTCCCAACATGGCCCAGTGAAGTCTAATAATTTTAACGGTGGCTTCACTTTCCTCACAGAAAGTGGTCACCAACGGAATTCTCTTATTAGTTTTTTCATATCAGATTTTTTGTTTAAAGGTACCGTTACACTAAACGACTTACCAACGATCACGACCAGCGATACGACCTGGCCGTGATCGTTGGTAAGTCGTTGTGTGGTCGCTGGGGAGCTGTCACACAGACAGCTCTCTCCAGCGACCAACGATCAGGGGAACAGCTTCGGCATCGTTGAAACTGTCTTCAACGATGCCGAAGTCCCCCTGCAGCAGCACCCGGGTAACCAGGGTAAACATCGGGTTGCTAAGTGCAGGGCCGTGCTTAGTAACCCGATATTTACCCAGGTTACCATTGAAAAAGTAAAAAAAAAACCAGTACATACTCACATTCTGATGTCTGTCACGTCCCCCGGTGTCCACAGGGTTAAAACTGCTTTCGGCAAGAGAGCTGCTTAATGCACGTGCTGCTGCCGAGAGCTTCCCTCTGACTGTGTCAGTGCCGCCGTAAAGCAGAGCACAGCGGTGACGTCACGGCTTTGTGTGCCGGTGCTGACAGTCAGAGGGAAGCTCTCGGCAGCAGTGCGTGCATTAAGCAGCGCTCCTGCCGAAAGCAGTTTTAACCCTGTGGACGCCGGGGAACGTGACACACATCAGAATGTACTGTTTTTTTTTGGTTTTTTTTAACTTTTACAATGGTAACCAGGGTAAATATTGGGTTACTAAGCGCGGCCCTGTGCTTAGTAACCCAATATTTACCCTGGTTACAAGTGAACACATCGCTGGATCGGCGTCACACACGCCGATCCAGCGATGACAGCGGGTCATCAGCGACGAAATAAAGTTCTGGACTTCTAGCTCGGACCAGCGATATCACAGCAGGATCCAGATCGCTGCTGTGTGTCAAACACAACGAGATCGCTATCCAAGATGCTGCAACGTCACGGATCGTTGTTGTTCTCGTTGAGTGTGAAGGTACCTTAAAAGGGATTCGCGTGTTATATCACTGAGCTTATGAGTCCATCTTTCTAAAAGATTTTTTGGATAATCTCTCTGTTTAAACTTGTCATTTTTTTTTTCAAAAATGTTATTTAGTATCTCCTAGTATCTCGTCACTCACTATCATTTTAGCCTGTAAGTATTGGCCATAAGGTAGAGAATCAATCGTCTTACGTGGCTGGTGACTTTCATATTTAGGAATGTTATTTTTATTGTTTGGCTTAACACATAGCTCCATAGATGGCTTAAAATTCTCTTGTTTAATATTGAAAAATTGAATCTTGGTCTTAGAGTGTAAAAAAGTGAATTGAATATCTTTAGCAAGACTATTTAACATGGCATGTGTGAAGTTCAGATATTGTGCCAGACCACAGGAGGAAGAAGTCCTCTTTGAATCTCCATCACCTCAGAAGTTTCTAGAAGTGGTGAGATATGTCCAGTATTATTAGATTTGTATACGCTGGCCCCCTATTAGCGCCCATGGCGGTCCCCCGTTGTTGATGGAAGGTATCACCAAACAGGAGGTAGTTATACCTAAATACTGGCTCTAATAATTGTAGAATAAAACTGATAGAACCTTTTGTATATGCAGTGTAACATTATTTCCTATTGGTCACCACCAACCCTTTATCATGATTAATAGACAAGGAAAGTGAAATCACACAAAAGATGCAAGTATCACTTCATGATCCAATTGGAGATCCTTATTTTTACATAGAAAATCTGTTGCATCTTGTACAAAATAACTGCTTTATATCACTAGTGAACAAAGAATTTTATCCAAAAACATGCCTATTCGACTAAATATTGTCACGGCCCGATACTATTGGGTGACCAGAAGGTTTACACAATATTTATAACCGGTGTAACCAGATTTTCCATCCATAGAAATTTATGTAGATCCTCATCAATAATTCTAGCATAGTTAGCCTCATCTAATAGATATTTAATTTGTTTCCATAATTTTTTTTTCCATAATCCTAAACTTCATATCTCCATTCAATCTTATCTAAACATTTTCATCAAATAATTGATGCCCTATTTAAGTAATGTAATCCTGACTATCCATGATGGTGACACCACCACCACCTCCCATGCCTGCAGGGATGATGGTGATGCTGCCATCACGGGCCAATTCACACAATGCTGCATTTTCCGCACATGTTAGATTTGGATATCTGTAACCATGTCTTTTACACGTCTGATTAAACTTGTTCACGTCATCAGTAACAGCAGTTTGATATAGATGGAGAGGTAAGATAGATAAGACAGACAGGTGCAGAGCTATAAGATACAGATCTCAAAAGATATAGAAATCCTTTTAATGGAAGCACATTTTTTTTTTTTTTTTACGAAACCCCTTTTGTTCCCAATTTTTTTTCCTTCAAAATATGTAAGAAAATTTTATTCGACAACTTATTTGTTACACTATTTATTGCAAAACTCACACAGTTTCTTGGTTAATAAGATATGCAAATATAAAAATTGATAAATAAAAACCGTAAAAAAGCCACATTTTCTCAAATTTACACATTGTGTTATCTAACAAACAACTACGTACATCGCAGATAACCATGAGCTGTCTTTAACAGTTTACTCTAAAACCCCTTTCTGAAGTACTGTAGATAAAGCTGTTGAGGCTGTTATATTGACTGCTTTGATGCGAACCTGGGAAAGAATTGTAATG
This sequence comes from Ranitomeya variabilis, assembly GCF_051348905.1. NCBI lineage: Eukaryota > Metazoa > Chordata > Amphibia > Anura > Dendrobatidae > Ranitomeya > Ranitomeya variabilis. The sequence goes on along the minus strand of NC_135232.1, from coordinate 1,119,935,602 downwards.
GGTGCTTCTGTTGAGGTGTATAGTGTTCTGAAAATCTGCAGATGGATCCACCAAGGAGGCTGAAGTTACATTTCTTACTCCAGGGATGTTCCTCCTGGAGAGTTCATTCACCAGACCCAGACACATCTGCCCGTTCACCGAGCTAGAGTCCAAGGAGGAGGCCGTACTGCTAAGAAATGTATTCATACAGTGGGTAGAGGTGAGTCCTGGAGGAGATGTGCTGCTCCAATCTTTTGAGGAGGCTCCCACCTCTGGAGATGATGGGGTCATAATAGATGGGCTATTACCACTTTTCTTCCCCAGAGCTTCTTCACCTTTATCTCTTACAGCATCAAGCTCGTTCGATTTTGATCTGCACTTTCTTTTCCGACAAAATTTCCCATTGTCTAACATCTTCTTGCAGTTAGGATCCAGAGTCCAGTAATTGCCTTTGCCTAAACATTGTAAAAATATATATATTATAATATAATAACATTTAAACCACATATAAACTAAAATATAGTAAGGTTATAGTACACATTATGAAAACATAATAGTGATACTGATACACTAAGAAATTGCAAAAATGTATGGGAAATTTATAGTCGTTCAAGTGAAAAATCTAAAGTTTTCAAAATAGTTTCAGAATTTTTTTTTCAATAAAAATAATTCTCCCTGTTTCAGATAAATTTAAATCAAAATAAATCTAAAATACATTTATATAAAAAATATATTTTCTACTAAATTGTTTATCACCTGTACAATGTTTTATGCATGGCTGCGCTTGGGTCACGACTTGGGTCTTTTCATGAATAGAATTGCAGTTTGGAAGTCATTAACAGTTCAGTTTAAATTTATCATTTGACATTTTCAATGAAAAAAAATCAATTAAAAATCAAAACCAAGCAAAACTCAATACAAATACTATAGTGACTAAAAATACAATTAATTAGAATAATTGCAGTCATATTCTTACCTGGGTCATTCTTGTCTCTTGGCTCTTTCTTAAAACAGTCGTTCAGAGACAAATTGTGCCGGATAGAATTTTGCCATCCTTCTTTATTTTTTCTATAAAAAGGAAAATTGTCCTCCACATACTGATATATTTGGCTCAGGGTTAGTTTCTTTTCTGGAGCTTTTTTTATGGCCATAGCAATAAGGGCTGAATAAGAATATGGAGGCCTGATTAGCTTCAGAAGTTCCTCCTGAGAAGCCATGGATAACAAAGCACAATCCGGACCACTGAAACTTGAGAAATTTGGCATGAATTGTCTCTGAGATGCATAGGAAGGTGGCATATATGAGTTTGGGTTGTTCCCATGCAGATGGCTAGGTGAATTGTTGACTCCTGGCCCATTAGGACATAAATAAGAGTTGGTTGAAGGCTGATAGTCCCCATTTCCATAGTTGGTCACCATTGGCATTGGATGTATGTTCTGCTGGTGGTACATGCTGAAGTTTTCAAGGTATACTGCCTTGTCTGTTGTCTCCTGGGCACTTTTTGGATGAGTTTGTTGAAGGCTTGTAGATCTCTGATGAGCTGGAAGATGAACTGAGTCCATAATTTTATTCAGCACCTTCACACACTAAAGTCCTTCTGACAACAGGTACCTAATGGATTTGGAGTGCTGTCTTTATACTTCTCTGCAGTAGTCATCCTTCCTGCCCGAGTCCAGTGATTGGTTGGCTTTCACATATGTTATTTTTTTGTTCTCAACAACCAGTTGGACCAGTCAATTGAAAGACAGAGGTGTACAAGCTGAAGCACTGATCACCAAAGAGGCACCAGAGAGGACAATTTTTTTTTTTTACCTTTCATTGTTCTAATTAAAAATGCAACTATTATGCAACTGCATTTCAAGACTTTTTTTCCTAACTTGGATTAAAACTGAAAAGTAAAAAAACAAAAACTTGATGCTGATGAAGGCAAGTTATTTCCATTAACTGTACAAATCTCATACTTTGCACTACCTTTTATAATGATTATAATGTAAAAAAAAACAACAAAATTTAACATTGGTTAAGTAGCTAACCTTCTTGAAATTTTTTAAGTATAGGCAAAAATAACTATTCTAATAATTAGCAATAACAATACATACAGAAATAAGTACAATATAATACAATTTTAAATAACGCAGCATAATCATAATTTCTCTCAAGCGTAATTTTATTTTTATTTTTTAAACAGTTAAAGAAATTGCTAAAATTAAATGTATAATACTAAGAAGAGTATTGCATGCATCACTGTGAATTCATGTATTACCTGCTTACGTTTCAGTGTACTTGTAATTTTTTTTTTACATTTTGCATCTACTATACAACATTTAGTAAACCAGTTAAATCTCTCTATCCCTCAATATATATCTATCTATATATGATTGTATGTCTGTGTATATACTCTCTCCCCTTTCTCTCCCCTGCGACTCTCACTCTTTCTTCCCTGCGAGTCTCTCCCCCTCTCCCCCTGAGACTCTCCCCTGCGACTTTCTCTCTCCCCTGCGACTCTTTCCCCCTGTGACTCTCTCTCCCCACCTAGGCTAAATACAGATTGCATGTGATACAAATCATTAGGCCTTAGAAGTGTTGCTCGTATGATGGCTCAGCTTCAGCACCAGTATCTACACTACAGGCCTCTGATTCGTTGTACTGTGCACTCAGGCCTGGACTAGCACTCTCTCCCTCCAATGCAAAGTGTCACAGAGCTGTGCAATGGCGTCAATGTTTCAAGTGGGCGGTGGCTGTACTTTTATAATCCCTGATGATGTCACTTGGCCAGTCAATCACAGTAATGCCATAACCAAGATGTCTACAACATAACAGTGACTCACAGGCAATCCCCACATGCTTATTGGCTGTGTATCATGCCCCAAAAAATGTGGGGCATGGATTCAAGCATTACAATGAGCACCGCCCACTGTTCGCCAAGTGACGTCACCGCTGTGCTCTTTCACTTTACGGTCTGCAGTCAGTCAGTGCGGGAAGCAGACGGCAAGGGACCTGACGGACACCGGAATGTGAGTATGTACTGTTTATTTTTTTTTTTACATTTACGATGGTAACCAGGGTAAACATCGGTTTACTAAGCGCGGCCCTGCGCTTAGTAACCCGATGTTTACCCTGGTTACCCGGGGACTTCGGCATCGTTGAAGACAGTTTCAACGATGCCGAAGTCCTTCTCCTGATCGTTGGTCGCTGGAGAGCGGTCTGTGTGACAGCTCCCCAGCGACCACACAACGACTTACCAACGATCACGGCCAGGTCGTATCGCTGCTCGTGATCGTTGGTAAATCGTTTTGTGAGACGGTACCTTAAGGAAATAGCTAAGCAATAAGAAGCTAAGCAACTAGCAGATAAGAATAAAGGTCTGAGAGCCATTGATTATGCAAAAAGAAAAGTTCACGCCCATAACAGAATAAAGAATGATCCTAATTATCCAACATGATACTATTGGCACTCTCTGTCCATAGCTAAATACAAAAGGTATTGAATTCTGCTGTGTCAGACAGGTTGTCTGTGATTCTTCCCTTCACTTCTATGTAAACTATGCCAGGGAGGGGGTCTCCAGCATCTCAGCAAGTGGGCAGGTTTTAATATATCCTCTGATCTGAAGTGCAGGAAACATGTAAAAAGTAAATATAAAATTAATTAAAAAATTATAAAGTTATAAATAGGACTTAAATGCTTTAGGTTTCCAATATACATATGATTAAAAAAAAAAGGAATAAGATTAAATAAAATAAAAACAGTCACACAATTAAAAGAGATTCATTGTGTTTACAATAATGACATGTAAAGATATTTATTTTTTATTTATGTATAATATATATCAATGAGATGAAAAATAAATATAAAGAGATTTTTTTTGTTTATAATGACATGCAAACATGCTTAAAATATACATGAGTGAAAGTAAAAAATAAAAATATAAACTCTAAAATTAAAAAATCGAATTTCAAATAAATTAGGTTTTCTATAATTACATATACTGTAAAGAAATGTTTCAAATATACATATGTAAAACTAAGAAAAAAAATGTGTGTGTGTGTGTGTGTGTGTGTGTGTGTGTGTGTGTATCTAAAATCTTATTAAAAACACACTGAATTTTGTCTTTAGTTATAAGTACATGGTCAAATGGGGAGAAAACGAAATGTATGTTTTTTTTATGCATTGACGTTGTATTGCCCTATAACTTTGTGTTATTAATGAAGTTTAGTATTTATTATCAAATATATGATAAATCAATATACAAAAAAATTAACACTTACAGTAATCTTCATTTCTGCAGCGCTTTTCAATTCAATAATTCATATACAAGTCATAAGTAACTTGTCACAAACGAAGCAGTGAAGTAGAGATGATATATTTTTTCACGCTAGCTCTCATATTGCTACTTCTATTACTGGAAATGAGTGAATCGGGTTAATGCAAATCAAATCTTCAAATTTCAACAAAAATTTGAAATCATTGAATTTTTTGTTAACTATTTGATTTGTGCAAATACAGAGAAATAGCAGCCGGCCAGCTACAATTTTACTTTGCTAAATAAATAGTAATTTAATATTCATCTGACCCTCACGCAGGTGGGGTTGTGTAATGAGACAGGTGAATGTCGGGATAATATACTTCTTTTAATTATTTTACCTATGTGTACGATACTCAAAGGTGGAGAGACCGCCGAGTATAATAATGTACATCTAATTTGTACAGAATAAATTCAATGCTAATTTCCTGGCTAATATTGAGTGAGCTGTTGAATTAGAAATTTGGCAGATTTATCCATCACTGATTATAAGTGAATAAACATTGAGATAGAAACCTAAAAATGAGGTCATGTTAATTTTATTGTGCTGCTACTACCAGTAATGACAATATAATGAATATTAAAATTGCGAAAGGATTGTAGTGATGTTAATTTCCCTCTTCCACTACTACTTTTATTACTACAGTTTTTATTAACAAATTCCTAATATTTTTATGTATCATTTTCTTAACAAGTGGAAATTATCTGATTATAAAACAGGATGGCTTTTATTTCAGCTCATCAGAAGACTTGTGTTTCATGGAGCAGAGGACACGTGGGGGTCCGTTCTGCTAATGCTTCCACATTCCTATGTGGGACATAACGACTTGTGGCTTTCCCACCCATGTCTTTGAGTTTGTTCACAATACCATTGTTTACTAATGTACATTTTATGTAAAAAATTTCTGTAAAGGGAATGTAGCAAACCCAGATTTCACCCAATCTCCAGAGGGGCCCATAAAATAATCTAATCTGGAACTCAATCAGTTTGTAATTACTAAAGTATAAAACTGTCCTTACAACCAAGGAAAAATCCATTGTGATCAGGATCAAAACTGCGAATATCAGGCAATACTCCTACGCATAAGGTCTATTCCAAAATGCTTTATTCTCTCATATAACCAGTTATATTGCTCTTTAGATGGTTCACTCTTGACATCCAAGGTTACAGTTGACTGTTGAATTTGTATGGGAACCTCTCAACTCTTTCCTAACAGAGGACGTCTGGGGATATAATAGTCAGTTTGAGTTTAGAAATCCAATCCCATTGTTCTCCAACTTACCATGCTCTTCTCATAGGGTACCGTCTAACAGTGGCACTTTGGTCACTACGACGGCACGATCCGTGACGTTCCAGCGATATACTTACGATCTCGCTGTGTCTGACACGCTACTGCGTCGTAGCAGATCGTTTGAAACTTTCTTTCGTCGTCAAGTGTCCCGCTGTGGCGGCATGATCGCATCGTGTAACAAAGGTGTGCACGATATTCTCCACCTCCTGTGCTGATTCTACATCGCAAATACGTCATGAAATTATTGCTCCAGCGCCGTGCATTGCGAAGTGTGACCGCAGTGTACGACGCTGGAGCGATAATGGAGCGACGCTGGAGAGTCACGGATCGTGCCGTCGTAGCGACCAAAGTGCCACTGTGAGACAGTACCCATAGTGAACAGCGTATGTCTGGAAGGGCGTTGCAACCACCTGTTGAGATCATGTGGTGATGGTGCTGATGTGCTGTTGGGGATCTCAAGATGACTGGCTCTAGCAGGGGTTCCATCAAATCAAAATAGAACTACAGTATAGCTGGCTGAAAAGCCTTTGACACAACTTGGACTTAAGGCTCCGTCACTAAAGATTGTTGCCCCGAGGTGCCTGTTGTGGTTGGGTCGTCTGAGTCGTCATTGATCTTATAATGTAAACACATGACCCATTTAGAAATTTTTGCCTTTCAGATTGTACGTAAATACATGGTTATTATATGGACACAACTAAAAATCATACTTTCCAAGCTGTGTCTATCAGGGTCCCACATTTGGCCAACAATCCAAAAGGAATTCTTACCAGGAAAAGTTGAATTCAACATAGACAAACGTTTCAGGCTTATTGTGAAATGTTCTTCCACAAATATGTTCCTGAACTATTTGGATGGCTAGCCTCACATCAGACATGGCCCATGGGTAAATAGTTTTCTTATAGGTTTTAGTGTGATGACAGTAGTAATGAGCGTCACAAACTGAAGATATTTGGAAAATCTCTTGGCAAGAAATGTTGGTTTGGTTACAGCAAAAATTTATGCAAAAATTGTGTAAATGCACATTAAGGTTACAGGGAAAATTTACATACCTTTACAGCCGCCTCGAACTGTGGCTAACATGTGACGCTGCCCTTGGTGATATTTAACATCCAAGTTGTTAGCCGTGACTTTTGGGGTTGCCCTGTGGTTATGCGTATTGTGTAACAATATGTCTTAACTTAAACTTGAATGTACAATACGTGATTCCAAAACGTGCATGATTTTGCTACAAGCATAGAACTAAGGAAAAACTGATAATGCCAAAGCCTTCACAAATCTGCACTGAGTATAATGATGTTAAGAAAGTGAAGCAAAATAATATACTGTTTGACTTCCATAATTGGCCTGAGGAATTCCACCTGTTAGAAGTGGACATGTTGCCTTTTTTTTGGCAGAAGCACTTGTGCCAGGGAGAGGATGAACTTCACTGCGATATTGGTTCTTGGTGGACCGCCATCGCCATTTCACCAAATCCACTGTAGACAATCCTATGCCAGAAATCATTGAACTTCCAAAAAAGGCACAAAAATAGACAATAAGGGCTGAACAAACGTATACATATATGACCTTTAACATTAAATGTATGTGGGCAAACCATGAGTAAAATGTAAAGGGGCAACAAAGCACAGATATTAGTTTGCAAAGCAACCATAGACCAGACTAACGAAACATAGGTCTGAACTTGGAAGAACTAATTCCCTGATGACTGTACAGAAAAGTATACACTGTGTGCAGAATTTATAGGCAAGTTGTATTTTAATCGCATGATACTTTTCCAGGACGTCCCCCTGACAGCACGCTGGAGGACGTCCTCCTCTTCCTTGCAGGGACAGGAAACAACACGAGAGGTTAAAAGGTCTCACTCCGCCCCCTTTCCTTTAGTGTTTTTCCTGTCCCTGCATGGAGGGACACGCGAGAGAAGCAAGCTTACCGAATGGAGGGCTCAGGGGGATCGTGCGGCTGGTCCAATATCCTTCCCCCTCGTCGATAGCCCAGGGCACATACTTCCCGGGTGGGAGTCCCTGTGCCCAGAGACCAGTCGAGCGGACGTGCTCCTGGGTGAGCCGCTTCCTCCCAGGGGGAGGCTCTCGGCTCGGGCGCCAGGAGGAACAAGAGGCGCGGGCGCCAGGAAAGTGGAAAGGCGCATGGGTCCACATGCTCTCAGGCGAGCATGCAGGGACATCAGAACCTCCCGGCTTCAGCGTGCGTTCCACTGCGTGGAACGCGGAAGTAAGTGTATATCGTCACTTCCGGTGACGTCAGCGGAGTCATTCCGGCAGAGTCGGAGTCAGAACATGCGTTCCACAGAGTGGAACGCTAAAGCGTCTATAAAAGGCGTCTATATAAGGCGCCGGATTTGAAAATAAGCGTTCCAGCGTTCTACTCAGCAAGCGCTACAGGGAACCGGGACGCACATTCACAGGCGAGCCGGAAAGGAGGTCTGCAATGCCAGAGACAAGGGGTAAGTGCAGCAGTGCTGCTAAATCCCTCTATGTATATCTGACAGGGGATGTGTTATTTATATGGCATATTTATATTTATATTTAAACAGAGGATATGGATCCCAGGAGTGAGGAGACTGGGGTAAGTGCGCATAGCGCATATTACCTTTTCTCACTTATTCCTAAGTCACTAAGATGCACTCACTCTTATACTTAGGATAAGGAGGCTCAACAGACATCCCTGCCAGTGGCAAAAAAGTCAGGTAAGGCACTGACAAAGTCCAGACGATGCTCCATATGTAATGCAAAATTACCAGAAGCGCATAAAAAGGAGTTGTGCGGGGCCTGCATTTCTAGAGTTGTAAGAGAAGAGCAACCGTCGTTATTATCCAAAATGAGATCCTTAATTCGGGAGGAAGTCCAGAATTCATTAGCTACCATGACACAACGGTACCCCTCCAGCCCAGGTCGAGGTCGCAAGAGACCACGGATGGACTTGGACCAGGATGACGTAGAGGCGTCATCTAAGGAAGAATCAGACGGGAGAAGTTCGGACCAAGAAGAAGGAGAGTTACCATTGGAGGAACAGGACCAAGGAAGGAAGTTTCTATTTCCCGTGGAAGAAACAGAAGATTTAGTACAAGCAGTGAGGAATACGATGCAGATGAAAGAAGAACCACGGCCAAAGTCCAGACAGGATTTAATGTTTGGAGGGCTTACGTCACAAAAACAGACGGTATTTCCTGTAAGCGATCACCTAAAGCAGATGATATTGCAAGAATGGAAGGATGCGGAACGTAGACTGATAGTGTCTCGGGAATTTAAAAGTCGTCTACCATTCGATCCGGAAGATATCAAGTCATGGGAGGAAATTCCAAAGGTTGACGTACCCATAGCCAAGGTTACTAAAAAAACGGCTATTCCTTTTGAGGACTCGTCTAGCCTCAGAGACGCTATGGATCGCAAAGCAGATATTCTGTTGCGCCGTTCCTGGGAAGCATCGGCAGCGCTGATAAAAGCTAACATTGCAGCCACGTCAGTAGCTAGATCAATGTATTTGTGGATGGGGCAGTTTTGGTGAATAAAACCCCACGGGCCGATATAATTTCTTCATTACCCATCATAAAGTCTGCCACTGCTTTTATGGCTGACACATCAGCAGAATCCGTGAGATTTGCAGCCAGGAATAGCTCATTATCCAATGCGACTCGTAGGGCTATATGGCTTAAATCTTGGTCAGGGGATAATGCATCTAAAAATAAATTATGTGCTATTCCCTTTTCAGGATCCAAGGTATTTGGACAGGCATTAGATGACATTCTAGAATCCGCTTCAGACAATAAAAAAGGGTTTCCAGAGGAAAAACCGAAAAAGTTTCAGCCATTTCGGAAAAGACCCCCACCTCGAAGTTCTTATAGAGGCAAGCAGCCTGACTATAGAGAACAGTGGAGATCCAACAGAGGTACCTATAGGGGAGCATACTCTCAGAACCGAAGGGGAAGAAATTCCCTGTTTGGATCAAGCCCTAGAACTAGGAGACAATGACGCCATAAGTATAGGGGGCAGGCTCAGTTTTTTCCTGAACAACTGGAAAAAAAATTACAAAAAATGCCTATGTCCTCAAAATAATTGCAGAAGGATACAAAATAGAGCTCGTATCCACAGCACCACAGAGGTGTATACCACCCACCAGTGTGGCAAAAAATTCACCAATGTTTTCGGACCTTCTGAAGTTGTTCAGGTCTCAGGTGATAGTGCGGGTTCCCAAAACAGAAATAGCCAGAGGTCACTACTCTTCACTATTTTCAATTCCAAAGCCATCGGGAAAAACTCGCACAATAATAAACCTAAAACCCTTGAACGTCTATGTAAGATACAAAAGATTCAGAATGGAATCAATAAAAACAACTGTCCACCTAATAGACAAAGATGCGGTAATGTGTACGCTCGACCTAAAAAGTGCGTATCATCAGGTGCCAATCCATGCAACATCTCAGGAGCTTCTGAGGTTTTCTGTAAAGATTCCGGACCAAACCTGCCACCTGCAATTTCAGTGTCTCCCGTTCGGCCTGGCCTCCGCACCAAGAATATTTACAAAACTGGTAGCGGAGGTCGTGGCATATTTAAGAAACGAAGGAATTACAATAATTCCTTATTTGGACGATTTTCTGCTGGTAGCCAAAACAAAAGACACCTTAATCCTACACAGGGATCGAGTCATCTCAGTCCTAGAATATCTAGGTTGGGTGGTAAACCAGGAGAAATCGCACATGAAGCCCGAATCTCGGAAGGTGTTTCTGGGAGTTCTTCTAGATGCCACCTCAAGACAATCGTTTTTGCCAAGAGAAAAGCAGGTGTCAATGAGAGCATTAATCATGGAATTCCTAAAACATCGGATTACTATAAGATCGGCCATGAAGATCTTAGGGAAGATGACGGCCTGTATCACTTGCGTAAGGTGGGCACAGGCTCACTCAAGATTGTTACAAGATCAGGTTCTCTCGACATGGGATCGACGTCAGTCATCACTGGACAAAGTAATCCATCTGTCAAGAGCAGTAAAAAAGTCATTGCATTGGTGGACTCAATACAGCAACCTAAGAGTGGGTGTTCCATGGACCTTGAACCCTTGTGTGGTGATTACCACAGACGCCAGTCAGTGGGGTTGGGGAGCCCATTTAGAAGGATCATTCATCCAGGGCAGATGGCCAAAAGATATCAGTCAAAGATCTTCAAATTACAGAGAGCTTTACGCTATTTGGGAAGCTCTAAGAAGGAATCACTCTCGATTGAAGAACAAACATGTGAAAATCCTGACAGACAACATGACAGCGGTATCCTTCATAAGACATCAGGGAGGTCCCAGACACAAGCCACTTCAAGAGTTGGCACGAAGAATATTTTTTTGGGCAGAGAACACAGTCCTGTCGATCACAGCAGTCCACTTAGAGGGATCTCAAAACGTCCTGGCCGATTATTTGAGCAGAAAAGAAATCTGTCCAACAGAGTGGGAATTAAATCAAGAAATCTTCCACCGGTTATGTCATCATTGGGGAACTCCCAAGATAGACCTATTTGCTACAAGAAAAAATTCAAAGGTGGCCAGATTCTATTCCCTCAACCCTATGGACATGCCGGAAGCAGTCGATGCCTTGAGCCAAATATGGGGAGAGCCACTCTCTTATGCATTCCCTCCAATAGCACTCATTCCGAGAGTGCTCAGGAAGATTCAGGAAGACCAAGCAACAGTGCTGATGGTGGTGCCGTTCTGGCCGAGAAGGAGCTGGTTTCCATTGTTAGGACAAATGACAACAGACAGGCCAATCAGACTTCCCCTATGGAAGGACATCGTTCATCAAGGGCCCGTGTTACATCAAAACCCGGAACGATTACACCTTTCAGCGTGGATCCTGAGAGGGATATCTTGAAATCAAGGGGGCTATCTGATGAAGTCATCTCAACAATTCAAGCTAGTCGTAAGCCAGTAACATCGGCTATTTATTACAAAATTTGGAAGAAATTCTGTATGAAAGGTGGCAGGTCGGCCGTGACGTCGGAAAACCCGGATGTTCCCAGAGTTCTGGATTTCCTCCAATCCGGATTCAATATGGGACTGAGGCCTAGTACCCTTAAGGTGCAGATTTCGGCTCTTAGCACATTCCTGGATTATCCATTGGCCTCCCACCCTTGGATAATCAGATTCGTAAAAGCAATCCAGAGATTACGTCCTACGTTTAGACAAATAACTCCAACTTGGGATTTAAATTTAGTACTCAGAGCCCTATGTAAAGATCCCTTTACCCTTAAAGGTGACATGCCCATTGCAATACGAACTTGGAAAACAGCTTTTTTGGTAGCAATTACAACGGCCAAAAGAGTAGGGGAGATACAGGCCCTGTCAATTAGGGATCCGTACCTCCAGGTTCGTGAGGATCATATAATCTTAAAACTAGATCCATCATTTATTCCCAAAGTAGCTTCAGTACAAAACAGAAATCAGGAAATAATTCTACCCTCCTTTTGCAATAAACCCGATAATACAAAAGAACAATCCTTACATTCTCTTGATGTCAGACAGGCAGTGCTAGACTATCTAGAGGCCACTAGTACTTGGAGAAAAGATCCCAATCTATTTATCCTTTTCGGAGGTAAAAATAGGGGTAAAAAAGCATCCAAAACCTCTATAGCTAGATGGATCACTACAGTTATCTCAAAAGCCTATGCATCAGAAGGGGTAGATTGTCCTGTGGGAATAAAAGCTCATTCCACTCGGGCCATTTCAGCATCATGGGCTGAACGGGCGGGGGCATCATTAGAACAAATCTGTAAAGCCGCAACATGGGCCAGTGTGAATACATTTTGTAAACACTACAAACTAGACGTGTTAGCAACACAGCAAATGTCATTTGGGAGAAAGGTTCTCCAGGCAGTTGTCCCACCCTAAAGGAGTTTCTTTGGTATTCTCCAGCGTGCTGTCAGGGGGACGTCCTGGAAAATGGGTATTATACCTACCGATAATTCGGTTTCCAGGAGTCCATCCTGACAGCACCGTTACTTCCCCCCCTATGTATACTATGTCATATGCTGTAAATATGATTTGGTTAATAAAATTCAAATGGTATCTATCCATGGTGTGGTACTTGTCAAAACACTAAAGGAAAGGGGGCGGAGTGGGACCTTTTAACCTCTCGTGTTGTTTCCTGTCCCTGCAAGGAGGAGGAGGACGTCCTCCAGCGTGCTGTCAGGATGGACTCCTGGAAACCGAATTATCGGTAGGTATAATACCCATTTTTATACATGTTGTCCTACTCCAAGCTGTTCAGGCTTGAGAGCCAACTACCAATTAAGTAAATCAGGTGATGTGCATCTCTGTAATGAGGAGAGGTGTTGTCTAATTACATCAAAGCCCTGTATAATGTGTGCTTAATTATTAGGCAACTTCCTTTTCTTTGGCAAAATGGGTCAGATTTGAGATTTTACATGCTCTGAAAAGTCCAAAATTGTGAGATGTCTTGCACAGGGATGCAGCAGTCTTGAAATTGCCAAACTTTTGAAGCGTGATCACCAAACAATCAAGCGTTTCATGGCAAATAGCCAACAGGGTTGTAAGAAGCGTGTTGGGCAAAAAAAGCAAAAAATAACTGCCCATGAATTGAGGAAAATCAAGCGTGAAGCTGCCAAGTTGCCATTTGCCACCAGTTTTGCCATATTTCAGAGCTGCAACGTTACTGGAGTAACAAAAAGCACAATGTGTGCGATACTCAGGGACATGGCCAAGGTAAGGAAGGCTGAAAAATGACCACCTTTGAACAAGAAACATAAGATAAAACATCAAGACTGGGCCAAGAAATATCTTAAGACTGACTTTTCAAAGGTTTTATGGACTGATGAAATGAATGTCTCTTGATGGGCCAGATGGATGGGCCAGAGGCTGTATCAGTAAAGGGCAGAGAGCTCCCCTCTGAAGGTGGAGGTGGTGTACTGGTATGGCCTGGTATCATCAAAGATGAACTTGTGGGACCTCTCAGACCTACTGCCAGTCTCTGGAAGACAACTTCTTCAAGCAGTAGTGGAGCGCCCCCAGACGCAGGGCCACAGAGTACTCAGTACCGGGTCTCTCTTCTGTGGTTCTGGTGATGTCACGGTGGCTAGACCCCGGTCCGTGACCCTGCTAAGGGGTGTCCAATGAAAGGTGTAGGTGGTGGTGCGTGGTGCAGGAGGCGATGAATAACGAGGACACAGGGTTGCAGTCTCTTTACCTCTTTACTGAAGGCTTTGGGTTCCTCAATCCAGAGCACTGCTAACCGAGCTGGCTGAGACCGGCCGGTCCAATGGCACATCCAGAGTTCCCTTTGCAGGTGGAAATCGGTGCCTACCAACTAGCGCTGTGTGTTGTAGTCCTTCCCTGCTGAGCACCACGGGATAGTCCTCACAACTGTTGTGTCTGTTTCTGATGTTCCCTCACAACTGATTCTGATGTTCTTCTCCATCCCCCAGATGATATGGCTAGAATGCACCCGTATGACGGGTAGGCCTGGAGTTCTTCCGGGACCCCAGAGTCGCCCCTCTCCCACTGTTGCCCCCTATGTCTGCTTAGGTGATTTAGGTGAGACAGCCCGCCTATAACTGACTGTCCTGCCGCTGTTTGAAGTAATGCTTGGAGCCCAATACTTCCTCGGTGTTGCGGCCACCGGCTACGCGCCTCAGTAGGATGTTGCCTCGTTCTTACAGCACGACTCCTCCTACTGGCTTATCTCCTTGTTGCTTTGATCTCGTTTCTCACTTATCACAATAAACCTCGCTTCTTGTCCTCTCTTGAGATACCACCGCAATATCGTGCAGGCGCGGTTCCTTAACGTTCTTTCCTGTTCGCTAGGTCTCTGCCAGGATCCCACCCCTGACAGGGACCCCCCTGAGTCTCTCCCCGCAACACCCTCTGCCACAGGATGTTGCCTGTTCAATCCCCAGTCAGCTTCTCTCTAACTTTCGGTCCAACCCCCAGTTTTACCAGATTGTGAGGAGTGGCCTAATGCATAGTGCCCTTTGCTCCCCCTGGAGGCCAGACGGTGAAGTGTATTGGTGTCTGTGATACCTGGTCAGGTGAACTCCTTAAGTGCCATCGGACGTACCAGCACTCCCCTTAGTGGCGGAGCGCCAGCACTGCAACGACCAGGACTCTGGGGCGCTGCAGTAGTACAGGAAGAAGTCGATATCGTTCACGAAAAACATGATTTTCATGCAGGACAATGCTCCATCACATGCCTCCAACTACTCCACAGCGTGGCTGGCCAGTAAAGGTCTCCAAGAAGAAAAAATAATGACATGGCCCCCTTGTTCACCTGATCTGAACCCCATAGAGAACCTGTGGTCCCTCATAAAATGTGAGATCTACAGGGAGGGAAAACGGTACACCTCTAGGAACAGTGTCTGGGAGGCTGTGGTGGCTGCTGCACGCAATGTTGATCGTAAACAGATCAAGCAACTGACAGAATCTATGGATGGAGGCTGCTGAGTGTCATCATAAAGAAAGGTGGCTATATTGGTCACTAATTTTGGGGGGTTTTGTTTTTGCATGTCAGAAATGTTTATTTCTAAATTTTGTGCAGTGATATTGGTTTACCTGGTGAAAATAAACAAGTGAGATGGAAATATTTGGTTTTTATTAAGTTGCATAATAATTCTGCACAGTAATAGTTACCTGCACTAACAGATATCCTCCTAAGATAGCCAAATCTAAAAAAAAAAAAAAAACACTCCAACTTCCAAAAATATTAAGCTTTGATGTTTTTGGGTTGATTGAGAACATAGTTGTTGATCAATAATAAAAATAATCCTCTAAAATATAACTTGCCTAATAATTCTGCACAGTGTACATTTCAGCCAAAGTGCATAATGTTCAAGATAATAGTACCGTGGATTGGATACTGACACAGACAATGTGCAGCCGCCAGTATTTTTGAGGACCATTATCCATGACATCAGTTATGGTGAAATGTTTAGGAAAAAAAAAAGTAGTGAGTTTCAGCAGCAGGAGGGTATTGAAGGTTGATATCTGATACGTCCTTGGTAGGCCATGGCATGCGTCAGTCACTCGTTGCGTGTGACGAGATGCTGCAGCACTTTGGTTTTTGAAACAAAAAACTTTATTCACATTATTTAAGTTAGTGACTAAAACATATGTTAAACGTACATTATTTGTTGTCCTGCACTCTTGTATGTTTCTGGTCCAAAGTATGGTAATTTTTAAAAATTGAGTAAAAGAAATATGAGCGACCATGAGATACTTCCCAAACTTTAATTGTTTGGCCTGCGATAATGAGCTCCAACCACCAGCAGGTTACAGCCTCTATCTGCTGCCACGTATGCTCAAACGCCAAATGATCATGGCAGCCATCAACGCTCGTATTCTAGAGCTCTGGATGCTGCCAGACCATACCAATGAGATGCTCTTGAGCTGCAAAATAGGCACTGTTGAAGTAAACTGGAATCCCCTCACACACAGGAAATGCACATCAGATATCAATAAAATAAGTTGAAATACACAGGAATTCCCCGACACAAAAAAAAACATGGATGTCATCCATGTGCAGTATGCATTTTACATGGACCCATGGACTTGTATTGGCTGTTGTCATCCATGCAGCCTGGAAAAAATGGACATGTCACTTTGTGGTTCACATGGACACACAACACGGACATGTGAAGATCACCATAGGTTTTAATAGGTACATGTGGATATGTGTCTCCTGCACGTGTAAGAACAGATGCCGGAAACACATGCGTGTGAAGAGGGCCTTAGGTGTATGGGAGTTTGACGAGATCTTCAACTGGTCAACATGAACAGTGACACCAACTGAGTGGCATCAGGAGGGTCTGGTGGTTGTAAGGTTTTGCCGTTAGGTGACATATTTTATTGTACTATTTTGCTATAATATATATATTAAAGCAAAATACACTTAGGAAAAGAACATTTTTGAAAAAAATATATTTGAGAAGTATAATAGATTTTGAATGCTTTTCTGTGTTTTCACATGGCCTAGGTTCATGCCCATGTGCTGCTGTGTGCTTTTTTTTGTCTATATGATGCAGTTTCGCAGTGTGCACGTGTTCACAGTAGGAGTGCTGGTTGATATATATATGTATGTATGTATGTATGTGTATATATATACACTCACTGGCCACTTTATTAGGTACACCTGTCCAACTTCTTGTTAACACTTAATTTCTAATCAGCCAATCACATGGCGGCAACTCAGTGCATTTAGGCATGTAGACATGGTCAAGACAATCTCCTGCAGTTCAAACCGAGCATCAGTATGGGGAAGAAAGGTGATTTGAGTGCCTTTGAACGTGGCATGGTTGTTGGTGCCAGAAGGGCTGGTCTGAGTATTTCAGAAACTGCTGATCTACTGGGATTTTCACGCACAACCATCTCTAGGGTTTACAGAGAATGGCCCAAAAAAGAAAAAAAATCCAGTGAGCGGCAGTTCTGTGGGCGGAAATGCCTTGTTGATGCCAGAGGTCAGAGGAGAATGGGCAGACTGGTTCGAGCTGATAGAAAGGCAACAGTGACTCAAATCGCCACCCGTTACAACCAAGGTAGGCCTAAGAGCATCTCTGAACGCACAGTGCATCGAACTTTGAGGCAGATGGGCTACAGCAGCAGAAGACCACACCGGGTACCACTCCTTTCAGCTAAGAACAGGAAACTGAGGCTACAATTTGCACAAGCTCATCGAAATTGGACAGTAGAAGATTGGAAAAACGTTGCTTGGTCTGATGAGTCTCGATTTCTGCTGCGACATTCGGATGGTAGGGTCAGAATTTGGCGTAAACAACATGAAAGCATGGATCCATCCTGCCTTGTATGGAGCATCTTTGGGATGTGCAGCCGACAAATCTGCGGCAACTGTGTGATGCCATCATGTCAATATGGACCAAAATCTCTGAGGAATGCTTCCAGCACCTTGTTGAATCTATGCCACGAAGAATTGAGGCAGTTCTGAAGGCAAAAGGGGTCCAACCCGTTACTAGCATGGTGTACCTAATAAAGTGGCCGGTGAGTGTATATATATATATATATATATATATATATATATATATAATAGTGTCTATATGGATTCCTTGGTGGAACTCTTCTTAGATGTGTCTTGATTGTGGCTGTTTTTTTGGGGGGGAAATACCGCAAGTCTCTTTCATCATGGGCCTATCAGGTGTCTTGTCAATTAAATTTGACATTGCTCATCAGGTGACCATATTGGCGCCGATATTTGAACTGTTTGTCTATTTAAAGTCTTCTGATATCTGTACTGACACATACTTGTGGTTTCTCCTGATGAAGGAGTTTTGAGAAACTCAAACGCATTGAATAAAAACCACAATTATTAATACATCTGGACTTCAGTTATTCAGCAGCATAGAACAGGGCCACGTTTTTTTCCCTAAACTTATGCCTAAGTTTTGCAATAAAGCATCTTTGGAGAAAATATTGCAATACCAGATGCAACCCATAGTCAATAACACTACAATGGGTAAATTGCATTGTATTTTATCGGCTATCAGAATAAGAGGGACTAAGCAGAAAAGTACAAACTGTAAAATTTTAAAAAATCTACTATATACAGTAATTGTCTAAGGGGTACTTCCGTCTTTCTGTCAGTCTGTCACGGATATTCATTGGTCACGGCCTCTGTCTGTCATGGAATCCAAGTCGCTGATTGGTCGTGGCAATGGTCTTGGGCGTTTTGCCACGACCAATCAGCGACACGCACAGTCCGGAAGAAAATGGCCGCTCCTTACTCCCCGCACTCAGTGCCCGGCGCCCGCATACTCCCCTCCGGTCACCGCTCACACAGGGTTAATGCCGGCGGTACCGGACCGCGTTATGCTGTGGGTAACGCACTCCGTAACCGCTGCTATTAACCCGGTGTCCCTAATTTTTTTACTATTGATGCAGCCTATGCGGCATCAATAGTAAAAAAATAGAATTAGTTCTTACCGGTAATTCGGTTTCTAGGAACCTTCCACGACAGCAGTATCGGAGTATTGGAGGATGTCTCCCCGCCCTAATAGGGGACAGGAAACAAAGAGGTTAAATACCCCTCCCCTTCCTGCAACCACCAGTGTTTTTTCTGGACACAGTAGCATGTATAGTTACCATTTAAGTGCAGGAATCATAATTTTATAAAACAGATAGGGAGGGAAATAAGTGCTGTCGTGGAAGGTTCCTAGAAACCGAATTACCGGTAAGAACTAATTCTATTTTCTCCAGTCACCTTCCACGACAGCAGTATCGGAGTGATACCAACCGCTAATTTCTTTAGGGAGGGACAACCGCCTGCAGAACACGTCTGCCGAACGTTAGATCCCTGTTGAAGTTGAGCCTGTAGTGCCTGGTGAACGTATGTATTGATGACCAGGTGGCGGCTCTGCAAATCTGCTCTGCTGATGCGCTTCCCCTTTCTGCCCAGGAAGTTGAGACTGAGCGGGTAGAATGGGCCTTCAGTGAAGCTGGAGGTGAGAGCTTCTGAGAAGAGTATGCTAGGCTAATGGCCTGCTTAATCCAATTAGCGATTGTGCTTTTGGCTGCCTTCTTGCCCTTATTACGCCCTGACCACTGGATGAACAGGTTTTGATCCAACCTCCAATCTTCCGTTTGCTGGAGGTAGATCAGGACCACCCTGTGGACGTCCAGGGTGTGAAAGGCTTCCTCTTTAGGATTGGAGGGATTAGGACAGAAAGAAGGTAATATGATGTCCTGGTTTCTGTGAAAGCTTGAAGCTACCTTAGGTGTAAAGGACGGGTCTAATTTGAGGATTATACTATCCGCAGTTATAGTCAGGAATGGTTCCTGAATTGATAAGGCTTGTAACTCCCCTATACGCCTGGCAGAAGTGATAGCTACCAGGAAGACCGTTTTGAGGGTTAAGATTTTTAAGCTAGATGCTGAAAGGGGCTCAAAGGGGTCCCCGGTCAGACCCTTTAGCACCAGGTTTAAGTCCCAAGGTGGGGTATGGGTCTGGAGTCTCAGACGGATTCTGGTTGCCGATGATATGAATCGTTTCACCCATCGATGACTTGCTAGATCTTGGTCAAAGAAAGCACCAAGAGCTGACACCTGAACCTTTAGGGTACTAGGTGAAAGACCCAGCTCTAAGCCCTTCTGTAGGAATTGAAGAATCTGCGCAATATTTGGGTTAAAAGGATCCGGTCTGTTCGGGGCACACCATGATGAAAATTTCTTCCATATCTTGCCATAAATGGCGTTCATTATCGGCTTACTACTTTTCTGTAGGGTTTCGATTACTTCCTGCGAGAGTCCTCTGGCTCTCAGGATCTCGGCTTCAGTAACCAGGCTGTCAACTTTAGTTTGTGTAGGTCTGGATGGGTCAGAGGACCCTGTTGAAGAAGGTCGTGTCTCTGTGGAAGCGGAATCGGGCCTTCTAGAAACATGCTTGTCAGTGCACTGAACCAGCTCCTTCCTGGCCATAAAGGGGCCACCAAAATCGTTGTGACCTGATCCGTCCGGATCTTCTGCAACGTCCTGGGTAGCAATGGTATTGGTGGAAAAGCATATGCCAGGGTAAACTCCCAGGGGTGGGAGAACGCGTCCAGTCCTAGTGTCCCGTTTGAGGGGGGTCAGGGAGAAGAAGGTGTTTGATTTTGTGTTCTGAATGCTGGCAAATAGGTCCACATCAGGAGTTCCCCACCTCTGGACCAGGGCTAGGAATACCTCCTGGTTTAGAGACCATTCCCCTGGATGGAAGTCTCTCCGACTGAGATAATCCGCCTGGGAATTGTCCAATCCCCTTATATGAACTGCCGAGATTGACATCAGGTGGTTTTCTGCCCAGGAAAAAATCCTTCCAGCAGTCAGCTTCAGGATCGAGTGTCCTGTGCCCCCTTAGTGTCGGAGATATGCCACGGTGGTCATATTGTCGGACATCACCCGGACATGGTAGCCCTGGATGATGACAGACGCGGCTTTTAGCGCCTCTTCCACCGCTTTCAATTCCCTCAGATTTGAGGAACTGCGTCTCACATCTGGGGCCCACAACCCCTGGAAGTGGAAGCCTTCTATCACAGTGCCCCAGCCTCTCTGACTTGCATCTGTTGTGAGAACTCTGAGGGGAAGCTGATCCCAGCTGACTCCTCGGTGTAGATTCTGGGGGTTCAGCCACCATAACAGAGAGGATCTCACATGCGAGGGAAGGGGAATCTTCCTGGTTAAGGCCATCTGATGTCCTCTTGAGTATGCCAGGATGTGTGATTGAAGTGTTCTCGTATGGGCCTGTGCCCAGGAAACTGCTTGAATGCAGGATGTCAATGAACCCAGGACTGACATAGAGTCTCTTAGAGTCGAGGCTCTTTGATCTCTGAACCTGGAGATCCTGCGGACAAGATCGGTCTGACGGTCCTCGGGTAGAAAAGACATTCTCTTCTCCGAATCCAGAAGGATTCCTAGGAATTTCTTCTGTGGTGAAGGCTGGAGGTCTGATTTCTCCAGGTTCGGGATCCACCCGAGAGATTCTAGAATGTCGAGGACTCTTGTCACATCCTGATTGAGACGTGAAGCGGATGGAGCGATGATAAGAAAATCGTCCAGGTATGGTATGACACAGATCCCCTGTTGACGAATAAAGATTACCACTTCTGTCATGATCTTGGAGAAGACTCGTGGAGCCGATGAGACTCCGAACGGGAGGACATTGAATTGGTAATGACTGACCCATTTGTTTTGGGAGATCGCGAACTTGAGGAATCTTCTGTGGTCTGGGTGTATTGGCACATGATAGTATGCGTCCTTCAGGTCCAGCGTCGCCATCACCCAGTCCTGACCGATCAGCGGGATTGCTGATCTGATCGATTCCATTTTGAATCTCCGGTATTTTATTACCTGATTTAGAGGTTTCAGGTTGATAATGATGTGGTGTTTCCCTGAGGGTTTTTTCACCATGAAGAGGTGGGAATAGTGACCTTCTCCTATTTTCTGATGTGGTACATGGGAGATCACCTTCGCTCGAAGCAGGTCTAGGATATCCGGCATCAAAATTTCCCGAAGTCCTGGGGATTGTAGAGAAGTGATACAGACGATGGGGAGGAGGACTCTCGAACTCCAATCTTAGTCCCTCCCGTATGGTACGTAGGACCCACTGGTTTGTGGTAATCCCCTGCCACTGGGAAAGGAATCCCGAGAGTCGAACCCCGACCGGAGGGCAGTCATTGTTTTTCAGAGGCCTGAGTCGGTTGATGTTTCTGGCTTTTCCTCCCTTGGGGTAACTCCATCATCCTGATTTGCCCTTACCCCTGTAATTCTGCTGGGGGGTTTGGTCACGGGGGGGACGAAAAAAACGCTTCTTAGGGTTCTTTTGTTCAGGAAGGACCTTTTTCTTATCCGAAGCTTTGTCCAAGATTTCGTCCAGGATTGGCCCCAAAACATAATGACCCTGGAAAGGTATACCGCAAAGCTTAGACTTTGAGGTAATATCACCTCCCCCTTGAAACCTGGACATCAACCTTGGGCATTTCGAAAAGAGAACAGTCTCCCTCCAAGGGAAAACGGTTCTTGAGTTCTGATGGGACATTTAACCCTTTCTCTGGAAGGCCCCACTCATGGAGGATGAGGCTTTCTATATTTTCGTGTATGTGGAATCCCTTTACAGATTTGGGCTTTAACCCCCCGAACATGTCATCCTGTACAGAATGGCCCTCCACCCCCATGGTGCCCCTCACCATAGACACTAATTCCTCCAAATCCTCGGAGGAAAAGAGATATTTTTTTGTTGTCTGATTTGGGAGCAGAGGTAGAGGCAGAACTCTCATTCTCCCAACGGTCCCCTGAGTCAGAAGTATGCACTTCTCCTGAGTCAGAGTCAGAGACTACAGGGGCTATTTTCCTTTTCTTAGCAGGAGGAGACTGGTGTCGGGGGCTGGGAGAAGGTCGCCATGGAAGAATGAACTTCCTGCCTGATGAGAGTCCTGATGCTGTCCATAAGAGAGGGCTGTTCAGCACGCAGAACCTCGTCTGTGCATGGCTGGCAGAGCCTCTTTTTATATGTGGAGGGAAGCTTGGATGCACATGCAGCACACTTGCGACTGGCCTTCTTAGGGGCAGAAGCTTTGTCTCCCTAAAGGAGAGAGCGAGAAAGACGGACTAAGTCGCTTAAATTTGAGAAAATGGACAGCAAAGGACATCATCCCACTACTTACGGCAGGGGGGTGAGCGCTGGGCTCTGCAGAAGCAGAGTGAAGGGTTTTGTCGCCATCCATATCAGAGATCTGACTATAGAGGGTATAGACAGGAGGTCTTACCTGGAGGCTTCCTTAGCCAGGAATAAATAGGTTACCGAGGCTCCCAGCGAGATTTGGTGGTGCTCCTCCCCCTCGTGGTGTCCTTTGATGGGGGGGGGGGGTCAGGGACGCCCGTCCATGCCGCCACTGCATGTCCCGGCTCAGGACGCTGAACGGCGCGCGCGGGAGCTCCGGCGCAAGGAGCCGGCGAAAAAAACGGAAGTTCGGCTGAACGTCACTTCCGTTCCGGTGCGCGCGTGCCAGCTCCAGCAGCAGCGTGGAGGGAGGAGGAAGCCGGGGAGCTTGAGAAGGACCCCGGAGCACCGCACCGCCCTGCTTTGCCTCCCGAAAGAGGCGCAGGTAGGGCAGGCAGGGGTCCCAAGTCGCGTGGAAGGTCACGGAGATGGGAGCAGTCTGGATGGAGGAGAGCGGAGCCCCCGACCTCGACTGCCCGGCTAAAGGTACAGTGCTCCCGATCGCCGGCCACGGCAGCACTATCAGAGAACCTCTTCATGCCCCATAGGGGACAGGAAAAACACTGGTGGTTGCAGGAAGGGGAGGGGTATTTAACCTCTTTGTTTCCTGTCCCCTATTAGGGCGGGGAGACATCCTCCAACACTCCGATACTGCTGTCGTGGAAGGTGACTGGAGAAAAACGTAATGTTAAAAATAATAAAAACACAAAAAACCTGATATACTCACCCTCGGTAGTCCGCCGAGCCGCTCGCGCCGGCCGCCATCTTCCGTTCCCGGCGATGCATTGCGAAATTACCCAGAAGACTTTGCGGTCTCGCGAGACCACTAAGTCATCTGGGTAATTTCGCAATGCATCCTGGGAACAGAAGATGGCAGCCGGCGCAAGCGGGTCGGCGGAGCTTCGGTGGATCCCAAGCATTGGTAACCGCTTCCTGGATCCAGGCGCCAACGGAAAGTGAGTATGTAACTTTTTAATTTTAATATTTTAATTTTTTTTTTTAACAGGGATATCATGCCCACATTGCTATATACTACGTGGGCTGCACAATATACTACGTGGGCTGCGCAATATACAACATGGGCTGTGCAATATACAACGTGTGCTGCGCAATATACAAAATATACATAAATATTTTACATATATTTATGTAAAAATAAAAGTGAACAAAAAAAGTACAGCTATTTGGTATTGCCGCATCTGGAAAAACTTGGTCTAAAAAATTGTCACAGTAGTTAACCCCTTCAGTAAACACTGTAAAAAAGAAAAAGCGTGACATAAAACTGTTTTCTTTGCAAAGAGAGTGGAATAAAATAAAACAAAAAATATGTAAATAAACATTGTCTTGTCCCACAAAAAACAAGCTGCCACGCAGCTCTTGAAAACTAAAAAAGCCATAGCTCTCAGAAAACAGTGATGAAAAAACAATTATTTTATCTATAACATTTTTATTGCGTGAAAGTGCAAAAACTTAAGAAAATGATATAAATGTGGTACCACTATAATCATACTGACCCGAAGAATAAAATTGCTTTATCACTTTTACCACATGGTGAACGGCATTAAAAAAAAAAATCCTTAACTACTGCTTTTTGTTGTTCTGCCTTCCAAAAAGGGGAATAGAAAGCTAACAAAAAATGTTACATGCCAGAAATACCATTATACCAAAATAATGAACTCATCCAACAAAAACAAGCCCTCACAACTGTTAGCAGAAATATGAAAAAATTACAGCTCTTAACCTCTTAACTCCCAAGGGTGGTTTGCACGTTAATGACGGGGCCAATTTTTACAATTCTGATCACTGTCCCTTTATGAGGTTATAACTCTGGAACGCTTCAATGGATCCTGATTGTCAATTTTTTCCGTTGACTTCATGATGGTTGTAAAATTACTTTGATATTACGTGTGTTTATTTGTGACAAAAATAGAAATTTGGCGAAAATTTAGAAAATTTAGCAACTTTTCAAATTTGAATTTTTATGCCCTTAAATCACAGAGATATGTCACACAAAATACTTAATAAGTAACATTTCCCACAAGTTTTTGCATCAGCACAATTTGGGAACCAATTTTTTTTTTTGTTAGGGAGTTATGGGTTAAAAGTTGACCAATAATCTCATTATACACAGCACCATTTTTTTTTTTTTTTTTTAGGGACTATATCACATTTGAAGTAAATTTGAGGGGTTTACATGATAGAAAATACCCAAGTATGACACCATTCTAAAAACTGCACCCCTCAAGGTGCTCAAAACCACATTCAAGAAGTTTATTAACCCTTCAGGTGTTTCACAGGAATTTTTGGAATTTAAAAAAAAATAAAAATAAAAATAAAAAAATGAACATTTAACTTTTTTTCTCAAAAAATGTATTTCAGCTCCAATTTGTTTTATTTTACCAAGGGTAACAGGAGAAATTGGACCCCAAAAGTTGCTGTACAATTTGTCATGAGTAGGCTGATACCCTATAGGTGGGGAGAAACCAACCGTTTAAGTGCATGGCAGAGCTCGGAAGGGAAGGAGCGCCGTTTGGAATACTGACTTAGATGGATTGGTCTGCAAGCATCACATTGCATTTGCAGAGCCCCTGATGTGCCTAAACAGAAGAAACCCCCCACAAGTGACCCCATATTGGAAACTAGACCCCCCAAGGAACACAGCATAAAAATAAATAGAAGTAATTCTTGACCTGGTGCTGATTTGTTTATTCTGTCCCTCAAAGATCACAGTAAGGCCCAGTGCACATTTATCCTGCGCTCTGCACTGAGCACTTATACCAAGGTTCCCTTATAAATCCCTGAAATACATTAATTAGATAGAACCCCAATGGAAGATTCCATATAATGAGGAAGATGGAGGCACTGTGGACATGGTCTGACCTGTGATCCGGTGGTGTCGGTCTTTTTAGGATTGCATACACAGTTTTGTGCACCTCTGAAAAGGACACCGATGAAAAAAGGCCAGACAGAGTCCAGAGTAAATCTGCCGCCTCATTATAGTAATGAGATCCATCAGGGCTTTCATCTGAATCATTCCATTCAGAGATATAGATGAAAACCCCAATGTACAAGAGCTTCTCACAAAATTAAAATGTCATCAAAATTAATTTATTTCAGTTCTTCAATACAAAAAATGAAACCCATATACACTGCCTTGCAAAACTATTCAGCTCCCTGGAACTTTTCAACCTTTTACCACATATCATGCTTCAAACAAAGATACCAAATGTAATTTTTTTTTCTGAAGAATATAGTGTTGAGCGATACCCTCTGATATCCAGAAGTATCGGTATCGGATTGGATCGGCCGATATTCAAAAATTATCAGATATCACCGATACCAATGCAAGTCAATGGGACAAAAATATCGGAATTAAATTAAACCCTTGTTTTCCTTCATGTAGAATGAACCTACAAGGAAAGTAACTAAGAAAAATGTAGGATGTATTGGGAGAGGTGGAGAAGACATTAAAGGCATACAGCTTTAGGCCAATCAAATGGAATAGCAGGAATTCATTATTATTATTTTTTTTTTTTTTTAAGACGTTTGTAACTACGAAGATATTGACTGTTAATTTTTTTTATATTTTGTCAGATATTTGTTGTTTCACTACTTCCATGCTCTTCACCTTCTTTTTTTACTTCTCCCACACTTTGTTCTTCATCGTCCTCAGCAGCAGCATCTTTTTCATCAACTTCTCCTTCACCTTATTCATCATCTTCACCTTCTTCCTAATTTTTTTTTTTTTTTTTTACATTCATCATATTCTTTATATTCAACTATTCTTTTTCATATTCTTCTTCTTCGTCATATTCTTATTAGGGACAGACCTTCCTGTAGTTATCTATAAATGTTTGAAGATTACACCTTCTGTTCTGCCTGTCACAAAAGATTTACAACAGGATTTGTCCATGTTCAGTTTTTCCAGGGGCACCATGAGGAAGAACAGACTCACCCCCATACACTGCTTAGTCTTCTGCTTATAATTTAGATAATATCTTTTGCTCTGATTTTTAGTTTTATGCTTAATGTTCTTCTGCTCTGTTCTGCAGCTTCTTGTTCTTCTGCTTCTCCGTCTTCAGTGTCATAGTCTCCAGGGTCATAGTCTCCAGGGTCGTGGTCTCCAGGGTCGTCGTCTTCAGGGTCGTCGTCTTCAGGGTCGTCGTCTTCAGGGTCGTCGTCTTCAGGGTCGTCGTCTTCAGGGTCGTCGTCTTCAGGGTCGTCGTCTTTAGGGTCGTCGTCTTTAGGGTCTTGAACTTGGAAATGTAGCAGAAGGTACAAAAAGGCTAAGGAACTACCGAGAACCAGCTGACGATACTAGAACCCAGATGGGTAGCCGAAGGTACAAGAGCCAATGGAACTACCGAGGCACAGCTGATGGTACTGGAACCCGGTTACTAAGCATGAGGTACCCGTGCCAGAAAGCACTACCAAGGACCACCAGATGTTGGTGGAACTCTGATACCCAGAAGGAGGCACCTAAGCCAAAGGCTCTGCCCAGAACCAGCTGACTGTACTGGAACCAGGATGGGGAGCAGAAGGTACAACAGCAAAAGACACTGCCGAGAACCAGCTGACTGTACTGGAACCTGGATGGCTACCCGAAGGTACAAGAGCCAATGAAACTACCAAGGACCAGCTGATGGTACTGGAACCAGGGGGACCTATTCAAGCTTGTCTTCCTAAGAACCAGGTAATGGTGCTGGAACTCAGGCAGCAGAAGGTCTCCAGGAAAAAAAATTGTTAGGCCACGAGCCAGCCATAGTTACCGAAAACACAGTCCTATAGGGGGAGCTTGTCCTATTGGCACCATGGAACCAGCCTTCATTGCCTGTTCCCGCAGCCCACATAGGAAGCACCTAAACTGCAGGCACCATAGAGTCAGCTAACCTGACCGCAACACAACAGGACATTGTATTGGAGGCAAAGTGACCTTGACACTACCCGGAAAGAGCTGGCGTGCTGGAACCAGGCTGGGCAGGAGGGAGTACCTGTGCCAAAGACACTTCTTAGCAGCAACTGGCGGTGTCCCTTCTTGAGGCGTGATCTCTGCATCACCCCACCCTCGCTCTACATACTGACTACTGGAGATTTGTGTAACTCCTTCCTCTGGACGGATGTCTTCCTCCTCCATTGACTCCTCCTCATCCTCCTCACAAAGTGTCCCCTGCCTAGGCCTTTGTGAGGAACCATGTTGCACAGACTGTCCAGAAGCAGATGGCGTTTGTGACTACTCATCCTCCACCTCTTCCACAACCTCATCCCTTAGTGCTTGCAGTGTTCTTTCAAGCTGGCAGATAAGGGGGATAGACATGCTGACTACTGCATCATCTGCACTCGCCTTCCACGTGGAATCAAAGGCACGTAAAACCTGGCATATGTCCTTCATAGTGGCCCACTAAGTGGTTGTGAAGTCTGAACGGTGCGCAGTGCGACTTATTTGCGCCTGATGCAGCTGGTACTCCATTACTGCTGGCTGCTGCTCACACAACTGCTCCAACATATGTAATATTGAATTCCACCTGGTGGGTAGGTCACATATGATGCGATATTCCAGAAGGCGGAATCTGCACTGCAGATCTGCAATGCGCGATCTTGCCATGCTGGAACGCCGCAAGTGAGCACACTCTAGGCGGACCTTGTGCAGCAGTGCATCAAGATCCGGATAGTCCCTCAAAAAACTCTGAACGACCAAGTTGAGCACATGTGCCAGACATGGGATGTGAGTGAGGTTGCCTAGGCCCAGAGCTGCAACCAGATTTCAGCCATTGTCACACTACCATGCCTGGCTGGAGATTCGCTGGCACAAACCACACGTCGCTCTCCTGCTTGATGGCATTCCAGAGCTCCTGCGCTGTGTGGCTTCGATTCTCCAAATAAATTAATATCAATATGGCCTGTGGACGTTTGGCCACAGCTGTGCTCATATCAGTTGTAACAGGTAAGCGTTCATGGGTCCATGTGGAGGTAGACTGTGACGGCTCCTGCAGCGATGATTCCGAGGAACTGGAGTATGAGGGGTCAATGTGTACAGACTGGATTCCTGCAATCCTTGGAGTTGGCAGAACACGTACAGCACCACTCTCAAGATCTGTACCCAGCTCCACATTTAAGGTACCTTCACACGAAACGACTTTGTAACGATATCGCTAGCGATCCGTGACGTTGCAGCGTCCTCGCTAGCGATATCGTTGAGTGTGACACGCAGCAGCGATCAGGATCCTGCTGTGATGTCGCTGGTCGCTGAATAAAGTCCAGAACTTTATTTGGTCGTCCGATCGCCGTGTATCGTTGTGTTTGAAAGCAAAAGCAACGATACCAGCGATGTTTTACACTGGTAACCAGGGTAAACATCGGGTTACCAAGCGCAGGGCCGCGCTTAGTAACCCGATGTTTACCCTGGTTACCAGCGTAAAAGTAAAAAAAACAAACAGTACATACTCACCTGCGCGTCCCCCAGCGTCTGCTTCCTGCTCTGACTGAGATCCGGCCCTAAAGTGAAAGTGAAAGCACAGCGGTGACGTCACCGCTCTGCTGTTAGGGCCGGAGCTCAGTCAGTGTCAGGAAGCAGACACTGGGGGACGCGCAGGTGAGCATGTACTGTTTGTTTTTTTTACTTTTACGCTGGTAACCAGGGTAAACATCGGGTTACTAAGCGCGGCCCTGCGCTTAGTAACCCGATGTTTACCCTGGTTACCCGGGGACCTCGGCATAGTTGGTCGCTGGAGAGCGGTCTGTGTGACAGCTCTCCAGCGACCAAACAGCGACGCTGCAGCGATAGGCATCGTTGTCGCTATCGCTGCAGCGTCGCTTCGTGTGAAGGTACCTTTACCCAATGAGCAGTGAGGGAAAGGTATGGTCCCTGTCCATGGTGACTGGTCCATGCATCGGTGGTGAGGTGGACCTTGCTACTGATGACGCTAAGTAGCGCGTGTTTAATGTTTCCCTCCACATGCTTTTGCAGGGCAGGGATGTCTTGCCTGCTGAAATAAGAGCGGCTGGGCACTTTGTATTGTGGGACTGCCAATGCCATCAAGTTAGGGAAGCTGTCAGTCTCCCCCAGCCTGAATGACAGCATTTCAAGGAAAAGAGGACTAAACTCTATAGCGCCACCTGTTGGAAGTAGCGATCCTACAAGTCACAATCAACCCTTTAACGAGTCGTACAATATGACTTAGGATAAAAGCCAAATCAGTATCTCAATTCGCAGACACGGTGTTTCGGGCTGTTGGCCCTCGTCAGTGCGAAGCATGAGAAATGATTTGGCTAGGTGAGAGGCTCTGGAGTGGGGTCTAAGGGGTAACGTTTCTCCTTATGGAGTGACATACCATCTCTGGCTTGTCAAGGTAAGGAGGCTTATTGGCCGTGCAATGCTCCTCTGGGAATTTAAATATGCAAATTGCCTCTTCTGAGGCGAGCCAGGCGGCGCCAGGTCTCATACACAGGATAATGCTGTACAGCCCAGACAATCACTGCACGTCCACAACAAAGATGGCTACGGCATTTCATGGCCTGGCAGACAATCCCTGCACTGTGATTGGGTCTCTAAAGTCCGCCAAACCTGCTGGGTGGAGACTGCAGTTACCTCTGAATAATCCCGGAAATGCTCACTGGTCGCCGAGTAAAAGTGATACTCGGGAGAGTAAGGCCATGTTCACACTTTGCGGTTTTTACCGCGGAACCTCCGCGATTTTGCCGCTGCGGGTCCTCTGCAGTTTCCATTGCATTTACATTTACATGTAAACCTATGGAAACTGCAAACCGCTGTGCACATGCTGCGGGAAAAACCGCGCAGAAACGCAGCGGTTTACATTCCGCAGCATGTCACTACTTTGTGCAGAATCACTGCGATTCTGCACACATAGGAATGCATTGATCCGCTTACTTCCCGCATGGGGCTGTGCCCACGTTGCGGGAAGTAAGCGGATCATGTGCGGATCGTACCCGGGGTGGAGGAGAGGAGACTCTCCTCCAGGCCCTGGGAACCATATTTGTGTGTAAAAAAAAAAAGAAAGAATTAAAATAAAAAATAATGTTATACTTACCTCTCAGCGCTGCACGCGGCCGTCCGGTCGGAGTTGCTGTGCAAACAGGACCTGCGGTGACGTCGCGGTCACATGACTGATGTCACGAAGGGTCCTTCTCGCACATCATCTTTGGAACCGGACCGCTGCGTGCAGCGCCGAGGAGATCGGGACATCAGAGGGTGAGTATATAACCTTTTTTTTTTTTTTTATTTTAACATTACTATTGATGCTGCATATTGCTGCATATGCAGCATCAATAGTATAGGCGGAAACCCGCAGCGGAAACCGCAAAACAAACCGCGATAAATCTGCAGGGATAACCGCAGCGGTTTTGCCCTGCAGATTTATCAAATCCGCTGCGGGAGAACCCGCAGAGGACCCCGCAAAGTGTGAACATGGCCTAAAGAGTAGTGGCAAGCACGTTCCTTCATCACTAGCTACTATCTTTTTATAGGAGCATAGTAAGGTCGGCCACTCTACCTTTAAGAGTACCCCCAGGGCAGGGATCCCTGCCATAGTTTACATATGAGTGTGAAGGGAAGAATTACAGACAACCTGTCTGATGCAAGTGTTACACAACAGAACTGAATGCCTTTTGTATTTCTCTGCAGTGAGAGAGTGCCAATAGTATCATGGTGGATAAATAATTCTTCATTCCAAGAGTGTGAATTTTGCTTCCTGTATAACCAAATGGCTCTCTAAACTTAATTTGTTGCTGCTTATATAGAATACAGAGCTTGCATGACTATAACAGATGTGCATAAATTTATCTTAAGAGTGCATTGGATTCATCCACTGTTATGGCATAACTTAGGATTTATTCCCAGCGAAGATTTGCCCACTTCATAAAGTTGGCAGAGCTATCCAGAAATAGCTTAAATATGAAAAAGAAAAGTAGCAACAGGAAACTGTTCGTGGCACATTCCCTGAGTTTTTCCAGCAAGATGGTGCACCACCACATTACGGGTGTCAGGTCAGAGCATTCCGACATGAACAGTTTCCTGGAAAGTAGATTGGTCGTCCTGCGCCAGTTGAATGGCCACCAAGGTCTCCCGACCTGACCCCTTAGCCTTTTATCTTTGGGGTCATCTGAAGGCAATTGTCTATGCTGTGAAGATACGAGATGTGCAACATCTGAAACAAGGGATACTGGAAGCCTGTGCGATATTGCTATCTGTGTCAAGAGTGGGAGAAGAGGGTTGCATTGACAATCCAACACAATGGGCAGCACTTTAAGCATTTTATGAGTCATATACTTGTAAATAACTTATGAAAGAATAAAGTTACATTAATACCAAGCACATCATTGTTTTTCTTGTGAAATTCTCAATAAGTTTGATGTCACGTGACCCTCTTCTCATTGAAAAAAATAAAGTTGGATCCAAAATGGCCAACTTCAAAATGGCCACCATGGTCACCACCCATCTTGAAATGTTTTCCCCTTCCCATATATTAATGTGCCACAAATAGGAAGTTGATATCATCAAAAATTCCCATTTTATTTAGGTGTATCCATATAAATGGCCCACCCTGTATATAACAAAATTAAAAAAAAAAAATTATACCTTCCCTTTAGCATATGTTCACATGGAGCATTTTTGCTTTAGTTTATCCTTTTACATTTCTGAGGGCTCTCACTCCTACATTTGGGAGGTCCCTCCTGCTTTCCAAATTGCTACCAACAGATAGTGGAATACATATTCCCATCCCTTTACATGCACATTTGAGTTTTGGGCTTCACCCACCACCACAACTACGTCCACCGTCATGACATTATATGGCCCTCGCTTAACATTTTCAAAGAGCCAGGAGGTGCCATGAAACCTGAGTTTTGTGAGCTCCACATTTCATTTTTGACACCGGATCCCAATGGAGCCACTGTCATAGTGAGTGAAGCCACTGTAAGGTGACTATAATTCACCAGAAGCATTAGAATTAAATTCTGAATATCCTGAATATGGTATATGCAAGCGAGGGCTGTTGTGAATTCTGTTTTCGGGCTCCCTCCGGTGGTTGTAGGTGGTAGTGCAGTTGTCCCTGGTTTGCAGCCCTGGTCAGGTGTTTTTACTAATTGCAGTTCTGACTGGGCTATTTAGGCTTGCAGGATCCATTAGTCCTTGCCAGTCCATTGTTTTTGGAGATCTTGTCCTTGCCTGGTTCCTTTCTCCTTGCTGCTAAATCTGCAAAGATAAGTGTCTGGTTTCCTTGTTGCACACATGCGGTGTGCTTTATGATTCAGTATTTTCCATTGTTTTTGTCCAGCTCTGATTGTGTCAATGTTTTTAAACCCAAAAAATTTGGACCTGTCACCAGAAAACAAATCTGGAATAGGAATCTTTGGCTCTAAAACAGGAGTCTGCACGATATAATCAGAAATTCCCTGTACCCTAGCAGCAAGTTGAAGCTAATTCCTGAACATTCATGCTCACACAAGATTCATCAGCCACCCAGAGGTAAAGAGGGAAGAGAAAAAAAAAAGCAAAGCAAACTGCAGAGAGAAAAAAAAAATGGCTCACCACTTTTCTTCCCTTCTTCTGGGATGCATTTAACTCATTATAGGCCAGTCGTACTATTATGATGCTACGCCTTTGGCTAAAAATAAACCCCAGTTTTGGACACAGGTGACCATGCGTATGGCACCAGCCCATCAGGAAGATTGTCGATTTTTGGTGTTGCATAGTTTGCATGATGCGATCGTACTGGGTTTTCCGTGGTTGCAGGTACACAATCCGGTGTTGGATTCTCAGGAGTTGCAGATGTACATTCCACATTCTTTAGTTAGATTGTGGAATCTTTTTGTATTGTCTGCTGTGGGT
Source organism: Ranitomeya variabilis (assembly GCF_051348905.1). Classification (NCBI taxonomy): domain Eukaryota; kingdom Metazoa; phylum Chordata; class Amphibia; order Anura; family Dendrobatidae; genus Ranitomeya; species Ranitomeya variabilis. The sequence goes on along the minus strand of NC_135232.1, from coordinate 1,119,901,979 downwards.
ATTTTTCTAGTGTTTTAATACTGACTGCTTAGTACTCTGTCCTATCTTTTTCTGTTTAGCTAGTTTGGCCTCCTTTGCTGGAATTTGATTTCTGCCTCTGTGTGATCCAAACCCTAACTTTAAGACCAAACCTAACCCTAACTTTAGCCCCAACCCTAACGCTAACTTTAGCCCCAACCCTAACTTTAGCCCTAACCCTAACTTTAGCCCCAACCCTAGCCCTAATGGGAAAATGGAAATAATTTTTTTTTTAATTTTATTATTTTCCCTAACTAAGGAGGTGATGAAGAGGGGTTTGATTTACTTTTATAGCGTTTTTTATAGTGGATTTTTATGATCACACACTAAAAGACGCTTTTTGTAGCAAAAAAGTTTTTGTCTCCACATTTTGAGACCTATAATTTTTCCATATTTTGGTCCATAAAGTCATGTGAGGTCTTGTTTTTTGCGGGACGAGTTGATGTTTTTATTGCTAACATTTTCGGGCACGTGACATTTTTTTGATCGCTTTTTATTCCGATTTTTGTGAGGCAGAATGACCAAAAACCAGCTATTCATGAATTTTTGGGGGAGTAGTTTATACCGTTCCGCATTTGGTAAAATGGAAAAAGCAGTTTTATTCTTTGGGTCAGTACGATTACAGCGATACCTCATTTATATTTTTTTTATGTTTTGGTGCTTTTATACGATAAAAGCTATTTTATAGAAAAAATAATTATTTTGGCATCGCTTTATTCTGAGGACTATAACTTTTTTATTTTTTGGCTGATGATGCTGAATGGTGGCTCATTTTTTGCAAGACAAGATGACGTTTTCAGCGATACCATGGTTATTTATATCCGTCTTTTTGATCGCATGTTATTCCACTTTTTGTTCGGCAGTATGATAATAAAGCGCTGTTTTTTGCCTCGTTTTTTTTTACGGTGTTCATTGAAGGGGTTAACTAGTGGGACTGTTTTATAGGTCTGTTCATTACGGACGAGGCAATACTAAATGTTTTATTTTATTTATTTTATTTTTATTTTTTTTTACACATGTGGAAATTTTTTTTTTTTTTTTTTTTACTTTGTCCCAGGGGGGGACATCCCAGATCGCTGATCTGACAGTTTGCACAGCGATCTAACTTCCAGCGCTGCAGGCTTACCAGCGCCTGCTCTGAGCAGGCGCTTGGTAAGCCACCTCCCTGCAGGACCCGGATGCAGCCCCGCGGCCATTTTGGATCTAGGGCCTGCAGGTAGAGGAGGTAAGAGACGCTCAGAGCAACGCAATCACATTGCGCTGCTCCGGGGGTCTCAGGGAAGCACGCAGGGAGCCCCCTCCCTGCGCGATGCTTCCCTATCCCGCCGGAACACTGCGATCATGTTTGATCGCGGTGTGCCAGGGGTTAATGTGCCGGGGGCGGTCCGTGACCGCTCCTGGCACATAGTGCCGGATGTCAGCTGCGATAGTCAGTTGACACCCGGCCGCTATTGGCCGCGCTCCCCCCGTGAGCGCGGCCGATCACATATGACATACTATCCAGTCACTGGGAATTAAGTCCCAGGTCACCTTGACAGGATAGTACGTCATATGGCATTAAGGGGTTAAGGTAAGCGACCGTTTAATAAAAAAAACAAAAACACAAGTCTCATTTAGGAGCCTGGAAAAGCCAGGAATAGTTTTAGTCCAGCATTGGACAACGTAAAGTGCTAACGAATATGTATGACCTATCTAAATCACAATTTGGGAAGAGACATATATGCTGACAAGGGAGAAATGAATGCTGCTCTGGGACAACGAACTGGACATGGTTGTGTCTGTACAACTGCAGGTTGTGGGCAAGAGGCTCAGTGCCTCCATCCTGGACAGCAGATTGGGAAGGATGTAACAGAGGGGAAGGGACAGTGGTTTCACTCACCTACTGGGGAGTTGCTTATGTCAGAATTATATGGCGTATGCTAGCAGAGGTATTATGTCAAATTTTCCTTTACAAAACGGATGTGTGGGTAAAATTTTCGAACTAGCAGTATATATATATACTAGATGGCAGCCCGATTCTAAAGAATCGGGAGTCTAGAATCCATATATACTTTATTTATTCAAATGTAAGAATAATACAATTAATAAATAATAGTAAGAATGAACAAAAAATGGCTGCACTCACCAGCTCTTGACAATTCTTGACAGTACGGCACATTTCTGATTGGTCGCTCGCGGCAGGCGGCAACCAATCAGAAAAGTGCCGCGCACCACGAAGGCATATATCTTTGTCCACCCTGAGCGGGTGTAGGACGCTGGTGACGTCACTTATCTCCGGACATTATCTCCGGACAAAGCCACGGACGTTGGCACAAATTGCCGGAAGTAGTATTCTAGGCAATTATATATTAGATTTTAATGTTATCAGTGTTTACCTTTGAACGTTTATATTGTATTGTCCTGTCACCAGCCATGTGTACAATTATCGGCCGAAAGCCTCTCTGGAACCAATAATCACCCCATGTAAAGGTATCTTTATAAGTTAAAGATTCAGAATACTATGACTTTTATCATATCCTGAACAGTCAAGTTTTTTATGAACCGTTAAGGTTTTCTGGTTGAAGTAAAAAAAACTCTGCGTGTTTACAGTTTGAAACCATAAAATGTTGAAAAATTATGTCATTCTTGAGTATATCACTCAATGGTGCTCATAAACGTGTCAAATTTGATCTATAATATACTTTAATATACGTTACTTTAATCTTTAATATACTTATGTCTGGGGCCCTGTTCTTCACACAGGGGGTCTGAAACACCGCACAGTGGTTCAAAATATCGCTGTGCTCTGCCTGGGGCCCCTGTGCTCTGCCTGGGGCCCCATATGCTGCCTGGGGCCCCTGTGCTCTGCCTGGGGCCCCATATGCTGCCTGGGGCCCCTGTGCTCTGCCTGGGGCCCCTGTGCTCTGCCTGGGGCCCCATGTTCTGCCTGGGGCCCCATGTTCTGCCTGGGGCCCCTGTGCTCTGCCTGGGGCCACTGTGCTCTGCCTGGGGCCCCATATGCTGCCTGGGGCCCCTGTGCTCTGCCTGGGGCCCCATATGCTGCCTGGGGCCCCTGTGCTCTGCCTGGGGCCCCATAGGCTGCCTGGGGCCCCTGTGCTCTGCCTGGGGCCCCATAGGCTGCCTGGGGCCCCTGTGCTCTGCCTGGGGCCCCATATGCTGCCTGGGGCCCCTGTGCTCTGCCTGGGGCCCCATATGCTGCCTGGGGGCCCCTGTGCTCTACCTGGGACCACTGTGCTCTGCCTGGGACCACTGTGCTCTGCCTGGGGCCCCATGTTCTGCCTGGGGCCACTGTGCTCTGCCTGGGGCCCCATAGGCTGCCTGGGGCCCCTGTGCTCTGCCTGGGACCACTGTGCTCTGCCTGGGGCCCCATATGCTGCCTGGGGCCCCTGTGCTCTGCCTGGGGCCACTGTGCTCTGCCTGGGGCCCCATATGCTGCCTGGGGCCCCTGTGCTCTGCCTGGGGCCCCATATGCTGCCTGGGGCCCCTGTGCTCTGCCTGTGGCCCCTGTGCTCTGCCTGGGGCCCCTGTGCTCTGCCTGGGGCCACTGTGCTCTGCCTGGGGCCCCATATGCTGCCTGGGGCCCCATATGCTGCCTGGGGCCCCTGTGCTCTGCCTGGGGGCCCTGTGCTCTGCCTGGGGGCCCTGTGCTCGGCCTGGGGCCCCTGTGCTCTGCCTGGGGCCCCATATGCTGCCTGGGGCCCCTGTGCTCTGCCTGGGGCCCCTGTGCTCTGCCTGGGGCCCCTGTGCTCTGCCTGGGGCCCCATATGCTGCCTGGGGCCCCATATGCTGCCTGGGGCCACTGTGCTCTGCCTGGGGCCCCATAGGTTGCCTGGGGCCCCTGTGCTCTGCCTGGGACCACTGTGCTCTGCTGGGGCCCCATATGCTGCCTGGGGCCCCTGTGCTCTGCCTGGGGCCACTGTGCTCTGCCTGGGGCCCCATATGCTGCCTGGGGCCCCTGTGCTCTGCCTGGGTGTAGGACACTGGTGACGTCACTTATCTCCGGACATTAGCTCCGGACATTAGCTCCGGACATTAGCTCCGGACAAAGCCACGGAAGTTGGCACAAATTGCATGACCGCGTATGCCGAGTAGGGTCTTTTCCTACGTATGCAACCTAACCACCCACCGACCCAACCCCTTTCCTTAAATAAAACATAACCAATTAATTATTTGGATATTTTGGCCACAGCGGCCAACCTTTATTAACAAAATTAACATAAACATAAATACAACAGTATAAATTCGAGGGGAGGGTTCTTGGAGCTAAAAAGATCTGGCAAAACCCCACAAAAGAAGATCGACCACCATATTACCCTCAGCCGTGAAAACCAGCTCGAGGGCACCGTACATCCCGTTCCGGGAAGAGAAAAAACCACCAACAGCTCCCAGGGTAAAAACCCCGTCCAGAGCCCATACCAAAAATGCCAGATCCAACCCCACCACATTTTAAATTGCCAGCAATTATGCTCCAATTCCTTCCCCCAACCAATCAGCGTCAACTCCAAGAACCCCCACCCCCCCACCGCCACTGTGACAATAAACAAAATAAAATGTAAATAATGAACCAAACACCCGCATACAAATTGAAATCCCAAAACCCAATTTTTTTTATTTTTTTATATAAATATACATAAATATATAACTTCCCTCGCCATATTGATATATAAACTCTTCACAACAATTCCCCCCCCCCCCATTAAAAAACCCCTTAAGCACAAGCCAACAAGGGAGGGTGGGTGGGTCTTCTTCCTGAATTAAGGTAGGGAATGGCGGTTTTCCCGCACTTTCCCTACTACCTCCCCCCTTTCTAACTCCTCCCCCCCTTGCCATCCTCCTATCCCCAGCCGCAGCATTATTCAAAAAGACCGCCCGGCTCAAAGCAGTCATGGGGGGCCTCCACCCAGCTGTGCTTTGTTCCGGCCCCCATCTGGAAGTAGTATTCTAGGCAATTAGATATTAGAGATAGAGAGAGATAGATAGATAGATATATATATATATATATACTAGCTGTACTACCCGGCTTCGCCCGGGTTAATGACTGCTGTTAGCAAAATAGAATGTGTTAACAAAAATTTATTCTGCACACAAAAACCACAAAACAAATAGATAGAAATGTAATTATTAAAAGGCAAAAACTAAGCAAATAGAAGCATTTCACAACATATATTAGCTTTGTTATACTGAGAATGTCTTTGTTGCCTATATTAACCAATCAGAGCTCAGGTTAATTAACTGTAGCAAAATAGAAGCTGAGCTGTGATTGGTTGCTATTGGCAGCCTGATAAATCCCCAGCCAACAGGAAGCCCTCCCCCCTGGCAGTATATATTAGCTCACACATACACATAATAGACAGGTCATGTGACTGACAGCTGCCGTATTTCCTATATGGTACATTTGTTGCTCTTGTAGTTTGCTTATTAATCAGATTTTTATTTTTGAAGGACAATACCAGACTTGTGTGTGTTTTAGGGCGAGTTTTATGTGTCAAGTTGTGTGTGTTGAGTTGCGTGTGGCGACATGCATGTAGCGACTTTTGTGAGATGAGTTTTGTGTGGCGACATGCGTGTAGCAACATTTTGTGTGTTGAGTTGCATGTGACAGGTTAGTGTAGCAAGTTGTGTGCAGCAAGATTTGTGCATGGCGAGTTTTGCGCGTGGCGAGTTTTATGTGTGGTGCATTTTGAGTATGTGCAAGTTTTGTGTGAGGCAACTTTTGCATGTGGTGCAACTTTTGTACATGTGGCAATTTTTCTGTGTGTGCAAGTTTTGCATGAGGTGAGTTTTCCATGAGGTGAGTTTTGCACGTGTGGCGAGTTTTGCGTGAGCCTAGTTTTGCATATGGCGAGTTTTGCATGTAGCGAGTTTTGAGTGGTGACTTTTGTGTTTCGACTTTTATGTGGCGAGGTTGGTGTGTGTGTGTGGTGAAATGTGTGCTGAGGGTGGTATATGTGTTCAAGCACGTGGTAGTGTGTGGCGCATTTTGTGTTTGTGTTCATATCCCCGTGTGTGGTGAGTATCCCATGTCGGGGCCCCACCTTAGCAACTGTACGGTATATACTCTTTGTCGCCATCGCTCTCATTCTTTAAGTCCTCATTGTTCACATCTGGCAGCTGTCAATTTTCCTCCAACACTTTTCCCTTCACTTTTTCCCCATTATGTAGATAGGAGCAAAATTGTTTGGTGAATTGGAACGCGCGGGGTTAAAATTTCACCTCACAACATAGCCTATGACGCTCTCGGGGTCCAGACGTGTGACTGTGCAAAATTTTGTGGCTGTAGCTGCGACGGTACAGATGCCAATCCCGGACATACACACATACATACATACACACATTCAGCTTTATATATTAGATATACCTGTATGTAATCTCCTGTATATAGTATATACCTGTGTGTCATCTCACCTATATATAGTATATATCTGTGTGTCATCTCCTGTATATAGTATATACCTGTATGTCATCTCCTCCTATACATAGCATATACCTGTGTCATCTCCTCCTGTATATACTATATACCTGTAGGTAATCTGCTCCTGTATATAGTATATACCTGTGTGTCATCTCCTCCTGTATATAGTATATACCTGTATGTCATCTCCTCCTGTATGTAGTATGTACCTGTATGTCATCTCCTCCTCTATATAGTATATACCTGTGTGTCATCTCTCCTGTATATAGTATATATCTGTGTGTCATCTCCTCCTGTATATAGTATATACCTGTGTGTCATCTCCCCTGTAAATAGTATATACCTGTGTGTCATCTCCTGTATATAGTATATAGCTGTATGCCATCTCCTCCTGTATTAGCCCTCGTTCACACGTTATTTGGTCAGTATTTTTACCTCAGTATTTGTAAGCTAAAATGGCAGCCTGATAAATCCCCAGCCAACAGTAAGCCCACCCCCTGGCAGTATATATTAGCTCACACATACACATAATAGACTGGTCATGTGACTGACAGCTGCCGGATTCCTATATGGTACATTTGTTGCTCTTGTAGTTTGTCTGCTTATTAATCAGATTTTTATTTTTGAAGGATACCAGACTTGTGTGTGTTTTAGGGCGAGTTTCGTGTGTCAAGTTGTGTGTGTTGAGTTGCGTGTGGCGACATGCATGTAGGGACTTTTGTGAGATGAGTTTTGTGTGGCGACATGCGTGTAGCAACTTTTTGTGTGTCGAGTTGCATGTGACAGGTTAGTGTAGCAAGTTGTGTGCAGCAAGTTTTGCGCATGGCGAGTTTTGCGCGTGGCGAGTTTTATGTGTGGTGCCTTTTGAGTATGTGCAAGTTTTGTGTGAGGCAACTTTTGCATGTGTTGCAACTTTTGTGCATGTGGCAATTTTTCTGCGTGTGGCAATTTTTCTGCGTGTGCAAGTTTTGCGTGTGGCGAGTTTTGCACGTGTGGCGAGTTTTGCATGTGGAGAGTTTTGCGCGTGGCGAGTTTTGAGCGGCGACTTTTGTGTTTCTACTTTTATGTGGCGAGGTTGGTGTATGTGTGGTGAAATGTGCACTGAGGGTGGTATATGTGTTCGAGCACGTGGTAGTGTGTGGCGCATTTTGTGTGTGTGTTCATATCCCCGTGGTGGTGTGATTATCCCATGTTGGGGCCCCACCTTAGCAACTGTACAGTATATACTCTTTGGTGCCATCGCTGTCATTCTTTAAGTCCCCCTTGTTCACATCTGGCAGCTGTTAATTTGCCTCCAACACTTTTCCTTTCATTTTTTCCCCATTATGTAGATAGGGGCAAAATTGTTTGGTGACTTGGAAAGCGCGGGGTTAAAATTTCACCTCACAATATAGCTTTGACGCTCTCAGGGTCCAGACGTGTGACTGTGCAAAATTTTGTGCCTGTAGCTGCGACGCCTCCAACACTTTTCCTTTCACTTTTTCCCCATTATGTAGATAGGGGCAAAATTGTTTGGTGAATTGGAAAGCGCGGGGTTAAAATTTCACCTCACAACATAGCCTATGACGCTCTCGGGGTCCAGACGTGTGACTGTGCAAAATTTTGTGGCTGTAGCTGCTACGGTTCAGATGCCAATCCCGGACATACATACATACATACATACATACATACACACACACACACATTCAGCTTTATATATTAGATATACCGTATATACTCGAGTATAAGCCGAGATTTTCAGCCCAAATTTTTGGGCTGAAAGTGCCCCCTCGGCTTATACTCGAGTCACGGTCGGCGGGTGAGGGGGAGAGGGCGCTGATGCATACTCACCTAGTCCCGGCGCTCCTGTCGCTCCCCCTGCCCGTCCCACGGTCTCCGGGTGCAGCAGCCTCTTCCCCTGAGCGGTCACGTGGGACCGCTCATTAGAGAAATGAATAGGCTGCTCCACCTCCCATAGGGGCGGAGCCGCCTATTCATTTCTCTAATGAAGCGGTGCCGGTGACCGCTGATAGAGGAAGAGGCTGCGGCACCGAAGACCAGCTGTCCGGGGGAAGGAGCGGCACGCCGGGAGCAGGTAAGTATCGCATATTCACCTGTCCTCGTTCCACACGCCGGGCGCTGTCTCCATCTTCCCGGCGTCTCTCTCTCTCCTCACTGACTGTGCAGGTCAGAGGGCGCGATGACGCATATAGTGTGCGCGCCGCCCTCTGCCTGATCAGTCAGTGCAGAGAGACGCCGGGAAGATGGCGCCGAGGAGCTGCAAGACAGGTGAGTATGTGTTTTATTATTTTTATTGCAGCAGCACAGCTATGGGGCAATAATGGACGGTGCAGAGCACTATATGGCAGAGCTATGGGGCAATGGTGCAGAGCACTGTATGGCACAGCTATGGGGCAACGGTGCAGAGCACTATATGGCACAGCTATGGGGCAGTAATGGTGCAGAGCACTATATGGCACAGCTATGGGGCAGTAATGGTGCAGAGCACTATATGGCACAGCTATGGGGCAGTAATGGTGCAGAGCACTATATGGCACAGCTATGGGGCAATAATGGTGCAGAGCACTATATGGCACAGCTATGGGGCAATAATGGTGCAGAGCACTATATGGCACAGCTATGGGGCAGTAATGGTGCAGAGCACTATATGGCACAGCTATGGGGCAATAATGGTGCAGAGCACTATATGACACAGCTATGGGGCAATAATGGTGCAGAGCACTATATGGCACAGCTATGGGGCAGTAATGGTGCAGAGCACTGTATGTCACAGCTATGGGGCAATAATGGTGCAGAGCACTATATGGCACAGCTATGGGGCAGTAATGGTGCAGAGCACTGTATGGCACAGCTATGGGGCAATAATGGTGCAGAGCACTGTATGGCACAGCTATGGGGCAATAATGGTGCAGAGCACTGTATGGCACAGCTATGGGGCAATAATGGACGGTGCAGAGCACTATATGGCACAGCTATGGGGCAATAATGGTGCAGAGCACTATATGGCACAGCTATGGGGCAATAATGGTGCAGAGCACTGTATGGCACAGCTATGGGGCAATAATGGACGGTGCAGAGCACTATATGGCACAGCTATGGGGCAATAATGGTGCAGAGCACTATATGGCACAGCTATGGGGCAATAATGGTGCAGAGCACTGTATGGCACAGCTATGGGGCAATAATGGTGCAGAGCACTGTATGGCACAGCTATGGGGCAATAATGGTGCAGAGCACTGTATGGCACAGCTATGGGGCAATAATGGACGGTGCAGAGCACTATATGGCACAGCTATGGGGCAATAATGGTGCAGAGCACTGTATGGCACAGCTATGGGGCAATAATGGCCGGTGCGGAGCACTATATGGCACAGCTATGGGGCAATAATGGTGCAGAGCACTGTATGGCACAGCTATGGGGCAATAATGAACGGTGCAGAGCACTATATGGCACAGCTATGGGGCAATAATGGTGCAGAGCACTATATGGCACAGCTATGGGGCCATAATGAACAGTATGGAGCATCTATTTTTATTTTTGAAATTCACCGGTAGCTGCTGCATTTTCCACCCTAGGCTTATACTCGAGTCAATAAGTTTTCCCAGTTTTTTGTGGCAAAATTAGGGGGGTCGGCTTATACTCGGGTCGGCTTATACTCGAGTATATACGGTATATATATAATATATATATATATATATATCATGCTTCGTTGCTCATATTATTTGGGAGTTCCCTCAGTAGCGCAGACCAAAAACTTCTGTTCCTCCTTATCCTTTTCCTCCTGTTGCTCATAATCACCCATTGTGACCTGAAAATATTGTGTGAAGCTGGGCTGTGTGGTATCAACCACTGTAAAAATCTTGCTCCATTACCACCTGCTCTGCATTCAAAGCTTCTTCTTTGTGATTCTGCAGCAAACGCTTTACAAGGCTGAGCAGCATGATGGTTACACTGATAATTGCATCATCAGCGCTCACCATCTTGGTGCAGTTCTCATAGTTTTGAAGAACCTCACATATGTCAGCGATCCACAAACGGACTGGGCAGTTATGTGTGGGTGCTGAGTGTTACTCTGACAGGCATTGAGAAGCTGGAATTCAGACACTACCCTCTGCTGCTCACTAAGCCTTGCCAACATAAGAAAGGTCGAATTCCAGCTTGTGAGCAGGTCACAAATCAGACTGACGAAAGCCTGAGATGACTTTCGGAAATAGGCGCTGACACGGCGTACCTTGGCAAGTAAGTCCAGCAAGTCAGAGTATGCTTTTAAAAACCACTGTACAACCAAGTTCAGCATGTGGGCCATGCATGGATCCATGTACCAGCTTGCCGAGCTTTAAAGCTGCCGCCTGGTTACCTTAAAAATCACACACATCCAGACCTAGTTGGAGGTTCAGCGGGGAGAGCCACTGATCGTTCGGGTCTTTCATCCCTTTCAACAGCTCTGCTGCATTGTGAGCTTTTTCACCTAAACAGATGAGCTTCAGCACAGCGTTCTGCCGCTTCACCAAGGCAGTGCTGCAGAGTTCCCAGTTTTCAGTTCTCGGTGAGAGGCCATTGATTCTTCACATTCAAAACAGTAGAGTACACCTGTTTTGTCTCCCTATTAAAAACAAAGCATTTTTTATAAGCTGTCCAAAAATGATTTAGTTAATAGGAAGACAAAACAGGTGTGCAAAGGTATTCGCTGTTTTGAATATAGAAAAGACCAAGATCAAACCCGCCTCACACTTTGATACCACGCACTTACTATACAACAATTCGATGATGGGCACTGACTAAGTGCTACAGGAGATGCTCACAGCTATACTGTTGAGAGAGGTGCAGCATCGTTCATCTAGTGAGTGGGGCCAAGGTGTCACTACAGCAGACCAGGTCTAAGTGTGGCCTATGGGTCAAATTCAGCCTTTTAGCTGTTATAGTCCTCATAAACCAAGACTGCTGAAGGGCTGAAAACACTGGCCCAAGGACCACACTTTACTGCCCTATGACTGGTGTCCTGATCCCACCCCTCACTGCATCCCTCCACAACAGTCATGGCCTCTGGTGTGACCCCTCGGGCTAATTAATTGCCTACCTCTGTTAGTTTAAGTAATTAGGTGTTAAGGCAGCTTTTATAGGGCCACCCATATAAATGTCTTAGCACGTCTTTTGTTCAAGGTATTTCAGTTACAAATTCACACAAAATGTATTAGTTTAGGCAAGGATTGGGCACCATTTATCAGCTGGAAGGATCCCATTAAATACATTCCCTGTTCCATTATTTCCAGTGTCTCCATGCTCAACTTCTCACATGCATATTCCTGGCTTGCAACCCAACCTAAGATAGTAGAAAGACCAGGGCCGACTACAGGGAAGCAATTGTTTGGATCCTTTTTTTTACCTTTAGTTGTGCTAATGACTTTGCAGTCTTTTAGTTACTTGGTTTGATGCAGATCTGTGGTCTGCTTTGAACTTGTGCCTTTTTTAATCAGTGGAGTTGCATCTGTTACAAAAGGGGAAAGAAATAAAAGGACAATTCAATAAGATCTTGATCATTTGGGGCTTTGTCATCTTGAAGATGGCACACTTTGGTAGATGAATTTCAATATTGTGTTTAAAAGGTCCATTGCTGGAGATTATCTTATTCATATGTAATGGGACACTACACATAAAATAATGGCAGCTTGTAAGAAAATTCAGCTACAAACCTCTGCTGTGCAGGAAGTCTCCAAAAAAAAAAAAAATTAAACGAACTGTGAAAACTACAATGCAATGTACAGTATGTGTATTGCGAATGCATTTACCTGCATACAAAATGTGTTTTTAAGCTCAGCCAAGTAAACAAATTAGTTGCAAGATTTAAAGTGTTCATTGATCACCTGTCATTTTTTTTAGCAAAATTGTATATAATTGATAAATTTCCTGATAGTGCCACCGAAGGTTAAAAATGTATATTGCATGGTGCTCATTACAATCTCTGCTCCATCACTTGGCTAGGATCAATTATAGTATCTGTTGAAAATAGCATAAATGGGCAAAATGAAGTTTAGGATTAAAGGTCTCCCGTACATGTTGCTTGTACCTTCTAGCAAGGATTCATCCAAAACCAAAGTCCAATTTTTTCCTAAATGTCTATGTAATTCAGCAATCTAATACATTTTCTAATATATTTCAATTAAACATTTCATACCATTCCCTCTCTACGCTTGCTTCCTGATTTTTTTTTTTTGTTTTGTTTTCTTTCCAATGACGTTTCGTTTGAGAATCCCCAGTGCATGCTCTGTCCCACGCTGAAACAATTCCGACGTAGTAGTAAGAGCTAGCAAGTGCTAATTTCCTTTGAATGTGCAGTGACAGTGCACTCCCTGGCCAGATATAATGAGAAGCGATTAATGAAAAAGAGCGCACTGTCAGTGAGCACTGAAAAATAGAGAATGCAAAGACCAACTCAGCTATTCAAACAGAGGTAAATCATGTCCCATTTCAAGGCATGATAGTTTGATTTCTGCTGGTTTCTCACTCACTTCAACTGCTTCCCCCTACATTCAGACCTCTAGGGTATGCCTTAGGCTGGGGTCACACTTGTGAGTTCAATGCGAGAAACTCACAAGAGTCTCTTGCATCAAGTCCCGGCACTGCCGCCAGCACTAAGGACCGGAGCGTGCAGCTGCATGTGTTTCTATGCAGCTGAACGCTCCGTTACCGAGTGCTGGCGGCAATGTCGGGACTTGATGTTAAAGTTTCTCGCATTGAACTCGCAAGTGTGACCCCCGGCCTTAGTGATAGTATAAGCAGCCACAAGAGCACAATTTGGTTTCCTTAAGTGAGGGTTAATCAGATGTTTCTTACAATTTCAAAATCAATGTTCTTGTCACGTCAAGGTTCAACTACATTGCCCGATTATTGTAAACGAGCTTACCTAAAAATGCTCGACTAATGACAATTATTCATTGTTAACAGACTGCCCATCACCTGACAAACAAGCAAGTTGTTAGATTGTCAGGTGAAATGATCTTCTGGTTTCTACAAAAAATCATCATTCTCATCAGCACATCATCATGGACAATCGCAGGCTATGCTCATAAAGTGATCTATTACTAATCATTCCGTGCTCATGTGAAGCATGTGGAAATGGGCCTCTTTACCTCTTGTGACCCTGTTCAGCCACACAGACTGTACCAATGGTATTTCCAACCCTGACATGTTCGTACTAATAAATGACCTAACTGGCCTTACCCCTCCAATAACGTAGGATTTTTTGTAAGAGGGGATTTGTTGTAACCTATATACAATCTTGTAGATACAGTGCAAGCCAGAAAGGAAACGAAAAAAGCAAAAACTGAATTTCCACCCAAAAATCTGATAACTCCTGATTCCAATTTTTTGATACTCAATTAAATCAAGCCAAATGGCAGCTTGATGTCACTTTCAATGATTTTTTTAATGTTTGGTAATGAGTTAGAAAATAAACAAAATATTCTCAACTCGTCCCTCACCAGTACTGGCGCCACAACTCCTTGCATGCTGTCTTGCTTCCTCCCTATGGCTTTTGCATTTACATCTGTCCCCAGGTTTTAGGCCTCAACTGACATCATTGCCTTAAGGTACCTTCACACTGAGCAACTTTACAATGAGAACGACTGCAATCCGTGACGTTGCAGCATCCTGGATAGCGATCTCGTTGAGTGTGACACACAGCAGCGATCTGGATCCCGCTGTGATGTCGCTGGTCGGACCTAGAAGTCCAGACCTTTATTTCATCACTGATGACCCGCTGTCATCGTTGGATCGGCGTGTGACGCCGATCCAGCGATGTGTTCACTGGTAACCAGGGTAAATATCGGGTTACTAAGTGCAGGGCCGCGCTTAGTAACCCGATATTTACCCTGGTTACCATTGTAAAAGTAAAAAAAAAAAACAGTACATACTCACCTTCTGATGTGTGTCACGTCCCCCGGTGTCCACGCGCTGCTGCAGAGAGCTTTCCCTGCACTGACTGAGCACCGGCCGTAAAGCAGAGCACAGCGGTGACGTCACCGCTGTTACTGCCGGCGCCGCTGACACATTCAGTGCAGGGAAAGCTCTCTGCAGCAGCGCGTGGACACCGGGGGACGTGACACACATCAGAAGGTGAATATGTGTTTTTTTTTTTTTTTAACTTTTACAATGGTAACCAGGGTAAATATCGGGTTACTAAGTGCGGCCCTGTGCTTAGTAACCTGATATTTACCCGGGTGCTGCAGGGAACTTCGGCATCATTGAAGACAGTTTCAACAATGCCGAAGTCTTTCCCCTGATCGTTGGTCGCTGGAGAGAGCTGTCTGTGTGACAGCTCCCCAGCGACCACACAACGACTTACCAAAGATCACGATCGCTGGTCGTGATCGTTGGTAAGTCGTTTAGTGTAATGGTACCTTTTTGTGAGGCCTAGTATGTTTCATTGATGTCAAACATTGAAGACAACTGAAAACAGAAGAGAAGACTGGAGGTAGAGAAGGAAAGAACACCAGAAGAGGATTGAGTGGGGAGTTGAGGGATGAGTTGAGCCTAATATTTTTTGACTGCTCTGTTCATACTTTTGTGGTTTGGAGAAACCTCAAAACATAATAAAATTCTTTTAGCAACAATTCGATTTGAGATAAATTAAATTCAATGCATATTTTATTTCCCCGTCAAATTAAGTTGAACTTCGCAAATTGAATACAATCTCTAAAATATTCTTATAATATTTATGTACTTACAAAATTTATGAGCCTAAATTTCTACCTCAGAGTTTTTCCTTTGACTCTGATGGAAGTCTTGGATCATTATGAATCAAGGCTTCACTTATTTTTCAATGTGAAAAGTAGCCTTCCAATAATTTTACTGTACATTAACCCCTTTCTGCCAGCTGACGGAATAGTACGTCAGCTGGCAGATCCCCTGCTTTGAGGTGGGATCCGGCGGAGAGCCCACCTCAAAGCCGCGACATGTCAGCTGTTTTGTACAGCTGACATGTGCAAGCGGAATCGCGATCCACCCGCGCCCATTAACTAGTTAAATGTCGCCGTCAAGCGCTGACAGCAGCATTTAACTAGCGCTCCTGGCCGCGCGGCCGGAAGTGCTCGCACCGCTGACCCCCATCACATGATCGGGGGTCAGTGGTGCATTGCCATAACAACCAGAGGTCTCCTTGAGACCTCTATGGTTGTTGATGGCCGATTGCTTTGAGCGCCACCCTGTGGTCGGCGTTCAAAGTACACCTGGATTTCTGCTACATAGAGGTGATCTGTGCTTCACCTCTATGTAGCAGAGCCGATCGAGTTGTGCATGCTTCTAGCCTCCTATGGAGGCTATTGAAGCATGCCAAAATTAAAAAAGTGTTTAAAAATATAAAAAATATATAAAAGTTCAAATCACCCCCTTTCGCCCCAATCAAAATAAAACAATTTAAAAAAAAAAATCAAACCTACACATATTTGGTATCGCCGCGATCAGAATCGCCCGATCTATCAATAAAAACAAAGGATTAACCTGACCGCTAAATGACGTAGCGATTAAAAAAATCTAAACGCCAAAATTACGTTTTTTTTGGTCGCCGCAACATTGCATTAAAATGTAATATCGGGCGCGCAAA
This sequence comes from Ranitomeya variabilis, assembly GCF_051348905.1. NCBI lineage: Eukaryota > Metazoa > Chordata > Amphibia > Anura > Dendrobatidae > Ranitomeya > Ranitomeya variabilis. Next base: position 1,119,885,950 of record NC_135232.1, on the reverse strand, counting down.
AGAACATATCTACACCAAAATGGTATCATTAACCCCTTCCCGACCCATGACGCCTATGCGGCGTCATGGAATGATCGCATCCCTGCAGATCGGGTGAAAGGGTTAATTCCTATTTTACCTGATCTGCAGGGAGAGGGGGAGTTGTACTTCAGCCTAGGGGGGGTGGCTTTGCCCCCACGTGGCTACGATCGCTCTGATTGGCTGTTGAAAGTGCAACAGCCAATCAGAGCAATTTGCAATATTTCACCTATGAAAATGGTGAAATATTGCAATCCAGCCATGGCCGATGCTGCAATAGCATCCGCCATGGCTGGAAATCATGTACTGGCCCCCCCCACCGCCCCCGATCTCCTCCCCAGTCGTCCGTTATGTGGCCCGGTCCTCTCCGTCCCCCTGTTCGCTCCCCCGTGCTCCTGTCCGCTCCCCCGTGCTCCTGTCCGCTCCCCCCGTCCTCCGATCCCCCCCCCTGTGCTCCGATCCACCCCCCCCCCACCCCCTCATACTTACCGATCCTCCCGGTGTCCGGCCGTCTCCTCGCTGGGCGCCGCCATCTTGGAAAATGGCGGGCGCATGCTCAGTACGCCCGCCGAATCTGCAGGCTGGCAGATTCGTTACAGGTACATTTTGATCGCTGTGGTAGGTTCTACCACAGCGATCAAAATAAAAAAATAATAAATAAACCCCCCCCTTTATCACCCCCATAGGTAGGGACAATAATAAAATAAAGAAAATATTTTTTTTTCTTTTACCACTAGGGTTAGGGTTAGAACTAGGGGTAGGGTTAGGGGTAGGGTTAGGGTTACGGGTAGGGTTAGGGTTAGGGGTAGGGTTATGGCATGTGCACACAGAGCGGATCGGCCGCGGATCCGCAGCGGATTGGCCGCGGATCCGCAGCGGATCCGCAGCGGATTGGCCGCGGATCTGCAGCGGATCTGCAGCGGATTGGCCGCGGATCTGCAGCGGATTGGCAGCGGATTGGCCGCGGATTGGCAGCGGATTGGCCGCGGATCCGCAGCGGATTGGCCGCTGCGAATTCGAAGCAGTTTTCCATCAGGTTTACAGTACCATGTACACCTAAGGAAAACCAAATCTGCTGTGCCCATGGTGCGGAAAATTCCGTGCAGAAACGCTGCATTGTATTTTCCGCAGCATGTCAATTCTTTGTGCGGATTCCGCAGCGGTTTACACCTGTTCCTCAATAGGAATCCGCAGGTGAAATCCGCACAAAAAAACACTGGAAATCTGCTGTAAATCCGCAGGCAAAACGCAGTGCCTTTTACCTGCAGATTTTTCAAAAATCGTGCGGAAAAATCTCACACGAATCCGCAACGTGGGCACATACCCTTAGGGTTAGGGTTGGAATTAGGGCTAGGGTTGGAAATAGGGTTAAGAATAGGCTTGTGGTTAGGGTTACGGATAGGGTTAGGGGTGTGTTGGGGTTACAGTTGTGGTTAGGGTTGGGATTAGGGTTACGGTTGGGATTAGGGTTAGGATTAGGGTTGGAATTAGGGTTACGGTTGTGTTGCGGTTAGGGTTGTGGTTAGGGGTGTGTTGGGGTTAGGGTTGTGATTAGGGTTATGGCTACAGTTGGGATTAGGATTAGGGGTGTGTTGGGGTAAGTGTTGAAGTTAGAATTGAGGGGTTTCCACTGTTTTAGGCACATCAGGGGTCTCCAAACGCAACATGGCGCCACCATTGATTCCAGCCAATCTTGCGTTCAAAAAGTCAAATGGTGCTCCCGCCCTTCCAAGCCCCGACGTGCGCCCAAACAGTGGTTTACCCCCACATTTGGGGTACCAGCGTACTCAGGACAAACTGGGCAACAACTGTTGGGGTCCAATTTCTCCTGTTACCCTTGCAAAAATAAAAAATTACTTGCTAAAACATAATTTTTGAGGAAAGAACAATTATTTTTTATTTTCACGGCTCTGCGTTATAAACTTCTGTGAAGCACTTGGGGGTTGAAAGTGCTCACCACACATCTAGATAAGTTCCTTCGGGGGTCTAGTTTCCAAAATGGGGTCACTTGTGGGGTGTTTCTACTGTTTAGGCACATCAGGGGCTCTGCAAATGCAATGTGACGCCCGCAGACCATTCCATCAAAGTCTGCATTTCAAATGTCACTACTTCCCTTCCGAGCCCTGACGTGTGCCCAAACAGTGGTTTACCCCCACATATGGGGTATCAGCGTACTCACAACAAACTGGGCAACAAATATTGGGGTCCAAATTCTCCTGTTACCCTTGTGAACATAAAAAATTGCTTGCTAAAACATCTTTTTTGAGGAAAGAAAAATGATTTTTTATTTTCACGGCTCTGCGTTGTAAACTTCTGTGAAGCACTTGGGGGTTGAACGTGCTCACCACACATCTAGATAAGTTCCTTGGGGGGTCTAGTTTCCAAAATGGGGTCACTTGTGGGGGGTTTCTACTGTTTAGGCATATCAGGGGCTCTGCAAACGTAACATGATGCCCGCAGACCATTCCATCAAAGTCTGCATTCCAAAACGTCACTACTTCCCTTCCGAGCCCCGGCGTGTGCCCAAACAGTGGTTTACCCCCACATATGGGGTATCAGCGTACTCAGGAGAAACTGGACAACAACTTTTGGGGTCCAATTTCTCCTGTTACTCTTGCAAAAATAAAAAATTCTGGGCTAAAAAAATATTTTTGAGGAAAGGAAACACATTTATTATTTTCACGGCTCTGCGTTATAAACTTCTGTGAAGCACTTGGGGGTTCAAAGTGCTCACCACACATCTAGATAAGTTCCCTTGGGGGTCTAGTTTCCAAAATGGAGTCACTTGTGGGGAGTTCCTACTGTTTAGGCACATCAGGGGCTCTGCAAATGCAACCTGATGCCCGCAGAGCATTCCATCAAAGTCTGCATTTCAAAACGTCACTACTTCCCTTCTGAACCCCGACGTGTGCCAAAACAGTGGTTTACCCCCACATATGGGGTATCAGCGTACTCAGGAGAAACTGGACAACAACTTTTGGGGTCCAATTTCTCCTGTTACTCTTGCAAAAATAAAAAAATTCTGGGCTAAAAAAATATTTTTGAGGAAAGGAAACACATTTTTTATTTTCACGGCTCTGCGTTATAAACTTCTGTGAAGCACTTGGGGGTTCAAAGTGCTCACTACACATCTAGATAAGTTCCCTTGGGGGTCTAGTTTCCAAAATGGAGTCAATTGTGGGGAGTTCCTACTGTTTAGGCACATCAGGGGCTCTGCAAACGCAACCTGATGCCCGCAGAGCATTCCATCAAAGTCTGCATTTCAAAACGTCACTACTTCCCTTCCGAACCCCGACGTGTGCCAAAACAGTGGTTTACCCCCACATATGGGGTATCATCGTACTCAGGAGAAACTGGAAAACAACTTTTGGGGTCCAATTTCTCCTATTACCCTTGGGAAAATAAAAAATTGTGGGCTAAAAAATCATTTTTGAGAAAAGAAAAATTATTTTTTATTTTCATGGCTCTGCGTTATAAACTTCTGTGAAGCACTTGGGGGTTCAAAGTGCTCACCACACATCTAGATTAGTTCCTTGGGAGGTCTAGTTTCCAAAATGGGGCCACTTGTGCGGGAGCTCCAATGTTTAGGCACACAGGGGCTCTCCAAACGCGACATGGTGTCCGCTAATGATTGGAGCTAATTTTCCATTCAAAAAGCCAAATGGCGTGCCTTCCCTTCCGAGCCCTGCCGTGCGCCCAAACAGTGGTTTACCCCCACATATGGGGTATCATCGTACTCAGGACAAACTGGACAACAACATTTGGGGTCCAATTTCTCCTATTACCCTTGGGAAAATAAAAAATTCTGGGCTAAAAATCATTTTTGAGGAAAGAAAAATTATTTTTTTATTTTCACGGCTCTGCGTTATAAACTTCTGTGAAGCACCTGGGGGTTATAAGTGTTTACTATGCATCTAGATAAGTTCCTTGGGGGGTCTAGTTTCCAAAATGGGGTCACTTGTAGGGGAGCTCCAATGTTTAGGCACACAGGGGCTCTCCAAACGCGACATGGTGTCCGCTAACGATTGGAGCTAATTTTCCATTCAAAAAGTCAAATGGCACGCCTCCCCTTCCGAGCCTTGCCGTGCACCCAAACAGTGGTTTACCCCCACATATGAGGTATCGGCATACTCAGGAGAAATTGCCCAACAAATTTTAGGATCCATTTTATCCTGTTGCCCATGTGAAAATGAAAGAATTGAGGCTAAAAGAAATTTTGTGTGAAAAAAAAGTACTTTTTCATTTTTGCGGATCAATTTGTGAAGCACCTGGGGGTTTAAAGTGCTCACTATGCCTCTAGATGAGTTCCTTGGGGGGTCTACTTTCCAAAATGGGGTCACTTGTGGAGGAGCTCCAATGTTTAGGCACACAGGGGCTTTCCAAACGCGACATGGTGTCCGCTAACGATGGAGATAATTTTTCATTCAAAAAGTCAAATGGCGCTCCTTCCCTTCCGAGCCTTACCATGTGCCCAAACAGTGGTTTACCCCCACATGTGAGGTATTGGTGTACTCAGGAGAAATTGCCCAACAAAATTTAGGATCCATTTTATCCTGTTGCCCATGTGAAAATGAAAAAATTGAGGCTAAAATAATTTTTTCGTGAAAAAAAAGTACTTTTTCATTTTTACGGATCAATTTGTGAAGCACCTGGGGGTTTAAAGTGCTCACTATGCTTCTAGATAAGTTCCTTGGGGGGTCTAGTTTCCAAAATGGGGTCACTTGTGGGGGAGCTCCAATGTTTAGGCACACGGGGGCTCTCCAAACGCGACATGGTGTCCGCTAAAGATTGGAGCCAATTTTTCATTTAAAAAGTCAAATGGCGCTCCTTCCCTTCCGAGCCCTGCCGTGCGCCCAAACAGTGGTTTACCCCCACATATGAGGTATCAGCGTACTCAGGACAAATTGGACAACAACGTCCGTGGTCCAGTTTCTCCTTTTACCCTTGGGAAAATAAAAAAATTTTTGCTAAAATATCATTTTTGTGACTAAAAAGTTAAATGTTCATTTTTTACTTCCATGTTGCTTCTGCTGCTGTGAAACACCTGAAGGGTTAATAAACTTCTTGAATGTGGTTTTGAGCACCTTGAGGGGTGCAGTTTTTAGAATGGTGTCACTTTTGGGTATTTTCAGCCATATAGAACCCTCAAACTGACTTCAAATGTGAGGTGATCCCTAAAAAAAATGGTTTTGTAAATTTTGTTGTAAAAATGAGAAATCACTGGTCAAATTTTAACCCTTATAACTTCCTAGCAAAAAAAAAATTTGTTTCCAAAATTGTGCTGATGTAAAGTAGACATGTGGGAAATGTTATTTATTAACTATTTTGTGTCACATAACTCTCTGGTTTAACAGAATAAAAATTCAAAATGTGAAAATTGCGAAATTTTCAAAATTTTTGCCAAATTTCCGTTTTTTTCACAAATAAACTCAGAAATTATCGACCTAAATTTACCACTAACATGAAGCCCAATATGTCACGAAAAAACAATCTCAGAATCGCTAGGATCCGTTGAAGCGTTCCTGAGTTATTACCTCATAAAGGGACACTGGTCAGAATTGCAAAAAACCGGCAAGGTCATGAAGGGGTTAAAAATGCCAGCTCGGCACGCAAAAAATAAGCCCTCACCTGACCCCAGATCACGAAAATTGGAGATGCTACGGGTATCGAAAAATCGCGCAATTTTCTTTTCTTTTTTTTTTTTTTTTAGTAAACTTTAGAATTTTTTTCCACCACTTAGATAAAAAATAACCTAAACATGTTAAGTGTCTATGAACTCGTAATGACCTGGAGAATCATAATGGTAGGTTAGTTTTAGCATTTGGTGAACCTAGCAAAAAAAGCCAAACAAAACAAGTGAGATTGCACTTTTTTTGCAATTTCATCACACTTGGATTTTTTTTCCCGTTTTCTGTTACACGGCATAGTAAAACCATTGGTATCGTTCAAAAGTACATCTCGTCCCGCAAAAAATAAGCCCTCACATGGCCATATTGACGGAAAAATAAAAAAGTTATGGCTATGGGAAGGAGGGGAGCGAAAAACGAAAATGAAAAAAAAGGAAAAAGCTACGGGGGTGAAGGGGTTAAAATGAAGTCTATCACTACACACTCCACCATTTGCACTGTTTGTTTTACCATTAGATGACCAGACACTTCATTTTGTTTCCAGTCTGGAAGGCGGAGAGAAATATATTGCTCTTTATTGTGAGTCCATGCATAACAATACATCTCATTAGATTTAGTCTTTTCAGTCCCTGGCTTCTTCCTTTTGAGCAGGAACAAAAGCATTACAGCTCAAGTGGAATTAAAGGAACAAATATAATACTGTAGTACTCTACACTGAGCGTGTGTCAGGTGTTGTCTAAAACCAGTAAAACAAAATTCAGGAGAAACCCCTGATGGAGCTATTCAATATTATTGGGTGGACGGGGGTCCCTTTAGACTCTGGTGTCCATTCTAATGGTGACTTTAAGCAAGGTCAAAAATAACTTTTGGAGTCTAAAGGCCCCGTCTCACATAGCGAGATCGCTAGCGAGATCGCTGCTGAGTCACAAGTTTTGTGACGCAACAGCGACCTCCATAGCGATCTCGCTATGTGTGACACGTACCAGCGATCAGGCCCCTGCTGCGAGATCGCTGGTCGTGTCGGAATGGCCTGGACCTTTTTTTGGTCGTTGAGGCCCCGCTGACATTGCTGAATCGGTGTGTGTGACACCGATCCAGCGATGTCTTCACTGGTAACCAGGGTAAACATCGGGTTACTAAGCGCAGGGCCGCGCTTAGTAACCCGATGTTTACCCTGGTTACCAGCGTAAATGTAAAAAAAAACAAACAGTACATACTCGCCTTCTGATGTCCGTCAGGTCCCTTGCCGTCTGCTTCCTGCTCTCACTGACTGCCGGCCGTACAGTGAGAAGTGAGAGCACAGCAGTGACGTCACCGCTGCGCTCTGCTCTCAGTGTACGTCCGGCACTGTCAGAGCAGGAAGCAGACGGCAAGGGACCTGGACACCGAAAGGCGAGTATGTAGTGTTTGTTTTTTTTGGTAACCAGGGTAAACATCGGGTTACTAAGCGCGGCCCTGCGCTTAGTAACCCGATGTTTACCCTGGTTACCCGGGTGCTGCAGGGGGACTTCGGCATCGTTGAAGACAGTTTCAACGATGCCGAAGTCGTTCCCCTGATCGTTGGTCGCTGGGGAGAGCGGTCTGTGTGACAGCTCCCCAGCGACCACACAGCGACTTACCAACGATCACGGCCAGGTCATATCGCTGGTCGTGATCGTTGGTAAATCGCTTAGTGAGACGGGGCCTTAACGTAGACAGGCACTACTGGATCAGAGTCTAGACAAAGTAATCAGTGACTGAATGGCTCTCCTGGGGATCTAGCTGAATACCATTTTGGGGGATTTAAACCACTGACAAAGATGCTCATCTTACAGCCAGTATAAATGAGGACTAGGCTTTACACAGCTATTATGTTTAACTTTCCCATACTCATGAACGCTCAGCTTGGCTGAGCATGCACTTATTAAAAATTAAGAGTAAGATAGAGAACATAGAGTTTGGGTTTTTAAATTCAAGTTACCTGATCCTTATACCCCCCCCTCCCCCAAGCAAACCCAAAGACATAAAATCATAAAATGTTAGCGTTGGAAGGGACCTCAAGGGTCATCGTGTCCAACCCCCTGTTCAATGCAAGAATCACTAAACGATCTCAGACAAAGGTCTGTTCAGCCTCTGTTTGAAGACTTCCATTGATCACCATCACTGTCAAAAAGTTTTTTCTAATATCTAATCTGTATCTTCTCCGTTGGTTTAATTCCATTTCTTCGTGTTTCCATGTGCAAATGAGAATAATGATCATCCCTCTACACTGTCACAGCCCTTCAGATATTTGTAGGCAGTTATTAAGTCTCCTCTTAGCCTTCGTTTTTGCAAGCTAAGCATTCTCAGATCCTTAAACTGTTGCACGTAAGACTTACTTTGCAGTCCGCTCACCATCCTGGTCGCTCTTCTCTGAACTTCCTCCAGTTTTTCAATGTCTTTTATAAAATATGGTGCCCAGAACTGGACACAGTATTCCAGATGCGGCCTGACCAAGGAGTCGTCGTCTTGATGAGCTGAAGGAGACGCTGTCTTGTATTATGATCGGATAATTTCTTCTGGTGAAGAAAAAGTATTTATAAAATTATTAGGAATTGGTCACTAAAAACAGTAGTAATAAAAGTAGAAGAAAATTAAAAATATGACTATAATCCTACCAGCAATTTTTCCAATTGTAATATTGATTAAATTGCCATGACCATTACTTCACTGCTACTTGTATGACTAGTGGTAATATATTTTAATTTATCATATTTTATTACCATACTTATAAGCACTAATGTTCTGTTGATTTAGTTTTTAACAATATTTTAATATAAACAAATTTTCTTACCGTTATCGATAATGTCTTTACATTTAATTATTCTTAACCGACTATATTTAATTATTTATAAGATTTTACGTTTTATTCAGCTTTTATTCTCTTTAATGTTTTTAGTTATGCACGTTTTATACATTTCTTTGAAGCTTATGTAAATATTGCATACATATGGTATGTACCAAAATTCTTACTTGAGATTTTTTTATTTCATTTAATTTCACATTTAGGTTTTTTCCTTTTTCTTTTATTCTTTTACTCGTGTGTGTATTTTAAACATGTCACCATTACTTCTCATTATTATTAACTAAATGTATTTTTTTACTTTCATTTCATTTATATTTTTTATATATTTTCATGTGTATGTATATTTTAAAATGTTTTTGTGGGTCATTATTGGAATAACCTAATGTATTTAAGTAATTTATTATCTATGTTATTTTTATTTAATTTTATGTTTATTTTTTACACTCCATCTTTCCTGCACCTCTGATAAGTGGATTCCCAAGAACCTAACCCCCTGCCTGTCATCGTTTACATATGAGTGAAGGGAAGAATCACAGACCACCTGTCTGATGCAAGTGTTGAACACAAAGAATTGAATGCCTTTTGTATTTAGCTGTAGTCAGAGAGTGCCAATAGTATCATGGTGGATGTTTGGGGTCATTCTTGATTCCTATAAGGGTGTGAATTTTGATTTCTGCATAATCTATGGCTCTCAAATTTTTTCTCTAGCTGCAGATATAGTAGACCGAAGCTTGCATGACTATAGCGGAGATGCGCATCAATTTGTTTTAAGAGGGCACTGGATTCATTCACTTTTATGGCATAAATTAGGATCCATTTTCAGGAAGCGCTCCTGGAGAAGATTTTCCCACTTTTCAAAAAAAGTTTGCGGCGCTGTCCAGAAATGGCGTAAAAATCTAAAAAATGAGCACATAAAAATGTGGAACCTTTTCAATGGTTTTACACTAACAAATCTGGGTATAACTGTTAGTTTAGTCAGGGCAGGGCTTCTATGGGAGAACATCTGTATAATATGTGATGGAGCCATGAGAATGTCAAATGACAAAGACTTCTGTATCTGAATGGTTAATTGACTTACATTGTATGGGGTAACTACTGACTTAAAAAAAAAGATTCAATATTAAATTATTCAAATGAGTATCTCATAGTTTGATGTACAGTATATTAATGATATATTGGTTTAATAGATTAGTCGTAAAAAAAATCTATATTACATTACATAAGGTAGAAAGATACCATAGAGCCTGTACATATATAAATAAGCTTTTAATGGTTTAAATCAAGATTGACAATTTTATAGAATAGATATTTGTCAATTTGGCATCTTATGTGACATGATTATAAAAACATTTTTTATGAATTAAAAAGTGTATTGTTATATTTGTGTTTAAACTGTTAAATCATTTTATGGTAGATGCAAATGTGAAAAAATGAAAATTATAAGTACACTGAAACGTGGGAAGACAACACATGAATTCACAGTGATACATACGATGCAAGTATTATATATTTAATTCAACAATTTCTTCAAATAAATAATTCTTTTAATCAAGATACAAACATTAACATGTTTTAGAAACAAATAATCATTGTGGTGTGTTTTTTTATATTATTGTATTTATTTATTTTATTCATTTGCTAGAATAGTTATTTTCAAATAATTTCTTGACGTTTAGCTGCTTAACTGAACAATATTTTATGTTATTTTTTAATGTTATAATTGATGTAAAAGGTAATAAGTATTTGAGATTCTCATCATTCATGTGAAGATTTTTTCACTTTTTATTTCAGTTTTATTTCAAGTTAGGGAAAAATGTCTTTAAAAGCAATTGCAGACAGATTAGAACAATAATAAATGGAAAATAAAAAAAAAAAGGTAGATATCTCTGGTGCCTCTTTGGTGATTAGCCCTTCCCTTTCCACACCCCTGTCTTTCAACTGAGAAATCCAACTGGTTATTGGAAAAAAAAAAGAAAAAAAAATATCAATGTGAAAGGAGACCAATCACTGGCTTCGGGCAGGGTGGAGCACTGCTCCAGAGAAGTATAAAGACAGCACTCCAAAGCCATAAGGCACCTGTTTTCAGAAGGACTTCATTGTGTGGACGTGCCAAAGAAGAGAATGAACCCATTTCATCTTCCAGCTCATCAGAGATCTACAAATCTTCATCAGATTCAACCAAAAAGTGCCCAGGAGGCAACAGAGATGGCGGTATATGGTGAAAACGTCAGCACTTACCACCAGCAGAACTTACATTCAACTCCAAGTGTGGTCAACTATGGGAACTATTCACCTTCAACAACTTCTTACTCATGGCTTAATGGGCCAGGAGTCAATAATACACCAGGATATCTTCATGGAAATAACCCAAACTCGTACATGCCATCTTCTTATGGATTTCAGGGACAAATGGTGCAACATTTCCCTGGATTTAGTCAACCAGTTCCTTGTTGGTTTTCCACAGCTTCTCGGGAGGATCTTCTGAAGCTAGTGAAGCCCCAATATTCTTACTCAGCTCTTATTGCTATGGCCATACAAAATGCTCCACAAAAGAAAGTAACCCTGAGCCAGATATACAAATATGTGGAGGACTATTATACTTTTTATAACAAGCGAAAAGCAGGATGGCAAAATTCAATTAGACACAATTTGTCTCTGAACGACTGTTTTCAGAAAGTGTCAAGAAAGGAGGATGACCCAGGTAAGACCATGACTTCAATTATTCTAATTAATTATATTTTTTAGCAGCAATAATATTAGCATTTTCCATCGAGTTACTTTTGTTTTGTATTTTACTAACAAAAACAAACAGTTTTAGCAGAAAATTCTACTATAAGTATTTTTTGTTATAAATGTATTTTTTCATAGATGTTTTGAGTTTTAGTTCCAAACTCAAACAGGAAAAAAATTATTTTAATTAAAAAAAAATGTTTCAGAAAGTTTTGAAAATCTGCTTTAATGACTAGAAATGTCCTATACATTTTTGCAATAGTTTTTTTATTTTAGTATATCGGTAAAAATCATTAAATTTTCATAGATTTTTGTTTTAATAATTTGTACTTTAGTGCTGCTATATTTTGTTTATATTTCATTCTGTTATAATAATTTTTTTCTTACAATGTTTAGGCAAAGGCAATTACTGGACACTGGATCCTAACTGCAAAAAAATGTTTGACAACGGGAAATTTCGCCGGACAAAAAAGTGCACATCAGAGACCAATAAGGGTGAAGAAGGTCACCCAGTTCTAGGGAGGAAAAGTGGTGAAAGGCCATCTATGAGTACCCCATCATCCACAGTGGTGCAAGTATCCTCGGAAGATCTGAAGAGCACAGCTCCCTCAGAAATCACATCAACCGCTTGTTTGAACAACTTTTTTAGCAGTATGACATCCTGCTTGGACTCCACCTCAATGACCTCCTCCTTGGACTCCACCTCAGCTAACAGGCAGATGTCTCTGGGCTTGGTCAATGAACTCTCCCAGAGGAACATCACTGGACTAAGCAGTTACACCTCAGGCTCCTTGGCAGTACAATCGGCAGATTTACAGGACACTTTTCATCTCACCAGAGGCCCCTATTATAATTCTTTACCCAGTTCCCAACCTTTTTGTTAAGTGTTAACTGTAAATCGTGGTTTGATACCTTACACAATGTATATACTTGAGAGGAAGGAGGCTTTTTTTTTTACTGTTTTTATTAGTTTTGATATATTTATATTTATTATTATGCAATAGACTTTGTATGAGCGTTTCAATAAACTGAAAAAATTCTTGTTTTGAATTAAACTTTTATGCTGATTGGGAATGAAAAGGAATAAAAAAGGTGATATGTGACAAAAAAGAAAAAGGGCTTCTATTGTAAGGATTTTTATATTGTTTGCCATCTACTTATCTCGCAGCTATGCACCTCTGTCTTTCATATCTATCGTGTGTGTGTGTTATGTATATGTGTGTGTGTGTGTGTGTGTGTGTGTGTGTGTGTATATATATATATATATATATATATATATATATGTATATAGATGCAGGACACAGTGGATGGGAGGTATGTATCATGGAGGTGGTTGTCCTCTAATGTAAACTTGGTAAACCTGGAGTAATGCTCTTGTACACATAGTGCTAAGAGGCTTATTTTGTGCATCTAGGTCAGTTTACAGGCAAAGAAAAAAACAACAAAATATAAAAATATACAGAGTATGACCAAAGGGAAAAAAATCCTAAAATAACTGATTTATGTAGTTAAAATTACAATGTAATCACAAAGCACTCTATAGGGTTACTTGTAGTTATCAATCTTATTGAAATGAAAGGAAAGAAATAGAAAACTAGTAGTATAACAAAGTCATAGGCTTATGGAGTAGACAATAGACTTATTATAATGAACTCTCAATGGATACAGTAAAAAATTGATGTAGCACTAAACCATCTACATAAAACAGTCATATGAGAGTATGGCATACTGGCTAGAGTCAATGTGCCAGAATATATATGCAGCGCCCCAGAGTCCTGGTCGTTGCAGTAACGTCGCTTCTCCACCAGGGGGAGTGATGGAATGTCTGATTGCACTAAAAGAGTTCACCTGACCAGGTATCACAGTCACATACTACACTTCACACTCCGGCCACCAGGAGGAGCAAAGGGTTCTATGTATTAGGCCACTCCTCACACACTGGTAAAACATGGGATCGGATAGGAAGTTAGTTAGAAAGCTGACTGGGGAGACCCAGGGAGGACCTGTCAGGGGTGGGACCCTGACAGTGGCCTAGCACGGGACAGAGCGTTACGGAGCTGCGCCTGCACTACATTAATAATAATAATAATTATAATTTTATTTATAAAGCGCCAACATATTCCGCAGCGCTTTAAAACTTATAGAGGGGACTTGTACAGACAATAGACATTACAGCATAACAGAAATCACAGTTCACAATAGATACCAGGAGGAGTGAGGGCCCTGCTCGCAAGCTTACAACCTATGAGGAAAAGGGGAGACACGAGAGGTGGATGGTAATAATTGCTTTAGTTATTTGGACCAGCCATAGTGTAAGGCTTGGGTGTTCATGTAAAGCTGCATGAACTAGTTAACTGCCTAAGTATGTTGCAGTACAGACACAGAGGCTATTAACTGCATAAAGTGTATGAGAACATGATGCGAGGAACCTGATTATGTTTATTATTTATTTATTTCTTTTGAATGGGCCACACAGGGATGGTTAGGTTAATGCATTGAGGCGGTAGGCCAGTCTGAACAAATGAGTTTTTAGGGCACGCTTAAAACTGTGGGGATTGGGGATTAGTGTTGAGCATTCCGATACCGCAAGTATCGGGTATCGGCCGATATTTGCGGTATCGGAATTCCGATACCGAGATCCGATACTTTTGTTGTATCGGGAATCGGTATCGGGATCGATATAATGTGTAAAATAAAGAATTAAAATAAAAAATATTGATAAACTCACCCGTCCGGAGGCCCCTGCACCTTACCGCTGTTAACCGGCAGCCTGCTTTGCCTAAAATGAGCGCGTTCAGAGCCTTCCATGATGTCACGGCTTCTGATTGGTCGCGTGCCGCTCATGTGACCGCCACGCGACCAATCAGAAGCCGCGACGTCAGCAGCGACGTCATCGAAGGTCCTTCACGGGCTCATTCTTAGGAACAGAGGCTCCCGGTTACAACGGTATGATCCAGGGGCCACCGGAGAGGGGAGTATATGGATATATATGGATATACTCACCTCTCCGGTGGCCCCTGGACCTTACCGCTGTAACCGGGAGGCTCCGACATTAAGAATGAGCCCGTGAAGGACCTTCGATGATGTCGCGGCTGACGTCGCGGCTTCTGATTGGTTGCTTGAGCGGTCACATGAGTGGTCACGCGACCAATCAGAAGCCGCGACGTCATCGAAGGCCCTTCACGTGCTCTTTCTTAGGAACAGAGGCTCCCGGTTACAGCGGTACGATCCAGGGGCCACCGGAGAGGTGAGTATATCCATATTTTTTATTTTAATTCTTTATTTTACACGTGAATATGGAGGAAACTCTCCTTCAGACCCTGGGAACCATGCAGGATACCTTCCGATACTTGCGTCCCATTGAAATGCATTGGTATCGGGTATCGGCGATATCCGATATTTTTCGGGTATCGGCCGATACTATCCGATACCGATACTTTCAAGTATCGGACAGTATCGCTCAACACTATTGGGGATTAATCGTATTAACGTAGGTAATGCATTCCAAAGAATCGGCGCAGCACGTGTAAAGTCTTGGAGACGGGAGTGGGAGGTTCTGATTATTGAGGATGCTAACTTGAGGTCATTAGCGGAGCGGAGGGCACGGGTAGGGTGGTAGACTGAGACCAGAGAGGAGATGTAAGGTGGTGCTGAACCATGGAGTGCTTTGTGGATGAGGGTAGTAGTTTTGTACTGGATTCTAGAGTGGATGGGTAGCCAATGTAATGACTGGCACAAGGTAGAGGCATCGGTGTAACGGTTGGTAAGGAATACGATTCTGGCAGCAGCATTCAGGACAGATTGGAGCGGGGAGAGTTTGGTAAGAGGGAGGCCGATTAGTAGAGAGTTACAATAGTCCAGACGAGAATGAATAAGTGAGACAGTAAGAGTTTTTGCAGAGTCGAAAGTAAGAAAAGGGTGAATTCTAGAAATGTTTTTGAGATGCAGATAAGAAGAGCGAGCCAGTGATTGGATGTGGGGGGTGAATGAAAGCTCGGAATCAAGGATAACCCCAAGGCAGCGGGCATGTTGCTTTGGAGTAATGGTGGAACCACACACGGAGATGGCAATGTCAGGCAAAGGGAGGTTAGTAGAAGGAGAGAACATGAGGAGTTCAGTTTTTGACAGGTTCAGTTTCAGATAGAGGGAGGACATGATGTTAGAGACAGCGGTAAGACAATCACTGGCGTTTTCTAAAAAGGTCGGCGTGATAACAGGAGAAGAGGTGTATAATTGGGTGTCGTCAGCATAGAGATGGTACTGGAACCCAAATCTACTGATTGTTTGTCCAATAGGGGCAGTGTACAAAGAGAAGAGGAGGGGGCCTAGGACTGATCCTTGAGGAACCCCAACAGTAAGGGGAAGGTGAGGAGGAGGAGGAACCAGCAAAACATACAGTGAAGGATCGGTCAGAGAGATAGGAGGAGAACCAAGAGAGAACGTGTCCTTGAGGCTGATGGAGCGGAGCATAGTGAGGAGGAGCTGATGATCCACGGTGTCGAATGCTGCGAAGAGATCCAAGAGAATTAGCATGGAGTAGTGACCATTAAATTTAGCTGTCAATAGGTTATTAGAGACTTTAGTGAGAGCAGTTTCAGTAGAGTGTAAAGAGCAGAAGCCAGATTGAAGACGATCGAGAAGAGAGTTATCTGAGAGATAGCGGGTAAGATGGGAGTGGACCAGGCGTTCGAGGAGTTTAGAGATGAAGGGAAGATTAGAGACAGGTCTATAATTAGCGGCACAATTTTGGTCGAGGGAGGGTTTTTTTTAAGTAATGGATGTATGATGGCATGCTTAAATGAGGAGGGAAAAATACCGGAAGTGAGGGAAAGGTTGAATATTTTTGTTAGGTGAGAGGTGACAGCTGGGGAAAGGGACTGGAGGAGATGTGACGGAATGGGGTCACTGGTGCAAGTGGTCGGGCGAGAAGATGCAAGGAGCCTGCTTACTTCTTCTTCTGTAACTGGTTCAAAGTCAGAGAGCGAACTAGATGCAGTGGGGGAGGGAGGACAGTGCATGGTATGAAGAGATTGGGAGATTATTTCCTGTCGAATGTGGTCAATTTTTTCTTTGAAGTAATTGGCCAGTTCGTCAGCGCGGAGATCTGTGGTTGGGGCCTGCTCTCTTGGGTTGAGTAGGGACTGGAAAGTGTCAGAGACGTTTAGGGTTATTTGACAGTGAGGTGATAAGGGTGTTGAAATAGGTTTGTTTGGAGAGGTGAAGGGCAGAGTAGTATGTTTTTAGCAGCATCCTAAGAAAGGACACGAAGCGAAGTGCATTGTGGCGAAGTGAGAAACGAGATCACAGCACAAAGGAGACAGAATCGGGAGGAGTCGTGCCCTAAGATCGGCAACATCCTTCTGAGGCGCGTAGCCGGTGGCCGGAACACAGAGGGAGTAATAGGCTCTACGCATTACTTTGAACTACGGCAGGGCAGATAATTCCAAGTTGGCTGTCCAACCTTTACACCTAATGAAGACAACAGAGGCAATTGTGGGAGAGGGGCGTCTAGGGTCCCTATAAAATAACTCCAGGCCTACCCCGTCATATAGGTGCATCCTATCCATACCAACTGGGGGATGGAGAGAGAACATCAGAAACAGATACGAAAGTTGTGAGGACTATCCCCTTGTGCTCAGCAGGGAGGTACTACAACACACAGGCGCTAGTAGAAAGGCTACTGATTTCCACCTGCTAAAGGGAACTCTGGATGTGCCTTCGGACCGGCCGGATTCAGCCAGCCCTGTGAACAGTGCTCTGGACTGCGGATTGCTGAAGTCTTCAGTAAAAGGTAAAGAGACTGCAACCCTGTGTCCTCATTTACTACATCCTACACCATTGCCATATACACTACTGGGAAGCCCTGGGGACATACTTCACCTGTGGGAAGGTACACCATCTTGCTGCCATAACATCACCCCAGTGGACCCTCAGCACCGTCGGTCATCCTAACCGAATACCACAGGTGGCGTCACGAACACTTGAAAAACTAACTTTACCTTTAATTGGGCGCCCCTTAGCAGGGTCATGGACCAGGTCAGGCCACCGTGACATCCCAGAATTGAGACCCAGAGCCGACTATCCCGTTACCCTGCGTCTGGAGGCCGCTCCATATACAAGTAGAAAAAGCTACAGCAAAATATACCTCCTTAAACCGTATAGACATATGCAGAGCATGGGGCCCATCATATACTGGAGCATTGTATGGAGCCCATTCTGAAAGGAGCATTATATTGGGCTCATTGGGTATGAATCAATATATGGGGCTCATTCTGTATGGAGCAATATATGAGGCTCATTATACTGTATGGAGCAATATATGGGACTCATAATACTGTATGGAACATTTGGGCCCATTGGGTGTGAAGCAATATATGGGGCTCATTCTGTATGAAACAATATATGGGCCTCATACTGTATGGAGCAATTTATGGGACCCATAATACTGTATTGCGCATTATATGGGCTCATTATTCTGTATAGAGTACTATATGGTGACCATAATACTGTATGGGCCTCATTATTCAGTATGGAGCACTATGTGATGCCCATGATACTGTATGGAGCATTATATGGTGCTCATTATACTGTATGGAGCAATATATAGGACCCATAATACTGTATAGAGCAGAGGTGTCAAACTGCATTCCTCGAGGGCTGCAAACAGGTCATGTTTTCAAGATTTCCTTAGCATTGGACAAGGAGTTGGAATCATTCTGTGCAGGTGATTAAATTATCACCTGTGCAATACAAGGAAATCCTGAAAATATGACCTGTTTGCAGCCCCCGAGGAATGCAGTTTGACACCTCTGGTATAGAGCATTATATGGGGCTCATTATTCTGTACGGAGGACTATGTGGTGCCCATAATACTGTATGGAGGATTGTACTGTCCGGTTTCTGACCTATTGCAGAATTTAGAATAGATATCACTCATGTAATCTAAGAAGTGAAATCTTTGGCATTGTATTATACCTATATTTCTTTGCTGTATCAGTGCATCCTGAGTTGTATGTGTTAAAGGAGCCCACTGAGACTCTTTCACCAGGGGCCCATGACTAAACTGGAACCGGCCCTGTTTGTATGACTAGTGGTGCTAATATATTTATTACACTTTATTAATATACTTTAAAAAAAAACTAAACTTATAAATGATATCAAATATTATAACACAATAGATAATGCTTATAACAAGATTTATTATAAAATAAATTACATTTTCTTAATGTTATTGGTAAAGGTATCAACCACTGAGGGCTCAATTCTAAATATTTTGTTATTGGTAATGCATTTACATTTAATTTTTCTTAACCAATTATATTTAATTCTTTATTAGACTGCTTTTGTTTTTAATTGTAGCTTTTCTGCTCTTTAATATTATAGCTATGTTTTATACATTTCTTTGCATTATATGTAATTATTGGAAGCCTAGTGTATTTACCAATTGTCTTTTTTATGTGATTTTCTTTTATTTCATTATATATTTAGAGGTTTTAGCTTTTTCTTTTATACTTTTCCTCATATGTATATTTTAAACATGTCTTTATATGTTATTATATACAATGCATTTATTTTTATTTCATTTTTTTTTAGATATTCTCACATGTATGTATATTTTAAATATTTTTATTGGTCATTATTGTAAACCTAATGTATTTAAGTCATTTATTATCTTTGTTTTTATAATTTAATTTTATATATCCTTTTTACATGTATTTCGTAAACACCATCTTTCCTGCACCTCTGATTAGTGGATGCACTAGGACCTGACCCCCTGCTGAGTGGTCTAACACCCCTCCCTGTCATAATTTACATATGACTGAAGGGAAGAATCACAGACAACCTGTCTGATGCAAGTGTTCAACCAAATTGCATACCTTTTGTATTTAGGGATAGTAGAAGAGTGCCAATAGTATGCTATTAAATAGTCCACCAGTCTACTCTCCCAACCAGCACCGATTACGGGGAGAGCAATTTTTGTTCCAATCACAAAACATTGGGCTATTTGCACCCACCATTAAGCATTTCTTTCCACACTGGAAAAACATGAGCGCCGAGCAAAGCGTACAAGTTTAAAGTGAAGTTGAACCAATCATCCAGATGGCAGATACCTTCGCTTTATAGCCACCTTTAGGTTATGCTAGCATTAGCACTGGAATGGAAGAAGAGAACATGACTGCATTATAATGGTGGCTAGGTACTCTCCTGGTTCTGGTGTTTTTGTAGACAAGATTAATGCTGCATATGAGGCTGTTCGGGGGGAAGAAAAAAAAAAAAAACTTACATAGTTGGAAAATCACTAGTGTGCACAGCGTTTAATTTAATGGTGATCACTTTTTTTTAAAAATGTTTCTTTGAAACTTTTATAATGTTTGTAAATCTTTGCATTAACTCTTAAATAAAATAAAATTTAAAAATAAATTTAAGGGAACACTTGAACAACAGACTCTAACTCCAAGTAAATCTAACTTCTGTGAAATCAAGCTGTCTACTTAAGAAGCAACACTCACAATCAATTTCACATGCTGTTGTGCAAATGGAATAGACAACAGATGGAAATTATTGGCAATTATCAAGACATACTCAATAAAGAAGTGGTTCTACAGCTGGGGACCACAGACCACATCTCAGTACCTATGCTTTCTGGCTGATGCTTTGGTCACTTTTGAATGTTGGTTGTGCTTTCACACTCGTGGTAGCATGAGACGGACTCTACAGCTCACAAGTGGCTTAGGTAGTAGCAGCTCATCCAGGATGGCACATCAATGTGAGCTGTGACAAGGTTTGCTGTGTCTGTCAGCATAGTGTCCAGAGGCTGGAGGGGCTACTGTTATGATCTGATGGTAAGGTGTAACACCAAATTGACCTGGTAGGTAAGGAGGCACACTGAACGATCAGGTAGTGAAATAGCGCACAGGATGGACTGATGATTAAACCAAAATGGACAAGCTCTGAGAAGTGGTAACTTTACTGACTACAACCCTGATCCTTACTGACTACAACCCTGATCCTAACACCACAACTAGAAATGGCCGTGGAATGCTCCTATTAGGCCTAGGCGTCTCTTCACAGCCTAAGGACTAACTACCCCTATCAGAGGAAAAGGAAAGCTCTCTTGCCTTAGAGAAATTCCCACAAAGTAGAGGTAGCCCCCCACATATAATGACTGTTAGCGGAGAGGAAGAGACATACATAGGAATGAAACTAGATTTTAGCAAAGGAGGCCCGACTAATCTAAATAGACCAGAATAGAAAAGGTATACTGTGTAGTCAGTACAAAACCCTAAAATCCACGCAGAATTTTACAAAATGTAACCTCCACACCGACTAACGGCGTGGAGGGGGCAAAATCTGCATCTCAGAGCTACCAGCTAGTCAAAAGATCATGGTGACAATGCTGGACAAAAATACATAACATAAGCGGAACAATAAATTCCAAGCACATGGAAAGAACTAAAGCAACTTATCTTTTGCTGAACAGGGCAAGCAATAGGATATCCAAGAGCAAACTGAGCCGCTCCTATAACATCGACAGCTGGCATGGACTGATGTCCAGAGCCAGATTATATAGAGCCAGCAGGAGCGATCAGTGGGAACAGCTGCCATCCGCAGTTCCACCTGCAACCACCAGAGGGAGCCCAAGGGCAGAACTAACACAAGTGCTATTCACAACAGTCCCCCCCCTGTTGTGAATTTGGATTCTGGGCTCCCCCGGTGGCCGCTTGTGGAATTGGACTTGTCATCCTCCTTCCTGTTTCACCTGGTTCCATCAGTAGTGGGTGTCGCTATTTAAGCTCATTTCTCTGGTGGTTTCTTGCCGGTCAACAATGTTATCTGATGCCTCTCAGTGCTTGTTCCTGCTTCTAGACAACTACTAGATAAGTTGGACTTTTGTCCATGTTTTGTTTTGCCTATTTGTTCCAGTTCACAGCTGAAGTTTTGTTACTGTGTCTGGAAAGCTCTCGTTGATCAGGGATTGCTACTCTGGCGTTATGAGTTAATGCCAGAGTTTAAGGTAATCTCTGGATGGTGTTTTGTTAGTGTTTTTCTGCTGACCATGAAAGTATACTATCTGTCTTCTGCTATCTAGTAAGCGGACCTCAAATTTGCTAAGACTATTTTCCTGCTGCGTTTGTTGTTTCATCTGAACTCACCGTCATTATATGTGGGGGGCTACTGTCTTCTTTGGAATATTTCTCTAGAGGTGAGCCAGGTCTTATATTTCCCTCTGCTAGCTATTTAGGTCTTAGGCCAGAGCTGGGCATCTAGCGATAAATAGGAAATGCTACCTGGCTATTTCTAGTTGCGCGGCAGGCTTAGTTCATGGTCAGTATAGTTCCATCTTCCGAGAGCTTGTCCCTCTATAGGCTTGCTATGATCTCTGCCTGCAGAGATCATGACAGTTTGACCGGCCGATAAAGTGTTAAAGACCCAGGTTGAGAAAGGAGAGTTATAAGAAGTCTGCTGGAATTTTTTTTTTTTTTTTTCCTCCAGTCTGCCTTGCTGCAGTCTTTTTTCTCTCTCTCCTCCTAATCTCTGTATGGCTCTGTGTGCACCTGACAATAATGGATCTCCAGAGTGTAACTGCGGGTTTGAATAATCTCATCACGAAAGTACAAAATTTACAAGATTTTGTGGTACATGCTCCGGTATCTGAGCCGAGAATTCCTTTGCCGGAGTTCTTCACAGGGAATAGAGCTAGCTTCCAGAATTTCCGAAATAATTGTAAGCTTTATTTGTCCCTGAAGTCTCGTTCAGCTGGAGACCCTGCTCAGCAGGTTAGGATTGTGATTTCCTTGCTCAGGGGTGACCCTCAAGATTGGGCCTTCTCATTGCCAGCAGGGGATCCTGCGTTACGCGATGTGGATGCGTTTTTTCTGGCCTTGGGCTTGCTTTATGAGGAACCTCATTTGGAGCTTCAGGCAGAAAAAACTTTGATGGCACTATCTCAGGGGCAAGACGAAGCTGAAGTTTTCTGCCAAAAATTCCGTAAATGGTCTGTGCTTACTCAGTGGAATGAGTGCGCCTTGGCGGCAACTTTCAGAGAAGGTCTCTCTGATGCCGTTAAGGATGTTATGGTGGGGTTCCCTGTGCCTGCAGGTCTGAATGAGTCCATGACAATGGCTATTCAGATTGATAGGCGTCTGCGGGAGCGCAAACCGGTGCACCATCTGGCGGTGTCTATGGAAAAGACGCCAGAAAGTATGCAGTGTGATAGAATTCTGTCCAGGAGCGAGCGACAGAATTTTAGACGGAAGAATGGATTGTGTTTCTATTGTGGGGATTCTACTCATGTTATATCAGCATGCTCTAGGCGTACAAAGAAGCTTGATAAGTCTGTTTCCATTGGCACCATTCAGTCTAAGTTTATTTTGTCTGTAACCCTGATTTGCTCTTTGTCATCCATTGCCACGGACGCCTATGTTGACTCTGGCGCCGCTCTGAGTCTTATGGATTGGTCCTTTGCCAATCGTTGTGGTTTTGATTTAGAGCCTTTGGAGACTCTTATTCCTCTGAAGGGGATTGACTCCACCCCATTGGCTAATAATAAACCACAATACTGGACACAAGTTACCATGCGTATCTATCCGGATCACCAGGAGATTATTCGTTTCCTGGTGCTGTATAATTTACATGACGATTTGGTACTGGGATTGCCATGGTTGCAGTCTCACAACCCAGTCTTGGACTGGAGAGCAATGTCTGTGTTGAGCTGGGGATGTAAGGGTATTCATGGGGACTTACCTTTGGTTTCTATTTCGTCGTCCATTCCCTCTGAAGTCCCTGAGTTCCTCTCTGATTATCAAGACGTCTTTGACGAACCCAAGCTTGGGTCGTTACCTCCGCACCGTGAGTGCGATTGTGCCATAGATTTGATACCGGGTTGTAAATATCCAAAGGGTCGTTTGTTTAATCTGTCTGTGCCGGAACATGCTGCTATGCGGGAATATATAAAGGAGTCTTTGGAAAAGGGACATATTCGTCCATCTTCTTCTCCCTTGGGAGCTGGGTTTTTCTTTGTCTCAAAAAAGGACGGCTCTTTGAGACCATGTATTGATTATCGGCTTCTGAATAAGATCACTGTTAAGTATCAATACCCATTGCCATTGCTTACTGATTTGTTTGCTCGTATAGAAGGTGCTAAGTGGTTCTCTAAAATTGATCTTCGTGGGGCGTATAATTTGGTGCGGATCAGGCAGGGGGATGAGTGGAAGACCGCATTTAATACGCCCGAGGGCCACTTTGAGTATTTGGTCATGCCTTTTGGTCTTTCTAATGCCCCTTCAGTTTTCCAGTCTTTTATGCATGATATTTTCCGCGATTTTCTGGATAAATTTATGATAATATATCTGGATGATATTCTGATTTTTTCTGATGACTGGGACTCTCATGTCCAGCAGGTCAGGAGAGTTTTTCAGGTTCTGCGGTCTAATTCTTTATGTGTGAAGGGGTCTAAGTGCGATTTTGGGGTCCAGAAAATTTCCTTTTTGGGGTATATTTTTTCTCCCTCTTCCATTGAGATGGATCCCGTCAAGGTGCAAGCTATTTGTGACTGGACTCAGCCCTCCTCTCTTAAGGGTCTTCAGAGATTTTTGGGCTTTGCCAACTTTTACCGCCGATTTATTGCTGGTTTTTCGGATGTCGTTAAACCACTGACTGATTTGACCAGACAAGGCGCTGATGTTGCTAATTGGTCCCCTCATGCTGTAGAGGCCTTTCAGGAGCTTAAGCGCCGTTTTGCCTCTGCCCCTGTGTTGCGTCAGCCTGATGTGAATCTGCCTTTTCAGGTTGAGGTTGACGCTTCGGAGATCGGAGCTGGGGCAGTGTTGTCGCAGAAAGGTTCCGACTGCTCCGTCATTAGGCCTTGTGCCTTCTTTTCTCGCAAATTTTCGCCCGCAGAGCGGAATTATGATGTTGGGAATCGGGAGCTTTTGGCCATGAAGTGGGCGTTTGAGGAGTGGCGCCATTGGCTCGAGGGGGCTAGGCATCAGGTGGTGGTATTGACTGACCACAAAAATTTGATTTATCTTGAGACTGCCAGACGCCTGAATCCTAGACAGGCGCGCTGGTCTTTATTTTTTTCTCGCTTTAATTTTGTGGTGTCATACCTACCGGGTTCTAAGAATGTTAAGGCAGATGCCCTTTCTAGGAGTTTTGACCCGGACTCTCCTGGTAATTCTGAACCCACAGGTATCCTTAGGGAGGGAGTAATTTTGTCGGCCGTTTCTCCTGATCTGCGGCGGTCCTTGCAAGAGTTTCAGGCGGATAGACCGGATCGTTGTCCGCCTGATAGACTGTTTGTTCCGGATGATTGGACCAGCAGAGTCATCTCTGAGGTACATTCTTCTGCATTGGCAGGTCATCCCGGAATTTTTGGTACCAGGGATTTGGTGGCAAGATCCTTCTGGTGGCCTTCCCTGTCACGAGATGTGCGAGTCTTTGTGCAGTCATGTGACGTTTGTGCTCGGGCCAAGTCTTGTAGTTCTCGGGCTAGCGGACTGCTGTTGCCCTTGCCTATTCCTAAGAGGCCTTGGACACACATCTCGATGGATTTTATTTCAGATCTGCCTGTTTCCCAGAAGATGTCTGTCATCTGGGTGGTCTGTGACCGTTTCTCTAAAATGGTCCATTTGGTTCCTCTGCCCAAGTTGCCTTCTTCTTCTGAGTTGGTTCCTCTGTTTTTTCAGAATGTTGTCCGATTGCACGGTATTCCTGAGAATATTGTTTCTGACAGAGGTACCCAATTTGTGTCTAGATTTTGGCGGGCATTCTGTGCTAGGATGGGCATAGATTTGTCTTTTTCATCTGCTTTTCACCCTCAGACTAATGGCCAGACCGAGCGGACTAATCAGACCCTTGAGACATATCTGAGGTGTTTTGTCTCTGCTGACCAGGATGATTGGGTTGCTTTTTTGCCATTGGCAGAGTTCGCCCTCAATAATCGGGCCAGCTCTTCCACCTTGGTGTCCCCGTTTTTCTGTAATTCGGGGTTTCACCCTCGATTTTCCTCCGGTCAGGTGGAATCCTCGGATTGTCCTGGAGTGGATGCGGTGGTGGAGAGATTGCATCACATCTGGGGGCAGGTTATGGACAATTTGAAGTTGTCCCAGGAGAAGACTCAGCGTTTTGCCAACCGTCATCGTCGTGTTGGTTCTCGGCTTTGTGTTGGAGATTTGGTGTGGTTGTCTTCTCGTTTTGTCCCTATGAGGGTCTCTTCTCCTAAGTTTAAACCTCGGTTCATCGGCCCTTATAGAATATTGGAGATTCTTAATCCTGTTTCTTTCCGTTTGGACCTCCCTGCGTCCTTTTCCATTCATAACGTTTTTCATCGGTCGTTATTGCGCAGGTATGAGGTACCTGTTGTACCTTCAGTTGAGCCTCCTGCTCCGGTGTTGGTTGAGGGTGAGTTGGAGTACGTTGTGGAGAAAATTTTGGACTCTCGTGTTTCCAGACGGAGACTCCAGTATCTGGTCAACTGGAAGGGTTACGGCCAGGAGGATAATTCTTGGGTCAATGCATCTGATGTTCATGCTTCTGATCTTGTTCGTGCCTTCCATAGGGCTCATCCTGGTCGCCCTGGTGGATCTGGTGAGGGTTCGGTGCCCCCTCCTTGAGGGGGGGGTACTGTTGTGAATTTGGATTCTGGGCTCCCCCGGTGGCCGCTTGTGGAATTGGACTTGTCATCCTCCTTCCTGTTTCACCTGGTTCCATCAGTAGTGGGTGTCGCTATTTAAGCTCATTTCTCTGGTGGTTTCTTGCCGGTCAACAATGTTATCTGATGCCTCTCAGTGCTTGTTCCTGCTTCTAGACAACTACTAGATAAGTTGGACTTTTGTCCATGTTTTGTTTTGCCTATTTGTTCCAGTTCACAGCTGAAGTTTTGTTACTGTGTCTGGAAAGCTCTCGTTGATCAGGGATTGCTACTCTGGCGTTATGAGTTAATGCCAGAGTTTAAGGTAATCTCTGGATGGTGTTTTGTTAGTGTTTTTCTGCTGACCATGAAAGTATACTATCTGTCTTCTGCTATCTAGTAAGCGGACCTCAAATTTGCTAAGACTATTTTCCTGCTGCGTTTGTTGTTTCATCTGAACTCACCGTCATTATATGTGGGGGGCTACTGTCTTCTTTGGAATATTTCTCTAGAGGTGAGCCAGGTCTTATATTTCCCTCTGCTAGCTATTTAGGTCTTAGGCCAGAGCTGGGCATCTAGCGATAAATAGGAAATGCTACCTGGCTATTTCTAGTTGCGCGGCAGGCTTAGTTCATGGTCAGTATAGTTCCATCTTCCGAGAGCTTGTCCCTCTATAGGCTTGCTATGATCTCTGCCTGCAGAGATCATGACACCCCCCTGTTGTGAATTTGGATTCTGGGCTCCCCCGGTGGCCGCTTGTGGAATTGGACTTGTCATCCTCTTTCCTGTTTCACCTGGTTCCATCAGTAGTGGGTGTCGCTATTTAAGCTCATTTCTCTGGTGGTTTCTTGCCGGTCAACAATGTTATCTGATGCCTCTCAGTGCTTGTTCCTGCTTCTAGACAACTACTAGATAAGTTGGACTTTTGTCCATGTTTTGTTTTGCCTATTTGTTCCAGTTCACAGCTGAAGTTTTGTTACTGTGTCTGGAAAGCTCTCGTTGATCAGGGATTGCTACTCTGGCGTTATGAGTTAATGCCAGAGTTTAAGGTTATCTCTGGATGGTGTTTTGTTAGTGTTTTTCTGCTGACCATGAAAGTATACTATCTGTCTTCTGCTATCTAGTAAGCGGACCTCAAATTTGCTAAGACTATTTTCCTGCTGTGTTTTGTTGTTTCATCTGAACTCACCGTCATTATATGTGGGGGGCTACTGTCTTCTTTGGAATATTTCTCTAGAGGTGAGCCAGGTCTTATATTTCCCTCTGCTAGCTATTTAGGTCTTAGGCCAGAGCTGGGCATCTAGCGATAAATAGGAAATGCTACCTGGCTATTTCTAGTTGCGCGGCAGGCTTAGTTCATGGTCAGTATAGTTCCATCTTCCGAGAGCTTGTCCCTCTATAGGCTTGCTATGATCTCTGCCTGCAGAGATCATGACAGTTTGACCGGCCAATAAAGTGTTAAAGACCCAGGTTGAGAAAGGAGAGTTATAAGAAGTCTGCTGGAATTTTTTTTTTTTTTTTTTTTTTTTCCTCCAGTCTGCCTTGCTGCAGTCTTTTTTCTCTCTCTCCTCCTAATCTCTGTATGCTCTGTGTGCACCTGACAATAATGGATCTCCAGAGTGTAACTGCGGGTTTGAATAATCTCATCACGAAAGTACAAAATTTACAAGATTTTGTGGTACATGCTCCGGTATCTGAGCCGAGAATTCCTTTGCCGGAGTTCTTCACAGGGAATAGAGCTAGCTTCCAGAATTTCCGAAATAATTGTAAGCTTTATTTGTCCCTGAAGTCTCGTTCAGCTGGAGACCCTGCTCAGCAGGTTAGGATTGTGATTTCCTTGCTCAGGGGTGACCCTCAAGATTGGGCCTTCTCATTGCCAGCAGGGGATCCTGCGTTACGCGATGTGGATGCGTTTTTTCTGGCCTTGGGCTTGCTTTATGAGGAACCTCATTTGGAACTTCAGGCAGAAAAAACTTTGATGGCACTATCTCAGGGGCAAGACGAAGCTGAAGTTTTCTGCCAAAAATTCCGTAAATGGTCTGTGCTTACTCAGTGGAATGAGTGCGCCTTGGCGGCAACTTTCAGAGAAGGTCTCTCTGATGCCGTTAAGGATGTTATGGTGGGGTTCCCTTTGCCTGCAGGTCTGAATGAGTCCATGACAATGGCTATTCAGATTGATAGGCGTCTGCGGGAGCGCAAACCGGTGCACCATCTGGCGGTGTCTATGGAAAAGACGCCAGAAAGTATGCAGTGTGATAGAATTCTGTCCAGGAGCGAGCGACAGAATTTTAGACGGAAGAATGGATTGTGTTTCTATTGTGGGGATTCTACTCATGTTATATCAGCATGCTCTAGGCGTACAAAGAAGCTTGATAAGTCTGTTTCCATTGGCACCATTCAGTCTAAGTTTATTTTGTCTGTAACCCTGATTTGTTCTTTGTCATCCATTGCCACGGACGCCTATGTTGACTCTGGCGCCGCTCTGAGTCTTATGGATTGGTCCTTTGCCAATCGTTGTGGTTTTGATTTAGAGCCTTTGGAGACTCTTATTCCTCTGAAGGGGATTGACTCCACCCCATTGGCTAATAATAAACCACAATACTGGACACAAGTAACCATGCGTATCAATCCGGATCACCAGGAGATTATTCGTTTCCTGGTGCTGTATAATTTACATGACGATTTGGTACTGGGATTGCCATGGTTGCAGTCTCACAACCCAGTCTTGGACTGGAGAGCAATGTCTGTGTTGAGCTGGGGATGTAAGGGTATTCATGGGGACGTACCTTTGGTTTCTATTTCGTCGTCCATTCCCTCTGAAGTCCCTGAGTTCCTCTCTGATTATCAAGACGTCTTTGACGAACCCAAGCTTGGGTCGTTACCTCCGCACCGTGAGTGCGATTGTGCCATAGATTTGATACCGGGTTGTAAATATCCAAAGGGTCGTTTGTTTAATTTGTCTGTGCCGGAACATGCTGCTATGCGGGAATATATAAAGGAGTCTTTGGAAAAGGGACATATTCGTCCATCTTCTTCTCCCTTGGGAGCTGGGTTTTTCTTTGTCTCAAAAAAAGACGGCTCTTTGAGACCATGTATTGATTATCGGCTTCTGAATAAGATCACTGTTAAGTATCAATACCCATTGCCATTGCTTACTGATTTGTTTGCTCGTATAGAGGGTGCTAAGTGGTTCTCTAAAATTGATCTTCGTGGGGCGTATAATTTGGTGCGGATCAGGCAGGGGGATGAGTGGAAGACCGCATTTAATACGCCCGAGGGCCACTTTGAGTATTTGGTCATGCCTTTTGGTCTTTCTAATGCCCCTTCAGTTTTCCAGTCTTTTATGCATGATATTTTCCGCGATTTTCTGGATAAATTTATGATAATATATCTGGATGATATTCTGATTTTTTCTGATGACTGGGACTCTCATGTCCAGCAGGTCAGGAGAGTTTTTCAGGTTCTGCGGTCTAATTCTTTATGTGTGAAGGGGTCTAAGTGCGTTTTTGGGGTCCAGAAAATTTCCTTTTTGGGGTATATTTTTTCTCCCTCTTCCATTGAGATGGATCCCGTCAAGGTGCAAGCTATTTGTGACTGGACTCAGCCCTCCTCTCTTAAGGGTCTTCAGAGATTTTTGGGCTTTGCCAACTTTTACCGCCGATTTATTGCTGGTTTTTCGGATGTCGTTAAACCACTGACTGATTTGACCAGACAAGGCGCTGATGTTGCTAATTGGTCCCCTCATGCTGTAGAGGCCTTTCAGGAGCTTAAGCGCCGTTTTGCCTCTGCCCCTGTGTTGCGTCAGCCTGATGTGAATCTGCCTTTTCAGGTTGAGGTTGACGCTTCGGAGATCGGAGCTGGGGCAGTGTTGTCGCAGAAAGGTTCCGACTGCTCCGTCATTAGGCCTTGTGCCTTCTTTTCTCGCAAATTTTCGCCCGCAGAGCGGAATTATGATGTTGGGAATCGGGAGCTTTTGGCCATGAAGTGGGCGTTTGAGGAGTGGCGCCATTGGCTCGAGGGGGCTAGGCATCAGGTGGTGGTATTGACTGACCACAAAAATTTGATTTATCTTGAGACTGCCAGACGCCTGAATCCTAGACAGGCGCGCTGGTCTTTATTTTTTTTTCTCGCTTTAATTTTGTGGTGTCATACCTACCGGGTTCTAAGAATGTTAAGGCAGATGCCCTTTCTAGGAGTTTTGACCCGGACTCTCCTGGTAATTCTGAACCCACAGGTATCCTTAGGGAGGGAGTAATTTTGTCGGCCGTTTCTCCTGATCTGCGGCGGTCCTTGCAAGAGTTTCAGGCGGATAGACCGGATCGTTGTCCGCCTGATAGACTGTTTGTTCCGGATGATTGGACCAGCAGAGTCATCTCTGAGGTACATTCTTCTGCATTGGCAGGTCATCCCGGAATTTTTGGTACCAGGGATTTGGTGGCAAGATCCTTCTGGTGGCCTTCCCTGTCACGAGATGTGCGAGTCTTTGTGCAGTCATGTGACGTTTGTGCTCGGGCCAAGTCTTGTAGTTCTCGGGCTAGCGGACTGCTGTTGCCCTTGCCTATTCCTAAGAGGCCTTGGACACACATCTCGATGGATTTTATTTCAGATCTGCCTGTTTCCCAGAAGATGTCTGTCATCTGGGTGGTCTGTGACCGTTTCTCTAAAATGGTCCATTTGGTTCCTCTGCCCAAGTTGCCTTCTTCTTCTGAGTTGGTTCCTCTGTTTTTTCAGAATGTTGTCCGATTGCACGGTATTCCTGAGAATATTGTTTCTGACAGAGGTACCCAATTTGTGTCTAGATTTTGGCGGGCATTCTGTGCTAGGATGGGCATAGATTTGTCTTTTTCATCTGCTTTTCACCCTCAGACTAATGGCCAGACCGAGCGGACTAATCAGACCCTTGAGACATATCTGAGGTGTTTTGTCTCTGCTGACCAGGATGATTGGGTTGCTTTTTTGCCATTGGCAGAGTTCGCCCTCAATAATCGGGCCAGTTCTTCCACCTTGGTGTCCCCGTTTTTCTGTAATTCGGGGTTTCACCCTCGATTTTCCTCCGGTCAGGTGGAATCCTCGGATTGTCCTGGAGTGGATGCGGTGGTGGAGAGATTGCATCACATCTGGGGGCAGGTTATGGACAATTTGAAGTTGTCCCAGGAGAAGACTCAGCGTTTTGCCAACCGTCATCGTCGTGTTGGTTCTCGGCTTTGTGTTGGAGATTTAGTGTGGTTGTCTTCTCGTTTTGTCCCTATGAGGGTCTCTTCTCCTAAGTTTAAACCTCGGTTCATCGGCCCTTATAGAATATTGGAGATTCTTAATCCTGTTTCTTTCCGTTTGGACCTCCCTGCGTCCTTTTCCATTCATAACGTTTTTCATCGGTCGTTATTGCGCAGGTATGAGGTACCTGTTGTACCTTCAGTTGAGCCTCCTGCTCCGGTGTTGGTTGAGGGTGAGTTGGAGTACGTTGTGGAGAAAATTTTGGACTCTCGTGTTTCCAGACGGAAACTCCAGTATCTGGTCAACTGGAAGGGTTACGGCCAGGAGGATAATTCTTGGGTCAATGCATCTGATGTTCATGCTTCTGATCTTGTTCGTGCCTTCCATAGGGCTCATCCTGGTCGCCCTGGTGGATCTGGTGAGGGTTCGGTGCCCCCTCCTTGAGGGGGGGGTACTGTTGTGAATTTGGATTCTGGGCTCCCCCGGTGGCCGCTTGTGGAATTGGACTTGTCATCCTCTTTCCTGTTTCACCTGGTTCCATCAGTAGTGGGTGTCGCTATTTAAGCTCATTTCTCTGGTGGTTTCTTGCCGGTCAACAATGTTATCTGATGCCTCTCAGTGCTTGTTCCTGCTTCTAGACAACTACTAGATAAGTTGGACTTTTGTCCATGTTTTGTTTTGCCTATTTGTTCCAGTTCACAGCTGAAGTTTTGTTACTGTGTCTGGAAAGCTCTCGTTGATCAGGGATTGCTACTCTGGCGTTATGAGTTAATGCCAGAGTTTAAGGTTATCTCTGGATGGTGTTTTGTTAGTGTTTTTCTGCTGACCATGAAAGTATACTATCTGTCTTCTGCTATCTAGTAAGCGGACCTCAAATTTGCTAAGACTATTTTCCTGCTGTGTTTTGTTGTTTCATCTGAACTCACCGTCATTATATGTGGGGGGCTACTGTCTTCTTTGGAATATTTCTCTAGAGGTGAGCCAGGTCTTATATTTCCCTCTGCTAGCTATTTAGGTCTTAGGCCAGAGCTGGGCATCTAGCGATAAATAGGAAATGCTACCTGGCTATTTCTAGTTGCGCGGCAGGCTTAGTTCATGGTCAGTATAGTTCCATCTTCCGAGAGCTTGTCCCTCTATAGGCTTGCTATGATCTCTGCCTGCAGAGATCATGACACCCCCCCCTTGAGGAGGGGTCACCGAACCCTCACCAGGATCCCCAGGCCGACCAGGATGCGCCAGATGAAAAGCACGAACCAACTCGGCAGCATGAACATCAGACGCAAAAACCCAAGAATTATCCTCCTGGCCATAACCCTTCCACTTGACCAGATACTGAAGCCTCCGCCTCGAAAAACAAGAATCCAAAATCTTCTCCACCACATATTCCAGCTCCCCCTCAACCAACACCGGAGCCGGAGGATCAACAGAAGGAACCAAAGGCGCCACATATCTCCGCAACAAAGATCTATGAAATACATTATGAATAGAAAAAGACTCTGGAAGAGCCAAACGGAAAGACACGGGATTAATAATTTCAGAGATCTTATAAGGACCTATAAATCGAGGCTTGAACTTAGGGGAAGAAACCTTCATAGGAACATAACGAGAAGACAACCAGACCAAATCTCCAAAGCGAAGCCGGGGACCAACACACCGACGACGGTTAGCAAAACGCTGAGCCTTCTCTTGAGACAACGTCAAATTGTCCACCACATGAGTCCAAATCTGCTGCAACCTGTCCACCACCGAATCCACCCCCAGACAGTCAGAAGACTCAACCTGCTCTGAAGAAAAATGAGGATGAAAACCAAAGTTGCAAAAGAAAGGAGAAACCAAGGTAGCAGAACTAGCCCGATTATTAAGGGCGAACTCAGCCAATGGCAAGAAAGAAACCCAATCATCCTGATCAGCAGACGCAAAACATCTCAAGTAGGTTTCCAAAGTCTGATTAGTTCGCTCCGTTTGGCCAATTGTCTGAGGGTGAAACGCAGAAGAAAAAGATAAATCAATACCCATTCTAACACAAAAGGACCGCCAAAATCTGGAAATGAACTGAGAACCTCTGTCAGACACAATATTCTCTGGAATGCCATGTAAACTGTAAACGAACCACATGCTGAAAAAACAAAGGAACCAAATCAGAAGATGAAGGCAACTTAGGCAAAGGTACCAAATGAACCATCTTAGAAAACCGATCACAAACCACCCAGATAACAGACATCCTCTGGGAAACAGGAAGATCCGAAATAAAATCCATGGAAATATGCGTCCAGGGCCTCTCAGGGATAGGCAGGGGCAAAAGCAACCCACTAGCACGAGAACAGCAAGGCTTAGCCCAAGCACAAATCCCACAGGACTGAACAAAAGAACGCACATCCCGCGACAAAGAAGGCCACCAAAAGGACCTAGCAATCAAATCTCTAGTACCAAAAATCCCAGGATGACCAGCCAACACTGAACAGTGAACTTCAGAAATTACCTTAATAATCCATCTGTCCGGAACAAACAATTTCCCCACTGGACAACGATCAGGTTTATCTGCCTGAAATTTCTGAAGCTCCCGCCGCAAGTCAGGGGAGATAGCAGAAAGAATAACCCCCTCCTTGAGAATACCAGCCAGCTCAAGAACCTCAGGAGAATCGGGCACAAAACTCCTAGAAAGGGCATCCGCCTTTACATTCTTAGATCCCGGAAGATACGAGACCACAAAATCAAAGCGAGAGAAAAACAAAGACCAACGAGCCTGTCTAGGATTCAACCTCTTAGCATTCTCGAGGTAAATCAAATTCTTATGATCGGTCAAGACCACAACACGATGCTTAGCTCCCTCAAGCCAATGTCGCCACTCCTCAAATGCCCACTTCATAGCCAACAATTCACGATTGCCGACATCATAATTGCGTTCCGCAGGCGAAAACTTTCTAGAAAAGAAAGCACAAGGTTTCAACAAAGATCCATCAGAAGTTCTCTGAGACAGAACGACCCCAGCCCCGATTTCAGAAGCATCAACCTCAACCTGAAAAGGGAGAGAAACATCTGGTTGGCACAACACAGGGGCAGAAGTAAAACGATGTTTAAGCTCCTGAAAGGCCTCCACAGCCGCAGAGGACCAATTCATAACATCCGCACCCTTCTTCGTCAGATCAGTCAAAGGTTTAACCACACTAGAAAAATTAGCAATGAAGCGGCGATAAAAATTAGCAAAGCCCAGAAATTTCTGAAGGCTCTTCACCGAGGTAGGCTGAGTCCAATCATGAATAGCCTGGACCTTAACAGGGTCCATTTCAATAGCCGAGGGAGAAAAAATAAAACCCAAAAATGAAATTTTCTGAACTCCAAAGAGGCACTTAGACCCCTTTACAAACAACGCATTAGCACGAAGGACTTGAAAAACCATCCTGACCTGCTTCACATGAGAATCCCAGTCATCAGAAAAAAACAAAATATGATCCAAATATACAATCATAAATTTATCCAGATACTTCCGGAAAATATCATGCATAAAGGACTGAAACACAGATGGGGCATTAGAGAGCCCGAATGGCATCACAAGATACTCAAAATGGCCCTCAGGCGTATTAAATGCTGTTTTCCATTCATCACCTTGCTTAATGCGAACAAGATTATACGCCCCACGTAGGTCAATCTTAGTAAACCAACTAGCCCCCTTAATCCGAGCAAACAGATCAGAAAATAGAGGCAATGGGTACTGGAATTTTACCGTGATCTTATTGAGAAGACGATAATCTATACAGGGTCTCAGGGAGCCATCCTTCTTGGCAACAAAAAAGAACCCCGCTCCCAGCGGTGACGAAGATGGACGAATATGTCCCTTCTCCAAAGACTCCTTTACATAACTCCGCATAGCGGCATGCTCAGGCACAGATAGATTAAAAAGTTGGCCCTTCGGAAACTGACAGCCAGGAAGTAAATCAATAGCACAATCACAGTCCCTATGAGGAGGTAGGAAGCTGGACTTAGGCTCATCAAAAACATCCTGAAAATCTGACAAAAATTCAGGTACTTCAGAAGAAGAGGAAGAAGAAATGGACATTAAAGGAACATCACTATGTATTCCTTGACAACCCCAACTGGTCACCATCATAGATTTCCAATCCAGCACAGGGTTATGTATCTGTAGCCATGGAAAACCCAGCACCACATTATCATGCAAATTATGCAAAACCAAAAAACGAATATTTTCCTGATGTGCTGGAGTCATACACATGGTCAACTGTGTCCAATACTGAGGTTTATTCCTGGCCAATGGTGTAGCATCAATCCCCCTTAAGGGAATAGGATCCTTCAAAGGCTCCAGGGAAAAACCACAGCGTCTGGCAAATTCTAAGTCCATTAAATTCAGGGCCGCTCCCGAATCCACAAACGCCATTACGGAGAAGGATGACAATGAGCAAATCAGAGTAATAGACAAGAGAAACTTAGGCTGTAGAGTACTAATGGCGATGGACTTAGCAACCCTCTTGGTACGCTTAGGGCAATCAGAAATAGCATGAGCAGAGTCACCACAGTAAAAACACAGCCCATTCTGACGTCTGAATTTCTGCCGTTCTGCTCGTGTCAAAATCCTATCACATTGCATAGGTTCAGGACTCGGCCCTGATGGCACCGCCATATCGTGCACCCCCTTGCACTCACGCAAGCGTCGACCAATCTGAATGGCCAAAGACATTGAGTCACTCAACCCAGCAGGCGTGGGGAATCCCACCATAACATCCTTAATGGCCTCAGAAAGACCCTTTCTGAAGATTGCTGCCAGAGCCTCCTCATTCCAACTTGTAAGCACTGACCACTTTCTGAATTTCTGGCAATATGATTCCACTTCTTTCTGACCCTGGCACAAAGCCAGCAAGGCTTTCTCTGCCTGATCAACAGAACTGGGTTCATCATACAGCAATCCAAGCGCTTGAAAAAATGCATCCACATTGATTAATGCAGGGTTTCCTGGCTCAAGTGAAAACGCCCAATCTTGCGCATCGCCACGCAGCAAAGAAATGACAATCTTCACTTGCTGAATGGGATCACCAGAGGAGCGAGGTCTCAAAGCAAAAAACAATTTGCAATTATTCTTAAAGTTCACAAATTTAGATCTATCCCCAGAAAACAATTCAGGAATAGGAATTTTCGGCTCCACCATAGGAGTCTGAACAACAAAATCCTGGATACTCTGCACTCTTGCAGCGAGTTGATCCACCCGCAAGGACAAACCCTGAACCTCCATGAAAACACCAGAGTCCAGAATTACCCAGAGATTTAAGAGGAAGAGGAAGAGAAAGAGAGAGAGAGAGAGAGAGAGAGAGAGAGAGAGAGAGAGAGAGAAAATTACCAAGCAAAACTGAACACACCCCAAAAAAAAAAAAAAAACTCAAAATCTTTCTTCTCCTTTCTTCCTTCTTTTGTGATGAATTCAACACATTTGTCTGTTTGGCCAGCTGTACTGTTATGATCTGATGGTAAGGTGTAACACAAAAATGACCTGGTAGGTAAGGAGGCACACTGAACAATCAGGTAGTGAAATAGCGCACAGGATGGACTGATGATTAAACCAAAATGGACAAGCTCTGAGAAGTGGTAACTTTACTGACTACAACCCTGATCCTTACTGACTACAACCCTGATCCTAACATCACAACTAGAAATGGCCGTGGAACGCTCCTATTAGGCCTAGGCGTCTCTTCACAGCCTAAGGACTAACTACCCCTATCAGAGGAAAAGGAAAGCTCTCTTGCCTCAGAGAAATTCCCACAAAGTAGAGGTAGCCCCCCACATATAATGACTGTTAGCGGAGAGGAAGAGACATACATAGGAATGAAACTAGATTTTAGCAAAGGAGGCCCGACTAATCTAAATAGACCAGAATAGAAAAGGTATACTGTGTAGTCAGTACAAAACCCTAAAATCCACGCAGAATTTTACAAAATGTAACCTCCACACCGACTAACGGCGTGGAGGGGGCAAAATCTGCATCTCAGAGCTACCAGCTAGTCAAAAGATCATGGTGACAATGCTGGACAAAAATACATAACATAAGCGGAACAATAAATTCTAAGCACATGGAAAGAACTAAAGCAACTTATCTTTTGCTGAACAGGGCAAGCAATAGGATATCCAAGAGCAAACTGAGCCGCTCCTATAACATCGACAGCTGGCATGGACTGAAGTCCGGAGCCAGATTATATAGAGCCAGCAGGAGCGATCAGTGGGAACAGCTGCCATCCGCAGTTCCACCTGCAACCACCAGAGGGAGCCCAAGGGCAGAACTAACACAAGTGCTATTCACAACAGGCTACCAAGAGACAGGCCAGTACACCTGGAGATGTGGAGGGGGCCATAGGAGGGCAACAACCCAGCAGCAGGACAGCTACCTCAGCCTTTGTGCAAGGAGGAACAGGAGGAACACTGCCAGTCCCTACAAAATGACCTCCAGCAGGCCACAAATGTGCATGTGTCTGCACAAACGGTTAGAAACTGACTCCATGAGGATGGAGTGAGTGCCCAGCGTCCAGAGATGGAGGTTGTGCTCACAGCCCAATACCATGCAGGTTGCTTGGCATTTGCCACAGAACACCAGGATTGTCAAATTCGCCACTGGAGCCCTGTGCACTACAGATGAAAGCAGGTTCACACTGAGCACATGTGACAGGTATGACAGAGTCTGGAGACACCATGGAGAGCGATCTGCCTGCAACATCCCTCAGCATGACCGGTTTGGCAGTGGGTCAGTAAGTGTGGGGTGGTATTTCTGTGGAGGGCCGCACAGCCCTTCATGTGCTCGCCAAAGGTAGCCTGACTGCCATTAGGTACCAAAATGAGATCCTCAGACCCCTTGTGAGACCATATGCTTGTGCGGTTGGCCCCGAGTTCCTCCTAATGCAGGACAATGAGAGACTTCATGTGGCTGGAGTGTGTCAGCAGTTCCTGAAAGATGAAGGCATTGAAGCTATGGACTGGCCCGCTTGTTCTCCAGACCTGAATCCAGTTGAACACATCTGGGACATCATGTTTCGCACCATCCACCAAAGTCACACTGCACCACAGATTGTCCAGGAGTTGGTGGATGCTTTAGTCCAGGTCTGCGAGGAGATCCCTTGGGAGACCATCTGCCGCATCATCAGGAGCATGCCCAGGCATTGTAAGGAGGTCATACAGGCACATGGAGGGCACACACACACTACTGAGCATCATTTCCTTGTCTTGAGGCTATTCCACTGAAGTTGGATCAGCCTGTATCTTCATTTTCCACTTTGATTTTAAAGCATCATTCCAACTTCAGACCTCCGTGGGATATTAGTTGTGATTTATGTCGATCATTTTTAGGTTTTATTGTTCTCAACACATTCCACTATGTAATTGGAGGGCCCCCACACCGCCGCAGGGCCGAGGGGTACCCGGAGCCGGGCCTCTGAGTTATCAGTTCTGGGGTTGTCACGGTGGCTAGACCCGGTCTGTGGCCCTGTCTGTCAGTGGGGGACGTCCGGTGCAATAAGTGGTGTTGTAACGGTGCAGTTGTGGGGTGCAGGTCGCGGTAAATAACGAGGACACCAGGTTGCAGTCTCTTTACCTCTTTACTGAAGATCTCTGGGTCCTCAGTCCAGAATACGGTTCACCAGGCTGCGCAAGTCCGGCCGGTCCAATGGCACCTCCAGAGTTCTCTTCCCAGGTGGAAATGAGTGCCTTCCTTCTTAGCGCTATGTGTTGTAGTCCTTCCCTGCTATGCTTACGGAAAGTACCCCACAACTGTTGTGTCTGTTTCTTAAGTTCCCTCACAACAACTCGATTAACTGATCTTCTGCTAATCATCCGTCCCTTCCTGATGTCACAGTTAGAACGGCACCCGTTTGTCGGGTAGGCCTGGAGTTCTTCCGGGACCCTAGAGTCACCCCTCTCCCGCAATTGCCTCCCAAGACTTCATAGGTGATTTAGGTGAGACAGCCCGCCTGAGACTGACTGCCCTGCCGCTGTTTGGAGTATTGCTTGAAGCTGAATGTTATTCCACTCCCTCGGCGTTCCGGCCACCGGTAATGCGCCTCAGTAGGGTGTTGCTCCGGTCTTACAGCATGACCCCTACTGGTATTCTCCTATTGCTTGATCTCGTTTCTCACTCAGCACAATCTATCTCACTTCTAGTCCTTTCTTGGGTCCCACCGCTTCCCGGAGCTGGCGCGGACCCGTTACGTTCTTTTCAATGCCAAGCCTCTGTCAGGATCCCACCCCTGACAGAGACCCTACTGTCTCTTCCTCCACAACACCCTCTGCCACCAGGTGTTGCTTCGTCCAATCCAGTCAGCTTTCTGATCTAACTTCCTGCCTGACCCCCAGTTTACCCACTATGGTGGGGAGTGGCCTAATGAATAGAACCCTTAGCTCCCCCCGGAGGCCCAGCTGTGAAATGTATTGGTGTCTGTGATACCTGATCAGATGAACTCCTTCAGTGCCATCGGACGCACCGTAGCTCCCCTTAGTGGCGGAGCCACAGTACTGCAACAACCAGGACTCTGGGGCGCTGCATAATGAATAAAGATTTACAACTGGAATATTTCATTCAGTGATATCTAGGATGTGGGATTTTAGCGTTCCATTTATTTTTTTGAGCAGTGTATATTAGAAGTTAATTGATGTATATTGTACAGGGTAGGCCATTTATATGGATACACCGTATTAAAATGGGAATGGTTGGTGATATCAACTTTTTGTTTGTGGCACATTAGTATATGGGAGGGGGAAGTTTTCAAGATGGGTGGTGACCATGGCGGCCATTTTGGATCCAACTTTATTTTTTCCAATGGGAAGAGGGTCATGTGACACATCAAACTTATTGATCACAAGAAAAACAATGGTGTGCTTGGTTTTAATGTAACTATTCTTTCATGAGTTATTTAAAAGTTTATGACCACTTATATAATGTTTTCAAAGTGCTGCCCATTGTTTTGGATTGTTAATGCAACCCTCTTCTCCCACTCTTGACACACTGATAGCAACACCGCAGAAGAAATGCTAGCACAGGTTTCCAGTATCCCTTGGTTCAGATGCTGCACATCTCGTATCTTCACAGCATAGACAATTGCCTTCAGATGACCCCAAAGATAAAAGTCTAAGGGGGTCAGATCGGGAGACCTTGGTGGCCATTCAACTGGCCCATGATGACCAATCCACTTTCCAGGAAACTGCTCATGTAGGAATGCTCGGACCATACACCCATAATTGATGGTATGGTGTGATATATGGGCTACAAAGATAGTGGGGCCATTCTTCATCAATGGAAACCTCAATGCCACTGGATATCTGAAATTGCTACATGATGATGTGTTGCCCTGTTTATGCGCTGAAGATGACACGTTTCCTGAATTTTTCCAGCAAGATAGTGCACCACCACATTATGAGTGTCAGGTCCGAGCATTCCTACAAGGAATCTGACCCCCTTACACAAGCATTTCTTCTGCGGTGTTGCTCTCTGTGTCAAGAGTGGGAGAAGAGGGTTGCATTGACAATCCAACACAGTAGGCAGCACTTTGAACACATTTTATAAGTGGTCATGATGTACAATAACAAATTGTATTGTGGTACCGTGTTACCCAGAAAAATCGATATGAATACTTTTCTGCCCAATGATGACAGAAGTATTCTAGGAGTGATACCTTTATTGGCTAACCAGAAAATAATATGTTTGCAAGCTTTCAGAGCACAGTGGCTCCAGGAGCCACTGTGCTCTGAAAGCTTGCAAACATATTATTATGAAAAGTATTCATATCGATAAGTGGTCATAAACTTGTAAATAACTCATGAAAGAATAAAGTTACTTTAAAACCAAGCACACCATTGTTTTTCTTGTGAATTTTATGGTAGATGCAAATGTGAATAAAAGCAAATTACAAGTACACTAGGTAGACAATACACGAATTCACAATGATATATATATATATATAATATATATATATATATATATATATATATATATATATATATATATATATATATATATATATATATATATATATATATAGCAATTATGAATATTAATGAAAAAAAAAAAACTCTTCCAGCTCCCTTCATAAAAAAAAAAAAAATACTTGTTTATTTAAAAATAATCTTTAAAATATCCATGTGAGGATGCGGGACAATTAATGACAGATGAGCAGACAGAGCGATGCGTTTCTATCACAGCAGTGATCTTTGTCAAAGCTCTCATCTTACCACCAGCAGGACAAGTTTATAAATATCTAAAGACCAATCAGAAAGACAGAAGGAATCACATGACATATGTAAATTAGACCAGAAAGGTCCTAAAATAGACATATACACGGTGTTCCTAATTATTATGCACAAAGAGTTTAGGAGTGATAAGGTTAGATTTTTTTTGTTTGTCATTTAAACTCATTGATGGTGATGTGTGTCAGGGCTCTTTATATCACTGAAAGCAATTGCAGACACCTGTGCACATTAGTTTGGCAGGTGTGTCCAAATAAAGGCAAGACTACTGAAGTGAAGAAGGCTGTTCCACATTATTAAGCAGCCTACATTTTTGGCCAAAATGGGAAAGAAAAAGGATGTGTCGGCTGCTGAGAAGCAACAAATTGTGGAGTATTTATGTCAAGGCATGACTACAATCAACATTGTGCGATGATCACGATGACGTGTCTTGGCAATCAAGAAGTATGTAGCTGATTCCCAGCACACACGTGTGCGTGCTGATAAGGAAGAATTGAGGACTCTTTCTAACAGGCAATGGCGTAAGGTTAAAAGAGCAGCTGCAAAAATGCCTTGTCATAGCAGCAGACAAGTTTTTGAAGCTGCTGGTGCCTCCAACGTCCCCAGAACAACAAGATGCAGGGTCCTTCAGAGGTTTGCAGCTGTGCTTAAGGCTACTTTCACACTAGCGTCTGTACGGGGCCGTCGCGCTGCGTCGGCCCGACGCATACTGTGGAAGCGCCAGTGCCACGGGGGCAGCGGATGCTGTGTTTCCAGCGCATCTGCTGCCCCATTGTGAGGTGTGGGGAGGTGGGGGCGGAGTTCCGCCCGCGCATGCTCGGTCGGAAATGGCGGACATGATTCTGCAAAAAAACGTTGCAAGCAACGTTTTTTGCGGCTGACGGTCCGCCACAACACGACGCAACTGTCGCACGACGGTTGCGACGTGTGTCAATCTGTCGCAATGCGTCGCTTAATGTTAGTCAATGTGGAAAAAATGCATCCTGCAAGCACTTTGCGACGCATTGCGACGGATTGCAAAAAACGCTAGTGTGAAAGTAGCCTTAGCCATCCTGTCGACCACCTCTATCCACTGCACACAAGCAGAAACAGCTCCAGTGGGCCAAACGATACATGAAGACTGACTTCCAAACTGTTCTGTTCACCGATGAGTGCCGTGCAACGCTCGATGGTCCAGATGGATGGAGTGGAGGATGGCTGGTTGATGGACACCCTATGAAAACACGGCTAAGGCGCCAACAAGAAGTAGGTGGAGTAATGTTTTGGGCTAGAATCATGGGGAGAGAGATTGTCGGCCCCTTTATGATCCCTTAAGGGGTAAAGATGAACTCCATAATCTATGTGGAGTTTCTAAAACAACACTTCCTGCCATGATTCAAGAGGAAGAACCGTGCTTTCCGCAGCAAGATCACTTTCATGCATGATAATGCTCCGTCTCATGCTGCAAAAAACACATCTGCATCTCTGGCTGCTATGGGCATAAAAGAGGACAAACTTATGGTGTGGCCACCATCTTCCCCTGACCTCAACCCCATTGAGAACCTCTGGAGCATCATCAAAAGGAGTGTCTATGATGGTGGGAGGTAGTTCACATCTAAGCAACAGCTCTGGGAGGGTATTCTGTCCACATGCAAAACAATTGAAGCAGAAACCATCCCAAAACTGACAAATTCAATGGACGAGAGAGTTCAGAAGCTTCTTTCGAACAAGGGGTCCTATGTGCAAATGTAACATCACCTAGAATAAAGTTTTCACTTGAAAACTGTTTGATTTCATTTTGTAATAAGATGATAATGCTTAGAACTTCCCAAATTACCATTTTTTTGTTCAAAATAATTAAAAAAAAGTTGAAAACTCTGCTGTGCATAATAATTTAGAACATGCATTCTGAGTGTTTATTTTTTTTTAAAAAAAGATACTGTTTTCATGGGCAGTTTGTTCCAAAACATTGCAATTATACTAGAATAGTAGATGACTGGAAAATAACTGACTGCAATTCAGATAGGTAATTTACAGAAAATATGAGGAAATATTTGCATAATAATTTGGAACACAATGTAAAAACATGAGTTATGTTGAAATACAATACAATCTGTAGAATGGTAAAAAAATATATTATATATATATCTGTAAGGAGGGGAAGCACAAGAAGAGTCCGGGGGGGTGGTTACATTCTCGGCTCTATGTCTGGAACCATTGAGCTGTGCTACAGGTTCCCCAGGGGGCAGACTTAGAGACTGGGACACGAAGGAAGCCGGGCAGAGAGCGGGAAAGGCGCGCGCGTGCAAGGAACAGAGCAGCGGTCAGAGTACGACGCAGCTGCGCACAGGGAGAGCGAGCTCCCGGTCAGAGGACAAATACAGGGAGATTGCCCAGAAAGACTGCATCTTGTGAGTACATGAAAGCGGACTCTGCTGTGACTGGAGAGGAGCGCTTTGAGACCCAGGCAGAGATATTGGCCCGTACAGAGACTGTGACCCCCT
The DNA here is from genome assembly GCF_051348905.1 of Ranitomeya variabilis. Classification (NCBI taxonomy): domain Eukaryota; kingdom Metazoa; phylum Chordata; class Amphibia; order Anura; family Dendrobatidae; genus Ranitomeya; species Ranitomeya variabilis. The sequence goes on along the minus strand of NC_135232.1, from coordinate 1,119,842,198 downwards.
GGTACCCACGGTATCAGTGCAGAGCCCTTGATTCCTGGTGAGAGACTTAATAGACTGACCATCGTTTTCCTTGGATAGGCTGTGCTGTAAAAGCTAGAGACTCAGCCTGTGCATATCACATTAACTCCCGAAACCCCAGGCAGCGGGCTCCTAGAGACTACTCAGCCCACGGACAAAGGGACGACAAGTGCCACTGTTTCTCGGCCCCTACGTTGGAGAAGACGACCCTTCAAGCAAGTCCTCAGACTGATAAGTGTTCTTTTTCTCATGAAATCCTGCTTAATTCTGTTACACTGTTTGACTCCAATATTTTTGCACTGTTTTATTGCTAGTTATATTCGACTGCTTCCTCCCTGCGAGGAGAACCTGATTGCTGTTATTAAACCCCTCAACTGTTGGTCTGTCTGTTCTGTGGTGACATACTCAGTAACTGCATACTATTACATACCTGCAAAATTTGTATCCCCTTAAAGAACAGAAACAAGAGAAGGAAAAAAAAAAAAAGACCATATACAGTTAAGTCCATATATATTTGGACAGACAACATTTTTCTAATTTTAATTAAGGATAATCACCGTGCTAATTATAACAGAACTAACATGGATTGAACTAATAAACGTGGTATATACAGTTAGGTCCATATACACTCACCGGCCACTTTATTAGGTACACCATGCTAGTAACGGGCTGGACCCCTTTTGCCTTCAGAACTGCCTCAATTCTTCATGGCATAGATTCAACAAGGTGCTGGAAGCATTCCTCAGAGATTTTGGTCCATATTGACATGATGGCATCACACAGTTGCCGCAGATTTGTCGGCTGCACATCCCAAAGATGCTCCATACAAGGCAGGATGGATCCATGCTTTCATGTTGTTTACGCCAAATTCTGACCCTACCATCCGAATGTCGCAGCAGAAATCGAGACTCATCAGACCAAGCAACGTTTTTCCAATCTTCTACTGTCCAATTTCGATGAGCTTGTGCAAATTGTAGCCTCAGTTTCCTGTTCTTAGCTGAAAGGAGTGGTACCCGGTGTGGTCTTCTGCTGCTGTAGCCCATCTGCCTCAAAGTTCAACGCACTGTGCGTTCAGAGATGCTCTTAGGCCTACCTTGGTTGTAACAGGTGGCGATTTGAGTCACTGTTGCCTTTCTATCAGCTCGAACCAGTCTGCCCATTCTCCTCTGACCTCTGGCATCAACAAGGCATTTCCGCCCACAGAACTGCCGCTCACTGGATTTTTTTTCTTTTTCGGGCCATTCTCTGTAAACCCTAGAGATGGTTGTGCGTGAAAATCCCAGTAGATCAGCAGTTTCTGAAATACTCAGACCAGCCCTTCTGGCACCAACAACCATGCCACGTTCAAAGGCACTCAAATCACCTTTCTTCCCCATACTGATGCTCGGTTTGAACTGCAGGAGATTGTCTTGACCATGTCTACATGCCTAAATGCACTGAGTTGCCACCATGTGATTGGCTGATTAGAAATTAAGTGTTAACAAGAAGTTGGACAGGTGTACCTAATAAAGTGGCCGGTGAGTGTATATTTGGACAGAGACAACATTTTTCTAATTTTGGTTATAGACATTACCACAATGAATTTTAAACAAAACAATTCAGATGCAGTTGAAGTTCAGACTTTCAGCTTTCATTTGAGGGTATCCACATTAAAATTGGATGAAGGGTTTAGGAGTTTCAGCTCCTTAACGTGTGCCACCCTGTTTTTAAAGGGACCAAAAGTAATTGGACAATTGACTCCAAGGCTATTTCATGGACGGGTGTGGGCAATCCCTTCGTTATATCATTCTCAATTAAGCAGATAAAAGGCCTGGAGTTGATTTGAGGTGTGGTGCTTGCATTTGGAAGGTTTTGCTGTGAAGTAAACATATGGTCAAAGGAGCTCTCCATGCAGGTGAAACAAGCCATCCTAAAGCTGTGAAAACAGAAAAAATCCATCCGAGAAATTGCTACAATATTAGGAGTGGCAAAATCTACAGTTTGGTACATCCTGAGAAAGAAAGAAAGCACTGGTGAACTCATCAATGCAAAAAGACCTGGGTGCCCACGGAAGACAACAGTGGTGGATGATCGCAGAATAATCTCCATGGCGAAGAGAAACCCATTCACAACAGCCAACCAAGTGAACAACACTCTCCAGGAGGTAGGCGTATCAATATCCAAATCTACCATAAAGAGAAGACTGCATGAAAGTAAATACAGAGGGTTCACTGCACGGTGCAAGCCACTCATAAGCATCAAGAATAAAAAGGCTAGACTGGACTTTGCTGAAAAACATCTAAATAAGCCGGCACAGTTCTGGAAGAACATTCTTTGGACAGATGAAACCAAGATCAACCTCTACCAGAACGATGGAAAGAGAAAAGTATGGTGAAGGAGTGGTACAGCTCATGATCCAAAGCATACCACATCATCTGTAAAACCCGGCGGAGGCAGTGTGATGGCTTGGGCATGCATGGCTGCCAGTGGCACTGGGTCACTAGTGTTTATGGATGATGTGACACAGGACAGAAGCAGCCAAATGAATTCTGAGGTCTTCAGAGCCGCCATACTGTGCGCACAGATACAGCCAAATGCAGCCAAACTGATTGGTCGTTGCTTCATACTACAGATGGACAATGACCCAAAACATAAAGGCAAAGCAACCCAGGAGTTTATTAAAGCAAAGAAGTGGAATATTCTTGAATGGCCAACTCAGTCTCCTGATCTCAACCCAATTGAGCATGCATTTCACTTGTTAAAGACTAAACTTCAGACAGAAAGGCCCACAAACAAACAGCAACTGAAAACCACCGCAGTGAAGGCCTGGCAGAGCATCAAAAAGGAGGAAACACAGCGTCTGGTGATGTCCATGAGTTCAAGACTTCAGGCAGTCATTGCCAACAAAGGGTTTTCAACCAAGTACTAGAAATGAACATTTTATTTAAAACTATTTAATCTGTCCAATTACTTTTGGTCCCTTTAAAAACAGGGTGGCACATGTTAAGGAGCTGAGACTCCTAAACCCTTCATCCAATTTTAATGTAGATACCCTCAAATGAAAGCTGAAAGTCTGAACTTCAACTGCATCTGAATTGTTTTGTTTAAAATTAATTGCGGTAATGTCTATAACCAAAATTAGAAAAATGTTGTCTGGCTAATGTTTTGGTGTTGTACTCACTTCATTGGTATTCGTGTTGTGCGTTGCTAGGAATCCGTGCAGGGAGTCTGTTTGTGGTAAACGTGATACCTTTTGAGTATTGCTCCTTTGACCACAAAGATTCCCACTAATTAAATAAATTTTAATTCACATTAGTTGTGTTGTGGAACAGTGATTACAACCCGCTTCAATAATAACTATTTGGTATACTCACTATGAGTTTTGTGGTTATTTAGGTTATATAAATGACCTGTTGGTGTTCCAATATGCAGGTGATTTGTTGTGCCAATCAGGATCAATCAGCTGTTAAAGAGCATAGAGTGTGTCTTGTAAATCTACTTGCAGGAAGATATTTGCCTACTATAATGGATTAACAATGATGTTGTTAGGATAAGCAAATAGATGTAACCTGTTAATGCTCTCAGGCTGATAGTTCTCACTGCTTTAAGGTACCTTCACACGAAACGATATCGCTAGCGATCCGTGACGTTGCAGCGTCCTCGCTAGCGATATCGTTTAGTTTGACATGCAGCAGCGATCAGGATCCTGCTGTGATGTCGCTGGTCGTTGAACAAAGTTCAGAACTTTATTTGGTCGTCAGATCGCCGTGTATCGTCGTGTTTGACACCAAAAGCAACGATACCAGCGATGTTTTACACTGGTAACCAAGGTAAACATCGGGTTGCTAAGCGCAGGGCCGCGCTTAGTAACCCAATGTTTACCCTGGTTACCAGTGTAAAACGTAAAAAAAACAAACAGTACATACTCACCTTCGCATCCCCCGCCGTCTGCTTCCCACACTGACTGAGCGCCGTAAAGTGAAAGTGAAAGTACAGCACAGCGGTGACGTCACCGCTCTGCTGTTAGGGCCGGCGCTCAGTCAGTGCAGGAAGCGGACGCCGGGGGACGCGAATGTAAGTATGTACTGTTTGTTTTTTTTACATTTTACACTGGTAACCAGGGTAAACATCGGGTTACTAAGCACGGCCCTGCGCTTAGCAACCCGATGTTTACCCTAGTTACCCGGGGATCTCGGCATCGTTGGTCGCTGGAGAGCGGTGTGTGTGACAGCTCTCCAGCGATCAAACAGCGATGCTGCAGCGATCAGCATCGTTGTCGCTATCGCTGCAGCGTCGCTTCATGTGAAGGTACCTTTAATCGTTGGTGATACAGAGGATGAGGATCCTATTCTGTATGTTTGTGCAGATCCTCAGGCTTTTACTGTGCAGCATCTGCTGCAGACAGATGGCTGCAGGGTTATGGAGCACCGGATACCTTGCGTGCCCCGGCCGGAGACAGCGCTGAGGTTCGTGGCGGAGCCTAGGTGACATCACCGAACTAGAGGGGACGGGTGCGCGGGAGGAACAGCTACCAACGCGTTTCAAGGGACGCTATCCCTCTTCATTACGGGCAGCACGGTGGCTCAGTGGTTAGCACAGCAGCCTTGCAGCACTGGAGTCCTGGGTTCAAATCCCACCAAGGACAACATCTGCAAAGAGTTTGTATGTTCTCTCCGTGTTTGCGTGGGTTTCCTCCGGGTACTCCGGTTTCCTCCCACATTCAAAAAGACATACTGATAGGGAATTTAGATTGTGAGCCCCATCGGGGACAGTGATGATAATGTGTGCAAACTGTAAAGCGCTGCGGAATATGTTAGCGCTATATAAAAATAAAAGATTATTCATCACGGTTGTTACAACCTGTGCCTTCTCCCGTCCTTATATACAGATATGCCTGCCCCCTGTCTGCAGCTGTAATGGAACCTGGTTGATTGCACAGAAGCCCGCAAGTTAATTGGGGCTTGTTGGAACCATTTGATGTGTGATGGTTTGCAAAGGATGATTAATTCTTTGCATTAGGCTGGACAAGCCCGTGCCATATTTGGTCCTGATTGCAGTTTAAAGTGTGTGTGTTTGGAGGAATAAGATTATAAAAAAAAAAAGGGCATAATTAAAACCGCTTTGGTTACGCAAAAAACTAAACTTGAAAATTAAACTTATTTCCACATAAGATTAAAACCGCCTGCATTGGCAGAATTATATAAAAAGCTTTCATATCATTTTCACCCCTAAATAATCAAAACATATATAAGAAGATATCACAATCTGAACTTTTTCAGCCCCCTTACTAGGCTAAATGTAATGATGAATTACGAGGCATGTCGCTTGTAATCGCTACATTCTCACTAAAATTATAGCAGGTTATAGCAAGAGTCTGATTGTTTGACCATATGTTTTTTGGTTTATACTCCGGTTCTTTTATTGGGGTATTGTAATGATATTTTTATACTATGTTGATAATAAGTTCATCAGATTAAAATGGTCAATAAAGAAGTGGACCGTCCACCATCTTAGATCTGAGTATATAAAATTAATTGATTAAAGTGCATAAAGCTCTATCTCCTGATTCAACGCTTTTGATGCTAGACAGTTAAGGGTGAAAATCCATTTGGATTCTGCCCTTGACATAATCTTGATATAATCACCGCCTCTTGGGTTTTTTGGTACTAGTTGGATACCATAAAAAACAGACTCCCGCATATGATTTGTTGTGTTTTTTATAAAAGTGTCGAGATAATGGGTGTCCCTTAAAACCTTTATTAATGTTATCTAAATGCTCCTTAATGCGGTCCCTCAGGCGCCTTTTTGTGCGGCCAACATACATTTTATCACATGGGCACCTGAGGATGTAAATCACCCCTGTAGATTCGCAGGTAATCCTAGACTTGATGTGATACTCATGGCTATTGTCTGCATCCTTAAAGGAAGTGTGGGTTTGTTTGCCACATCTTATACGTTTACAACATGGACATCTACCACACGATACGAAACCAGTAGTTTTGGATAATGACACTTCGTTACCATTTTTGTTGTTTGATTTACTGGTTTGGTGGTGGGAGCAAGTAAAAGACCCAAATTTGGAGCTTTAGTGTATACAAATTTTGGGTGTTTTGGTAGTAAGTCTCCGATATATTTATCTCCCTGTAATATTTGCCAGTGTTCACAAATTATATTCTTCAATCTTTTAAAGCCAGAATGAAATTGAGTGATGATAGGTAATTGGAGTATTTGCTCCATAAGAGTGGGTGGATCAGATTTATTTTGGGTCTTATATATCATTGATTCCCTCTGTATGTTTGCTACTTCATGTTTAGATTGGTTTAAGGCTGGTAAATCATATCCTTTTCCCACAAATTCAGCCGTTGGGTGATCAGTTTCACTATGATAATCTTTGATGTTGGTACAATTGCGTCTGATACGCATATACTGGCCCCTTGGAATGTTTGTCAACCAGACAGGCAGATGACAACTACTGATATGAATGTAGCTATTGGAGTCTACATCTTTACGATAACATTTTGTGAGTAATTTGTTATTCTCCACATAAATAGTGAGATCCAAAAAGTTAACGCTAGTTTTGCTGATGTAGGTGTGAACTCTAAACCATAATCATTGGTGTTTAAGCTAGAGATTAATGTTTGGAGGGATGTGGATGAACAGCCCCAAATGAATAGGATATCTGTTGTGGATTCTGTTTTTGGGCTCCCTCTGGTGGTTGCTAGTGGAACTGTGTGACCTTGGTGTTTTGGTCTCTGGTTCCACCTGTTTCATCAGTGGCTGGGAGTTTCCTATATAATCTGGCTTCCTTGTTATTCCCTTGCCGGCTATCAATGTATTCAGAGTGTCTGTGTTTGCCTCTGCTACCTGCTCCTATTTTCTGCTGAATAAGCTAAGTCTTGATTTTCTTGTTTTCTGTTTTTGCCTTATCATGTTTTTAGTCCAGCTTGCATATATATGACTCTTTGCTGCTGGTTGCTCTAGTGGTCTGAAATTACCCCCCATGTGCCATGAGTTGGCACATGGGTACTAGTAATTTCAGGATGGTTTTTTGATGAAAGGGTTTTTCGCTGACCGCGCAGTTTCCTTTTGTATCCTTCTGCTATCTAGCTTAGCGGGCCTCATTTTGCTAAAATCTATATTCATTTCTGTGTGCCTTCCTCTTAATTCACCATCATTACATGTGGGGGGCTGGTATGTCTTTGGGGTATTTCTCTGGAGGCAAGAGAGGTCTGTGTTTTCTCTTGTAGGGAAAGTTAGTTCTCCGGCTGGTGCGAGACGTCTAGAATCATCGTAGGCACGTTCCCCGGCTACTGCTAGTTGTGTGTTAAGTTCAGGGTCGCGGTCAGCCCAGGTTCCATCACACTAGAGCTCGTCCTATTTTTGTGCTTGTCCTTTTGGTCATCCCTTGCCATTGGGGTCATGACAGATATCATCGATAAACCGTCACCACTGTATGAGTCCGTCTCGTAATTTGTCCTTTTTAAATATATTATCATATGCCCACTTGCCTTCTTATAGATTTGTATACCTGGGCGCGAATCGAGTACCCATCGCGGTCCCGTGCATTTGAAGATGATGTTTTTTGTACCTAAAATAATTGTGTTTTAAAATAAATTCAATGCTATCCATGATAAATTGAATTTGGTATTCCTTGTATAATCCTAATGCATGGAGATACAAATTTGTTGCATGGCAGCCTTTTTGGTGGTCAATCACCGTATATAGTGATTTAATATCAAGAGTGCATAAGAAAATTCTTGTTCCATTCTAATTGATTTAATGTTTTTAGAGTATGGTTGGTACCTTTCAAGTACGCCGGTAATAATGGCATACATTTTTGTTGATGAGAGTCCACATGTTGTGATAAATTTGCAGTTAAACAGTTGATACCAGAAATTATTCATCTGCCGGGAGAGGGGGGGATGTGTATTGTTTTTATGAATTTTGGGGATGTGGTAAAAAAATGGCCACAGTGGGAGCTTTGTAATTGACAAAATCAAATTCTTTTTTTGGTTAAAATACCTATCGTTTTTCCTTCTGTGGCTAATACATTAAGTTCCTTAATGTATTGTGTAGTAGGGTCTGAATTGATTTTTTTGTAAGTGACACTGTCACCCAGGAGTCTTAACGATTCACTATGAGACATGGACATGGTAAATTGCCATGACCATTACTTCACTGCTACTTGTATGACTAGTGTTAATATATTTTAATTTATCATATTTTAATACCATACTTAAAAAACTAAATGAATAGAACATTACAGTGCTTATAACAATATTTTAATATAAAATCAATTTAATTTTCTTACTGTTATCCATAATGTCTTTACATTTAATTATTCTTAACCTACTATATTTAATTCTTTATAAGATTTTATGTTTCATTTTACTTAGTTTTTATTCTCTTTAATGTTTAGTTATGCACGTTTTATACATTCCTTTGAAGCTTATGTAAATATTGCATTCATATAGTATTTACCAAAATTCTTACTTGAGTTTTTTTTTTATTTCATTTAATTTTATATTTCGGTTTTTCCCTTTTTCTTTTATTCTTTTACTCACGTGGGTATTTTAAACATGTCATCATTACTTGTCATTATTATTAACTAATTGTTTTTATTTTTATTTTTTTCATTTATATTTTTTATATATATTCACGTGTATGTATATTTTAAATGTTTTTGTGGGTCATTATTGGAAACCTAATGTAGTCATTTATTATCTTTATGTTATTTTTATTTAATTTGATGTTTACTTTTTACACTCCATCTGTCCTGCACCTCTGATAAGTGGATTCCCAAGAACCTGACCCCCTGCCCAGTAGCGTAGCTACCGGGGGGGCAGAGGGGGCCATCGCCCCGGGCCCCGCGTTCTGAGGGGGCCCACCCGGAGCTACGCTACTGTAACTGCATCAGCACGCACAGCGCGCCGATGCAGTTACATTCTGCGGCAGAGCGGGGAGGATCGATCCCCTGCTCTGCCGCTATGGGGCCCCTGAGCAGGCAGGGGGGGGCCCGGTGCCAGCAGTGGGCCCCCCGCCCGTCATCGCATGCTGAGCTGTATCGGCGGCATCTAGCCGATACAGCTCACTGCAGTGATGAGGGATGGAGTGCTGCGCTCCTCCCATCATCCCCCACATGTCTGACAGCGTGCGCGATGACGTCACCGCCCAGCGCCCGCTGTCAGATGAGCGGGAGCAGGAGCAGGAAGCACCACTGGAACAAGGTGTTAGAGAGGTGAGTATTTATTTATTTTACAGTTTTTTTTATGGGGCTACCTTATTCTGCAGGATCTGCCTATAGGGGGGTGCTGCTTTATTCTGCAGGATCTGCCTATAGGGGGGAGTGCTGCCTTATTCTGCAGGATCTGCCTATAGGGGGGAGTGCTGCCTTATTCTGCAGGATCTGCCTATAGGGGGGTGCTGCCTTATTCTACAGGATCTTCCTATAGGGGGAGTGCTGCCTTATTCTGCAGGATCTGCCTATGGGGGGGTGCTGCCTTATTCTACAGGATCTGCTTATAGGGGGGAGTGCTGCCTTATTCTACAGGATCTACCTATGGGGGGGACTCGGGGAGTGCTGCCTTATTCTACAGTATCTGCCTATGGGGGGAGTGCTGCCTTATTCTAGAGTATCTGCCTATGGGGGGAGTGCTGCCTTATTCTACAGTATCTGCCTATGGGGGAGTGCTGCCTTATTCTACAGTATCTGCCTATGGGGGGAGTGCTGCCTTATTCTACAGAATCTGCCTATGGGGGGAGTGCTGCCTTATTCTACAGGATCTGCCTATGGGGGGAGTGCTGCCTTATTCTACAGGATCTGCTTATGGGGGGGTGCTGCCTTATACTACAGGGTCTGCGTATGGGGGTGCTACTTTAAACTACAGGGTCTGCCTATAGGGGTGCTGCCTTGTGCTATATTGAGGACTATCTGGCACATTATACTATATGGAGGTTATCTATGGGGCCATCATACAGTGTGGGGAACCATCAAACAGTTTGAAGGCTACTAAGGAGTCAGTATACTGTGTGGGTGGTACTATACAGTTAGGGGGCATTATACTGTGTATAGAGGAGCTGTACAGGGGGGGAAACTTGGGACATTATTAAATGTAAAGTGGGCACTTGTTGTAATAGGGGAACTCAGGTTACTGTGACTATCAAAGGGGCACACAGAAGGCATTATTACTTTCTAGGGGGCAAAATGTGGGCTCTGTTTTCTAGGGCATTTGCACCTGGCATTACTATATTATAGAGGGTTGCTTTAGAATTTAGAGGGTACAGAGAACCACAGAGTAGGTGCAGTAATAGGGTCACATATGGCAGCAGCGGCTCAGTATTGGGGTATCAGGGGCAGTAATAGGGACACATATGGCAACAGCGGCTCAGTATTGGTGTATCAGGGGCAGTAATAGGGACACATACGGCAGCAGCGGCTCAGTATTGGAGTATCAGGGGCAGTAATAGGGACACATACGGCAGCAGCGGCTCAGTATTGGGATATCAGGGGCAGTAATAGGGACACATACGGCAACAGCGGCTTAGTATTGGGGTATCAGGTGCAGTAATAGGGACACATACGGCAGCAGTGGCTCAGTATTGGAGTATCAGGGGCAGTAATAGGGACACATACGGCAGCAGCGGCTCAGTATTGGGATATCAGGGGCAGTAATAGGGACACATACGGCAACAGCGGCTCAGTATTGAGGTATCAGGGGCAGTAATAGGGACACATACGGCAGCAGAGGCTCAGTATTGAGGTATCAGGGGCAGTAATAGGGACACATACGGCAGCAGCGGCTCAGTATTGAGGTATCAGGGGCAGTAATAGGGACACATACGGCAGCAGCGGCTCAGTATTGGGGTATAAGGTGCAGTTATAGGGACACATATGGCAGCAGGGGCTCAGTATTGGGGTATCAGGGGCAGTAATAGGGTAACATACGGCAACAGCGGCTCAGTATCGGGGTATCAGGTGCAGTAATAGGGACACATACAGCAGCAGCGGCTCAGTATTGGGGTATCAGGTGCAGTAATAGGGACACATACGGCAGCAGTGGCTCAGTATTGGGGTATCAGGTGCAGTAATAGGACACATACGGCAGCAGCGGCTCAGTATTGGGGTATCAGGGGCAGTAATAGGGACACATACGGCAGCAGAGGCTCAGTATTGAGGTATCAGGGGCAGTAATAGGGACACATACGGCAGCAGCGGCTCAGTATCGGGGTATCAGGTGCAGTAATAGGGACACATACAGCAGCAGCGGCTCAGTATTGGGGTATCAGGTGCAGTAATAGGGACACATACGGCAGCAGCGGCTCAGTATTGGGGTATCAGGTGCAGTAATAGGACACATACAGCAGCAGCGGCTCAGTATTGGGGTATCAGGGGCAGTAATAGGGACACATACGGCAGCAGAGGCTCAGTATTGAGGTATCAGGGGCAGTAATAGGGACACATACAGCAGCAGCGGCTCAGTATTGGGGTATAAGGTGCAGTTATAGGGACACATATGGCAGCAGGGGCTCAGTATTGGGGTATCAGGGGCAGTAATAGGGTAACATACGGCAGCAGCGGCTCAGTATCGGGGTATCAGGTGCAGTAATAGGGACACATACAGCAGCAGCGGCTCAGTATTGGGGTATCAGGTGCAGTAATAGGGACACATACGGCAGCAGCGGCTCAGTATTGGGGTATCAGGTGCAGTAATAGGACACATACGGCAGCAGCGGCTCAGTATTGAGGTATCAGGGGCAGTAATAGGGACACATACGGCAGCAGCGGCTCAGTATCGGGGTATCAGGTGCAGTAATAGGGACACATACAGCAGCAGCGGCTCAGTATTGGGGTATCAGGTGCAGTAATAGGGACACATACGGCAGCAGCGGCTCAGTATTGAGGTATCAGGGGCAGTAATAGGGACACATACGGCAGCAGGGGCTCAGTATTGGGGTATCAGGGGCAGTAATAGGGACACATACGGCAGCAGCGGCTCAGTATTGGGGTATCAGGTGTAGTAATAGGGACACATACGGCAGCAGCGGCTCAGTATTGGGGTATCAGGTGCTGTAGGACACATACAGCAGCAGAGGCTCAGTATTGGGGTATCAGCAGGATGAGGGGTTTGTGCAGGTTGGGAATAGATGGTGATGGGGCTGGAATATGAGAAGTGAAATGGGTCTTTTGTTGTATTCTCTGCAGGTCAGTCGGTGCTGGAAGAAGTTGTCATGTCCGTCTGGGCCAGATGGAAGAGATGGGAAACGTGACGTCTTCATCATAAAGAACATCAGCGGTAAGTCATTATCTGCAACTGTGCTGTGATCTCTTATATGCTCTGTAGGGCTGGTATTTACCACTGACCATATGGCGGTAATATCCATGTTGGTCTTTATATAGAGATTATCTTCAGTAACAGCGCGGTCATCTGCTGAGGCTCTCCTCCACTATTAAGGGGCGTCATCGAGTTGTAATCAAGGTTACCTGGGTAGGGGCCCACTCAGAAGCTTTGCCCCCCTGGACCAAAACCCTAGCTACGCCTCTGCCTCTGCCTGTCATAGTTTACATATGAGTGAAGGGAAGAATCACAGACCACCTGTCTGATGCAAGTGTTAAACACAAAAGAATTGAATACCTTTTGTATTTAGCTGTAGTCAGAGAGTGCCAATAGTATCATGGTGGATGTTTAGGGTCATTCTTTATTCCTATAATGGTGTGAATTTTGATTTCTGCATAATCTATGGCTCTCACAATTTTTTTCTCTAGCTGCAGATAGAGTAGACCGAAGCTTGCATGACTATAGCGGAGATGCGCATCAATTTGTCTTAAGAGGGCACTGGATTCATTCACTTTTATGGCATAAATTAAGATCCATTTTCAGGAAGCGCTCCTGGAGAAGATTTTCCCACTTTTCAAAAAAGTTTGCGGTCCTGTCCAGAAATGGCGTAAAAATCTAAAAAATTAGCACATAAAAATGTGGAACCTTTTCAATGGTTTTACACAAACAAATCTGGCTATAACTGTTAAGGTACCGTCACATTTAGCGACGCTGCAGTGATCAAGACAACGATGCCGATCGCTGCAGCGTCGCTGTGTGGTCGCTGGAGAGCTGTCACACAGACAGCTCTCCAGCGACCAACTATGCCGAAGTCCCCTGGTAACCAGGGTAAACATCGGGTTACTAAGTGCAGGGCCGCGCTTAGTAACCCGATGTTTACCCTGGTTACCAGTGTAAATGTAAAAAAAAAAACAGTACATACATTCCTGTGTCTGTCCCCCGGCCTCAGCTTCCCTGCACTGTCTCAGCGCCGGCCGGCTGTAAAGCAGTGCGGTGACGTCACCGCTGTGCTTTACGGCCGGCCGGCGCTCACAGTCAGTGCGGGAAGCTGACGGCGAGGGGACAGACACCGGAATGTAAGTATGTAGTGTTTTGGGTTTTTTTACATTTACAATGGTAACCAGGGTAAATATCGGGTTACTAAGAGCGGCCCTGCGCTTAGTAACCCGATGTTTACCCTGGTTACCAGTGAAGACATCGCTGAATCGGCGTCACACACGCCGATTCAGCGATGTCTGCAGGAGATCCAGCAACGAAATAAAGTTCTGGACTTTCTGCTCCGACCAACGATGTCACAGCAGGATCCAGATCGCTGCTGCATGTCAAACACAACGATATCGCTATCCAGGACGCTGCAACGTCACGGATCGCTAGCGATATCGTTGTTAAGTTGGTCAGTGTGACGGTACCTTTAGTTTATAAAGGCACAGATGATTGGCCTTGGGGAGACCAAAACATCCAACACCACGGAGACACCATCACGTGTTTCTCAACGCAGTGATCCAGAACACTGCCCCCATCCCTTATGGGAAATATGCAAATGCATGTAGAGGAGTAGCTGCGGAGACACCATCACGTGTTTCTCAATGCAAGCAGTGAATAGCCAGGCCTTTCCCCGGGAAGGAACAACCACGGGAAGGGCAGCATCCAATAAAGGAATACATCCAATACAGGAAAACCACCTATGCCAAGCATGGTATCCATCCACAGACAGCTGTTTTGGGGTTTTTGCCCCTCATCAGTGTGGAGTAGGAATCTGGCTATTAGGAGCAGTGCCTAGTGAAAAGGCTGTAAAGGCACGGATGATTGGCCTCGGGGAGACCAAAACATCCAACACTACGGAGACACCATCACGTGTTTCTCAACGCAGTGATCCAGAACACTGCCCCCATCCCTTATGGGAAATATGGTGCAAATGCATGTAGAGGAGTAGCTGTGGAGACACCATCACGTGTTTCTCAACGCCGAAAACTCCGAAACAGCTGTCTGTGGATGGATACCATGCTTGGCATAGGTGGTTTTCCTGTATTGGATGCTGCCCTTCCCGTGGTTGTTCCTTCCCGGGGAAAGGCCTGGCTATTCACTGCTTGCGTTGAGAAACACGTGATGGTGTCTCCGCAGCTACTCCTCTAGGTACCTTTAGTTTAGTCAGGGCAGGGCTTCTATGGGAAAACATCTGTATAATATGTGATGGAGCATGTCATGATAATGTCAAATGACAAAGACTACTGTATCTGAATGGTTAATTGACTTATATTGTATGGGGTAACTACGGATTTAAGAAAAAGTAAGATTCAATAACAAATTATTCAAATGAGTATCTCATAGTTTAATGTACAGTATATTAATGATATATTGGTTTAATAGATTATTCGTAAAAAAAAAAACTATATTACATTACATAAGGTAGAAAGATACCATAGAGCCTGTACATATATAAACAATCTTTTAATGGTTTAAATCAAGATTGACAATTTTATAGAGTAGATATTTGTCAATTTGGCATCTTGTGGCATCATGTGGACGCTGTTCAGACCAGGTTGTCCGACAGACAGCGGTAATTCCGATTTTGACCACTATTTGCTCAGTGGCATCTGCTAGATTTTATCTAGCTGTTCCGGGGTTAATTTACCTAATCCTCGGATTGGAAGCTGGGCCATTCCCATTGCCTTTAAATAGTTCTCCTCATCATTGGGCGTCGCCGATTATAGCTTCTGTCTTGTGCGTCGTTATCTCGGTCTGGAATGGAGAGCTGGTGGTTGGAGATTCGTTGCTGGTGGTGTATTTTCCTCTGTCTTATTTACTCCTTCCTATATTGTATATATTTTGCCCTGCACATTTATAGTGTATTCCTGAGTATCTGCGGCATGGTGTATATTTTCCTTTATCCTTGTCTGTGCATTCTGTGGGTATTGGAGTATTACCTCTTGACTGGGTGGTGGGAGGAGGTTTCAGCCTAGGGCTGAGCTCAGGAGACAGGGTGAGGTTCGGGGCCTGGACATGCACACCATCAGTGTAAACTGCAGGTAGAGAGTCAGTCAGGATTTCCCTAGTCTGATGGAAATTGCAGAGGCCCGGGTTATAGCTGTCGCTCTTTTTTTTTGTGTTTTGTCATGGATCCCATGACTTCCATAACCCACCAGTTGGTGGCGCTGTCCCTTCAGGTCACTGAGTTGAGGGGGGCAGTACAGCAACAAGGACTAGCAGTATCTAATGTGCAAGCTGGAGCGACAGGAGGAGTTGCTGAGCCTAAATTTCCTTTGTCTGAAAAATTTGCTGGGGAACGCAGTAAATTTGTTTCTTTTCATGAAGCTTGCAAAATATATTTCCGTATGCGCCCGATATCTTCGGGTAATGAGGCTCAGCGTGTGGGCCTGGTGTTGTCATTGTTGAGTGGGGATCCCCAAGCATGGGCGTTTTCTTTGCCATCTGATTCTGCTGCATTTGACTCTGTGGAGAGTTTTTTTTCCTCTCTTGGAAAAATCTACGATGAACCTGACAGAATGGCTCTAGCATTATCTAAAATACGCTCTATTCGCCAGGGGGAGCGAATTGCAGAGGATTACTGTTCTGAATTTCGTCGCTGGGCGATCGATACACAATGGAATGATCCAGCATTGTGGAGTCAGTTTATACATGGGGTTTCTGGAAGGGTTAAAAAAGCCCTTCTGATGTACGAGACTCCTGCTTCTCTAGATTCCGCCATGAGTCTGGTTGTCCGCATTGATCGTCGTTTGCGTCAGGGGGAGCATGAGACACCGCCTATGGGAGAGGGTTTGGGTTCACGTGAGGTTGCTGCAGGTGAGCCCACAGAACCTATGCAGATTGCAGGGGTGTCACATGTCAAGCGTCGAGCCCCTGAGCTCAGGAAGCAGGGAGCCTGTTTTTACTGTGGTAAAACTGGTCATTTTATTAACATCTGTCCTCTGCTGCCTAAGAAAAACGCAACGGCGGAAAACTTCTAAGCTCAGAGGGTGTGGGGGAGACCAATCTGAGCTTATATATATCCTCCATGGTGGTTTCTCAATGCATGCTCCCTGCTAAGGTTGTTATTGCTGGCTGTGAGCTGCCAATTACTGTGTTTGTGGATAGTGGTTCAGCCACAAATCTCATTGATGAGGAGTTTGCGCGCAAAGCAGGTTTTAGGATTGAAAAACTGTCTCATCCTATCCGCGTGGTCACCATCAGTGCTTCTCCTCTCTCTCAGGGGGAGATTACTGAATTTGTGGCTGAGGTGAAAATCCATATTGGAGTTCTACATTCTGAGCGGGTTACATGTAAGGTGCTCAGGAATCTTCCTGCTCAGGTGGTTTTGGGTTTTCCTTGGTTGTCTATGCACAACCCGGTAATTGACTGGAAAACTCAGGACATAATTCGGTGGAGCGAGTTCTGCCAGGAGAATTGCCTGGCCACATGTGTGGCTGAGGTGACTTCAAGCGTTCCGGAGTCACTTCTGGATTTTGTGGATGTGTTCTCTGAAAAGGGTTGTTCAGAGTTACTGCCACATCGTCCTTATGACTGTTCTATCAGGTTTAAACCAGGGGCCAAATTGCCTAAAGCAAGGATGTTTAACATCTCCGGTCCGGAGAGACAAGCGTTAAAAGATTACATTGCTGAAAGCTTGAGCAAAGGGCACATCAGGCCGTTATCCTCGCCGGTGGCAGCAGGGTTCTTCTTCGTGAAGAAGAAAGATGGCGGATTACGCCCGTGTTTGGATTTCAGGGAGTTGAACCAGATTACGGTTCGTGATCCATACCCTATGCCACTGATACCAGATTTGTTCAACCAGGTGGCAGGTTCTAAGTGGTTTACCAAGCTTGACCTCAGGGGGGGGTACAACCTCATAAAAGTCTGTCAAGGTGATGAGTGGAAGACGGCTTTTAATACCCCTGAGGGTCATTTTGAAAATTTGGCGATGCCGTTTGGGTTGACTAACGCACCTGCAGTGTTCCAACATTTCATCAATGATGTGTTTTCGCATGTTTTGGGGAAATTCGTTATCATGTACCTAGATGACATTCTCATATATTCTTGCAACCGTGATGCTCATTTAGATCATGTCAGGCAGGTGTTACAGCTTCTCAGAGAGAATAAGCTGTATGCTAAACTTGAGAAATGTGTATTTTCTGTTCAAGAGTTGCCTTTCTTGGGTTATATTGTGTCTGCTTCTGGTTTTAAAATGGACGCCGCTAAGGTGCAGGCGGTGCTGCATTGGGAACGGCCTGATAACCTGAAAGCACTTCAGCGGTTCCTTGGGTTTTCTAACTACTATAGGAAATTTATCAAGGATTTTTTCATCATTGCTAAACCGCTAACTGACATGACTAAAAAGGGTACCAATTTCTCCGTTTGGCCTGAGGCTGCTGTGCGCGCATTTGAGTTTCTTAAGAACAGTTTTGTTTCAGCCCCCATTCTTGTGCAGCCAGACGTATCAAAACCTTTTGTTGTGGAAGTCGATGCGTCTGAGGTTGGTGTGGGGGCGGTACTATCACAAGGCTCATCTTTGAGTGATTTGCGTCCATGCACCTATTTCTCCAAGAAACTGTCATCCGCCGAACGTAACTATGATATCGGCAACAGGGAGTTGTTGGCAATCAAGTTGGCCTTTGAGGAATGGCGACACTTCTTGGAGGGGTCAGTACATCAGGTTACTGTTATTACCGATCATAAGAATCTGCTGTATTTGGAGTCAGCCAAGCGTCTGTCCCCCAGGCAGGCTCGCTGGGCATTGTTTTTCACGCGGTTCAATTTTGTTGTCACTTACAGACCGGGGTCTAAAAACACTAAGGCGGATGCTCTGTCCAGGTGTTTTCCAGGGGGAGAACCTCGGGAGGATCCAGTACCCATCCTCCAAAAGGGTGTTGTGGTTTCGGCTCTCATTACCGAGGTTGAGGCGGAGATTGCCGAGGCTCAGGAGGAGGTACCATCTGAGCTTCCCGTCAACAAATCTTTTGTACCGCTTCATCTCCGCCCAAAGGTTTTGGCGGAGCATCATGATGCTGTCCTGGCTGGTCACCCAGGGGTTAGAGGTACCTTGGAGTTAATGTCACGTCGGTTTTGGTGGCCCAAGATTCGACAGGACGTGGTCTCATACGTGTCAGCTTTTACCACGTGCGCTAGGGCTAAGACGCCTCGCTCCCGTCCTGTTGGCACACTACTTCCTCTTGAGGTACCTAGTAAGCCTTGGACGGAAATTTCCATGGATTTCATCACTGATTTGCCCTCATCAGCTGGGAACACGGTCATCTTGGTGATTGTTGATCGGTTTTCTAAAATGTCGCACTTTGTGTCTTTGCCTTCGTTGCCTAACGCTAAGACTCTGGCTCAGGTATTTGTGCAGGAGGTGGTCAGACTTCATGGGGTTCCGTCTGACATCATGTCTGATAGGGGGTCTCAGTTTGTGGCAAAATTTTGGAGAGCATTTTGCTCACGGCTGGGGATCAAGTTATCTCATTCTTCGGCGTTTCATCCTCAGTCAAATGGTTAGACTGAGCGTATGAACCAAAATTTGGAACAGTACTTACGCTGCTTTGTCTCTGATAACCAGGAGAAGTGGTCTACCTTTCTTCCTTTGGCTGAATTTGCCATCAATAATCACTGCCAGGAGTCGTCTGGGGAGTCTCCGTTTTTTTGTGTTTACGGGCTACATCCTCAGTTTTCTACCTTGAGTCAGAGGGGCTCTTCTGGCGTTCCGGAGGAGGACCAGTTAGGAACACAATTGTCATCAGTCTGGAGGAGAGTTAAACAGCGCCTGTTGAATGTGGGTGCTAGGTACAAACGTGTGGCTGACAGTAGGCGTGTGCCAGGTCCGGAGCTGAGTGTGGATGACTGGGTGTGGTTATCCACAAAAATCATAAGACTCAAAATACCGTCCCTTAAATTGGGTCCACGGTTTATTGGTCCATTTAGGGTCACCGCCGTCATTAACCCAGTAGCGTACCGATTGGAGCTCCCTACGGTGTATAAGATATACAACGTGTTCCACAGGTCTCTTCTAAAGAAGGTGTTGGGTTCTGTGGGCGCGGCGCCTATGCCACCTCCAGTCTTGGTGGATGGTAATTTGGAGTTTGAAGTCTCCAAGGTGGTTGACTCTCATGTAGTGTCGCACTTTACAATACTTGGTACACTGGCGTGGTTATGGGCCTGAGGAGAGGTCCTGGGTACCAGCTTCGGACATTCATGCGGACCTGCTGGTCAGGTTGTTTCACCGCCATCATCCGGACAAGCCGGGTCCTATAAGACGTGAGGGCCCTGGGGTCCCTCGTAGAAGGCGGGTGTCATGATTCTCAATGGCGAGAGAACATAGCCCAGCATATATGAGAACTAGCTCTTGGAAGATGGAAACTATACTGACCATGAACTAAACCTGCCGCACAACTAGAAGTGGCCGGGTAGCATGCCTACGTTTTTTAACCCTAGATGCCCAGCGCCAGCCGGAGAACTACCTAATCCTAGCAGAGGAAAAGACAGTCCTGGCTCACCTCTAGAGAAATTTTCCCAAAAGGCAGACAGAGGCCCCCACATATATTGGCGGTGATTTTAGATGAAATGACAAACGTAGTATGAAAATAGGTTTAGCAAAATCGAGGTCCGCTTTCTAGATAGCAGGAAGACAGAAAGGACACTTTCATGGTCAGCAGAAAACCCTATCAAAACACCATCCAGAAATTCCTTTAAGACTCTAGCATTAACTCATAACACCAGAGTGGCAATTTCCGATCACAAGAGCTTTCCAGACACAGTAACGAAACAGCAGCTGTGAACAGGAACAAAATGCAAAAACACACAAGGACAAAAGTCCAACTTAGCTGGGAGTTGTCTAGTAGCAGGAACAAGCACAGAAGGCTTCTGATTACATTGTTGACCGGCAAGAAACTGACAGAGGAGCAAGGTTATATAGCGACTCCCACATCCTGATAGGAGCAGGTGAACAGAGGGGATGATGCACACAAGTTCAATTCCACAAGTGGCCACCGGGGGAGCCCAGAATCCAATTTCACAACAGTACCCCCCCCTCAAGGAGGGGGCACCGAACCCTCACCAGAACCACCAGGGCGATCAGGATGAGCCCTATGAAAGGCACGGACAAGATCGGAGGCATGAACATCAGAGGCAGTGACCCAAGAATTATCCTCCTGACCGTATCCCTTCCATTTGACCAGATACTGGAGTCTCCGTCTGGAAACACGAGAGTCTAAGATCTTTTCCACAACGTACTCCAACTCACCCTCAACCAACACCGGAGCAGGAGGCTCAACGGAAGGCACAACCGGTACCTCATACCTGCGCAACAATGACCGATGAAAAACATTATGAATCGAAAAGGATGCAGGGAGGTCCAAACGGAAGGACACAGGGTTAAGAATCTCCAATATCTTGTACGGGCCGATGAACCGAGGCTTAAACTTAGGAGAAGAAACCCTCATAGGGACAAAACGAGAAGACAACCACACCAAGTCCCCAACACAAAGCCGAGGACCAACACGACGACGGCGGTTGGCAAAAAGCTGAGTCTTCTCCTGGGACAACTTCAAATTGTCCACCACCTGCCCCCAAATCTGATGCAACCTCTCCACCACAGCATCCACTCCAGGACAATCCGAAGATTCCACTTGACCGGAGGAAAATCGAGGATGAAACCCCAAATTACAGAAAAACGGGGACACCAAGGTGGCAGAGCTGGCCCGATTATTGAGGGCGAACTCCGCCAAAGGCAAAAAAGCAACCCAATCATCCTGATCCGCAGACACAAAACACCTCAAATATGTCTCCAAGGTCTGATTAGTCCGCTAGGTCTAGCCATTAGTCTGAGGATGGAAAGCAGACGAAAAAGACAAATCTATGCCCATCCTAGCACAGAATGCCCGCCAAAATCTAGACACGAATTTGGTCCCTCTGTCAGAAACGATATTCTCAGGAATACCATGCAAACGAACAACATTTTGAAAAAACAGAGGAACCAACTCGGAAGAAGAAGGCAACTTAGGCAAGGGAACCAGATGGACCATCTTAGAGAAACGGTCACACACCACCCAGATGACAGACATCTTCTGAGAAACAGGCAGATCCGAAATAAAATCCATCGAGATGTGCGTCCAAGGCCTCTTCGGGATAGGCAAGGGCAACAACAATCCACTAGCCCGAGAACAACAAGGCTTGGCCCGAGCACAAACGTCACAAGACTGCACAAAGCCTCGCACATCTCGTGACAGGGAAGGCCACCAGAAGGACCTTGCCACCAAATCCCTGGTACCAAAGATTCCAGGATGACCTGCCAACGCAGAAGAATGAACCTCAGAGATGACTCTACTGGTCCAATCATAAATTTATCCAAATAATCGCGGAAAATGTCATGCATAAAGGACTGGAAGACTGAAGGGGCATTTGAAAGACCAAAAGGCATCACCAAATACTCAAAATGGCCCTCGGGCGTATTAAATGCGGTTTTCCACTCATCCCCCTGCTTGATTCGCACCAAATTATACGCCCCACGGAGATCAATCTTAGAGAACCACTTGGCCCCCTTTATACGAGCAAACAAATCAGTAAGCAGTGGTAACGGATATTGATATTTAACCGTGATTTTATTCAAAAGTCGATAATCAATACACGGCCTCAAAGAGCCGTCTTTCTTAGACACAAAGAAAAAACCGGCTCCTAAGGGAGATGACGAAGGACGAATATGTCCCTTTTCCAAGGACTCCTTTATATATTCTCGCATAGCAGCGTGTTCAGGCACAGACAGATTAAATAAACGACCCTTAGGGTATTTACTACCCGGAATCAAGTCTATGGCACAATCGCACTCCCGGTGCGGAGGTAGTGAACCAACCTTGGGTTCTTCAAAAACGTCACGAAAGTCAGACAAGAATTCAGGAATCTCAGAGGGAATAGATGATGAAATGGAAACCAAAGGTACATCCCCATTAGTTCCTTTACATCCCCAGCTTAACACAGACATAGCTCTCCAGTCGAGGACTGGGTTATGAGATTGCAGCCATGGCAATCCCAGCACCAAAACATCATGTAGATTATACAGCACCAGAAAGCGAATAACCTCCTGGTGATCCGGATTAACACGCATAGTCACTTGTGTCCAGTATTGTGGTTTATTACTAGCCAATGGGGTGGAGTCAATCCCTTTCAGAGGTATCGGAGCCTCCAGTGGCTCCAAATCATACCCACAGCGTTTGGCAAAGGACCAATCCATAAGACTCAAAGCAGCGCCAGAGTCGACATAGGCGTCCGCGGTAATAGATGACAAAGAACAAATCAGGGTCACAGATAGAATAAACTTAGACTGTAAAGTGCTAATTGAAACAGACTTGTCAGGCTTCTTAGTACGCTTAAAGCATGCTGATATAACATGAGTTGAATCACCACAATAGAAGCACAACCCATTTTTTCGTCTAAAATTCTGCCGCTCGCTTCTGGACAGAATTCTATCACATTGCATATTTTCTGGCGTTTTCTCAGTAGACACCGCCAAATGGTGCACAGGTTTGCGCTCCCGCAGACGCCTATCGATCTGAATAGCCATCGTCATGGACTCATTCAGACTCGCAGGCACAGGGAACCCCACCATAACATCCTTAATGGCATCAGAGAGACCTTCTCTGAAAATCGCCGCCAGGGCGCACTCATTCCACTGAGTAAGCACAGACCATTTGCGGAATTTTTGGCAGTATATTTCAGCTTCATCTTGCCCCTGAGACAAGGACATCAAGGCCTTTTCCGCCTGAAGCTCTAAATGAGGTTCCTCATAAAGCAACCCCAAGGCCAGAAAAAACGCATCCACATTGAGCAACGCAGGATCCCCTGGTGCCAATGCAAAAGCCCAGTCTTGAGGGTCGCCCCGGAGCAAGGAAATTACAATCCTGACCTGCTGTGCAGGGTCTCCGGCAGAGCGAGACTTCAGGGACAAAAACAATTTGCAATTATTTTTAAAATTTTGAAAGTGAGATCTATTCCCCGAGAAGAATTCAGGCAAAGGAATTCTAGGCTCAGACATAGGTGCATGAACAACAAAATCTTGCAAATTTTGTACCTTTGTGGCGAGATTATTCAAACCTGTAGCTACACTCTGAAGATCCATTTGAAACAGGTGAACACAGAGCCATTCAAGGATTTAGAAGGAGAGAAAGAGAGGAAGGCTGCAGTATAGGCAGACTAGCAAGAGATTCAATTAAGAGCACACTCAGAACTAGAGGAAAAAAAAAAAAAAATTGTAGCAGACTTCTTTTTTCTCTCCTTTCTCAGCCAGTAATTTAACCCTTTTTTGGGCCGGTCAAACTGTCATGATTCTCAATGGCGAGAGAACATAGCCCAGCATATATGAGAACTAGCTCTTGGAAGATGGAAACTATACTGACCATGAGCTAAACCTGCCGCACAACTAGAAGTGGCCGGGTAGCATGCCTACGTTTTTTAACCCTAGATGCCCAGCGCCAGCCGGAGAACTACCTAATCCTAGCAGAGGAAAAGACAGTCCTGGCTCACCTCTAGAGAAATTTTCCCAAAAGGCAGACAGAGGCCCCCACATATATTGGCGGTGATTTTAGATGAAATGACAAACGTAGTATGAAAATAGGTTTAGCAAAATCGAGGTCCGCTTTCTAGATAGCAGGAAGACAGAAAGGACACTTTCATGGTCAGCAGAAAACCCTATCAAAACACCATCCAGAAATTCCTTTAAGACTCTAGCATTAACTCATAACACCAGAGTGGCAATTTCCGATCACAAGAGCTTTCCAGACACAGTAACGAAACAGCAGCTGTGAACAGGAACAAAATGCAAAAACACACAAGGACAAAAGTCCAACTTAGCTGGGAGTTGTCTAGTAGCAGGAACAAGCACAGAAGGCTTCTGATTACATTGTTGACCGGCAAGAAACTGACAGAGGAGCAAGGTTATATAGCGACTCCCACATCCTGATAGGAGCAGGTGAACAGAGGGGATGATGCACACAAGTTCAATTCCACAAGTGGCCACCGGGGGAGCCCAGAATCCAATTTCACAACAGGCGGGGTACTGTCATGTCGGATGCTGTTCAGACCAGGTCGTCCAACAGACAGCGGTAATTCCGCTTTTGACCACTATTTGCTCATTGGCGTCTGCTAGATTTTATCTAGCTGTTCCGGGGTTAATTTACCTAATCCTCGGATTGGAAGCTGGGCCATTCCCATTGCCTTTAAATAGTTCTCCTCATCATTGGGCGTCGCCGATTATAGCTTCTGTCTTGTGCGTTGTTATCTCGGTCTGGAGTGGAGAGCTAATAGTTGGAGATTCGTTGCTGGTGGTGTATTTTCCTCTGTCTTATTTACTCCTTCCTATATTGTATATATAATTTGCCCTGCGCATTTATAGTGTATTCCTGAGTGTCTGCGGCGTGGTGTATATTTTCCTTTATCCTTGTCTGTGCTTTCTGTGGGTATTGGAGTATTACCTCTTCACTGGGTGGTGGGGCGGAGGTTTCAGCCTAGGGCTGAGCTCAGAAGACAGGGTGAGGTTCGGGCCTGGACATGCACACCATCAGTCTAAACTCCAGGTAGAGGGTCAGTCAGGATTTCCCTAGTCTGAGGGAAATTGCAGGGGCCCGGGTTATAGCTCTCGCTCACCTAGTCTCCCCGTGACAGTGTGACATGATTACAAAAAAAACTTATCTTTTTATTAATTAAAAAATGTATTGTTATATTTTTGTTTAAACTGTTAAATCATTTTATGGTAGATGCAAATGTGAAAAAATTAAAATTATAAGTACACTGAAACGTGGGAAGACAACACATGAATTCACAATGACACGTATGATGCAAGTATTATATATTTAATTCAACAATTTCTGCAAATAAATAATTCTTTTAATCAAGATACAAACATTAACATGTTTTAGAAACAAATAATCATTGTAGTGTTTTATTTCAATTTTTTTATTTTATTGTATTTATTTTATTAATTTGCTAGAATAGTTATTTTCAAAGAATTTCTTAACGTTTAGCTGCTTAACTGAACAATATTTTATGTTATTTTTATTTTTTAATGTTATAATTGATGTAAAAGGTAATAAGTATTTGAGATTCTCATCGTTCATGTGAAGATTTTTTCACTTTTATTTCAGTTTTATTTCAAGTTAGGGAAAAATGTCTTGAAAAGCAATTGCAGACAGATTAGTAGAACAATAAATGGAAAAAGAAAATAAAAAGAGAGATCTCTCTGGTGCCTCTTTGGTGATTAGCCCTTCCCTTTCGACACCCCTGTCTTTCAACTGAGGAATCCAACTGGTTGCTGGAAAAAAAATGTGAAAGGAGACCAATCACTGGCTTCGGGCAGGGTGGAGCACTGCTCCAGAGAAGTATAAAGACAGCACTCCAAAGCCATAAGGCACCTGTTTTCAGAAGGACTTCATTGTGTGGAAGTGCCAAAGAAGAGAATAAACCCATTTTATCTTCCAGCTCATCAGAGATCTACAAATCTTCATCAGATTCAACCTAAAAGTGCCCAGGAGGCAACAGAGATGGCAGTATATGGTGAAAACGCCAGCACTTACCACCAGCAGAACTTACATTCAACTCCAAGTGTGGTCAACTATGGGAACTATTCACCTTCAACAACTTCTTACTCATGGCTTAATGGGCCAGGAGTCAATAAGACACCAGGATATCTTCATAGAAATAACCCAAACTCGTACATGCCATCTTCTTATGGATTTCAGGGACAAATGGTGCAAAATTTGAAGGAGGAATACAGCCGTCTATTTCAAGGCCAAAGGGCAGCCATGCTTAGTTTGCTGCATTATAATACCAATCTAACGAAGATGAAAATTAAAATGGTGTCTGCCTCTCAGCAATTGGAAGCCAAGCTGCAGTTCTTCAAAAAAAGCATTGAAATTGACCTGGAGCACTACAGTGACCAAAAAGCCTATGGGATCTCATCTGAAAAGATGTTGCGAGCCTGGAAAGAAATGGAAGATCGAGTAGGTGGTTGTGCAAAGGCTGGAGAAATTTCCTTCCTGGATGACCAAATAATGGGCCTTCGCACAGAGATTGTTGAATTGCAGAGGAGTCCATATGCTCGCAGAAAAGGGGATGTTATGGAGCATCTGGAACAGAAGGCTATCGAATTATACAAGCAATTAAAGCCACGGGCTCCAGATAATGCCTACAGTGATAGTACAGAGATGGTTAAAACAATTGTACTCACTATGCAGGGCCAGGATAAGGTTCTAAAGGAGCTTTTTGGACATTTAAGCTGGCTTCTTGGCTGTAAACAGAAAATTATTGATTTACTACCTCGAATTGAGATGACTGTGAATAATATAAAGGAAGCTGACAATTCGCTGATGCAGATGCAGGCCAAAAGGCAGCGAGAGATCTGGCACCTTCTGAAAATAGCTTGTACTCAGAGCTCTGCACATTCTCTAGGATCTTCCTGCTTAGAAATGAATCATACATCAGGGTGGCCACACCCCAATTCTCCACAGGCTCTTTCATCCATTCTGATCCCAAAAGACAAGAACAAAGAGGCCTTTAAATGTGCCATAGATGAAAACCTGTTTTATCAGAAGCAGCTCAGCATCTTGATAATGGAGAGGACAATTGAACAAGAAAAAAGCTTGTTAGCTTGGACTGGAGTTGGTTACAGCAGTCATAAATGAAGATAAAAAAATGAGCATTACCCCTCCTGATCTACTCTCAAGAACAGAGCCAACACATTTCGCCAACGCACAGCCGTACAAGAGATTTAATTCATACAAAGCATTTATGGGATTGCACGTAATCAGTTTGTGGAATCTAACTGGTTGTTGGAAAAGAAAAAAAAAACAATATGTGAAAGGAGACCAATCACTGGCTTCGGGCAGGGAGGAGCAGTGCTCCAGAGAAGTATAAAGACAGCACTCCAAAGCCATAAGGCACCTGTTGTCAGAAGGACTTCATTGTGTGGACGTGCCAAAGAAGAGAATAAACCCATTTCATCTTCCAGCTCATCAGAGATCTACAAACCTTCATTAGATTCAACCAAAAAGTGCCCAGGAGGCAACAAAGATGGCGGTATATGGTGAAAACGTCAGCACTTACCACCAGCAGAACTTACATTCAACTCCAAGTGTGGTCAACTATTTGAACTATTCATCTTCAACAACTTCTTACTCATGGCTTAGTGGGCCAGGAGTCAATAATAAACCAGGATATCTTCATGGAAATAACCCAAACTCGTACATGCCATCTTCTTATGGATTTCAGAGACAAATGGTGCAAAATGTGCCTGGATTTAGTCAACCAGTTACTGGTTGGTTTTCCACAGCTTCTCGGGAGGATCTTCTGAAGCTAGTGAAGCCCCAATATTCTTACTTGGCTCTTATTGCTATGGCCATACAAAATGCTCCACAAAAGAAAGTAACCCTGAGCCAGATATACAAATATGTGGAGAACTATTGTACTTTTTAAAACAAGCGAAAAGCAGGATGGCAAAATTCAATTAGGCACAATTTGTCTCTGAACGACTGTTTTCAGAAAGTGTCAAGAAAGGAGGATGACCCAGGTAAGAACATGACTTCAATTATCTAATTAATTATATTTTTTAGCAGCAATAGTATTAGCATTTTCCATCGAGTTGCACTTGGTTTTTTATTTTACAAACAAAAATAAACAATTTTAGCAGAAAATTCTACTATAAGTATTTTTTGTTATAAATGTATTTTTTCATAGATATTTTGAGTTTTAGTTTTAGTTCCAAATTCAAACAGGAAAAAAATTGTTTTAATTAAAAAAAATGTTTCAGAAAGTTTTGAAAAACTGCTTTAACCCCTTCCTGACATCAGACGTACTATCCCGTCGAGGTGGGGTGGGCCCGTATGACCACCGACGGGATAGTACGTCATCACCGATCAGCGGCGCTCACGGGGGGAGCGCGGCCGATCGCGGCCGGGTGTCAGCTGCATATCGCAGCTGACGTCCGGCACTATGTGCCAGGAGCGGTCATGGACCGCCCCCGGCACATTAACCCCCGGCACACCGCGATCAAACATGATCGCAGTGTACCGGCGGTATAGGGAAGCATCGCGCAGGGAGGGGGCTCCCTGCGGGCTTCCCTGAGACCCCCAGAGCAACGCGATGTGATCGCGTTGCTGCGAGGGTCTCCTACCTCCTTCCTGGCTGCAGGTCCCGGATCCAAGATGGCCGCGGCATCCGGGTCCTGCAGGGAAGGAGGTGGCTTACCGAGTGTCTGCTCAGAGCAGACACTTGGTAAGCCTGCAGCCCTGCACAGCAGATCGTCGATCTGGCAGAGTGCTGTGCACACTGCCAGATCAATGATCTGTGATGTCCCCCCCTGGGACAAAGTAAAAAAGTAAAAAAAAATTTTTCCACATGTGTAAAAAAAAATAAATAAAAAATTCCTAAATAAATAATAATAAAAAAATATATATTATTCCCATAAATACATTTCTTTATCTAAATAAAAAAACCAAAACAATAAAAGTACACATATTTAGTATCGCCGCGTCCGTAACGACCCAACCTATAAAACTGCCCCACTAGTTAACCCCTTCAGTAAACACCGTAAGGAAAAAAAAAAAAAACGAGGCAAAAAACAACGCTTTATTACCATACCGCCGAACAAAAAGTGGAATAACACATGATCAAAAAGACTGATATAAATAACCATGGTACCGCTGAAAACGACATCTTGTCCCGCAAAAAACAAGCCGCCATACAGCATCATCAGCAAAAAAATAAAAAAGTTATAGTCCTGAGAATAAAGCGATACCAAAATAATTATTTTTTCTATATTTTAGTTTTTATCGTATAAAAGCGCCAAAACATAAAAAAATGATATAAATGTGATATCGCTGTAATCGTACTGACCCGACGAATAAAACTGCTTTATCAATTTTACCAAACGCGGAACGGTATAAACGCCTCTCCCAAAAGAAATTCATGAATAGCAGGTTTTTGGTCATTCTGCCTCACAAAAATCGGAATAAAAAGCGATCAAAAACGGTCACGTGTCCGAAAATGTTACCAATAAAAACGTCAACTCGTCCCGCAAAAAACAAGACCTCACATGACTCTGTGGAGCAAAATGTGGAAAAATTATAGGTCTCAAAATGTGGAGACGCAAAAACTTTTTTGCTATGAAAAGCATCGCTGGTTTCACACTTGCGTTTTTGTCTGCAGCGTTTTTTGCACAAAAAAACGCATGCGTTTTTTCCCTATATTTAACATTGAAAACGCATGCAGTTTTTTTGTACGCGTTTGGTCGCGTTTTCAAACGCATGCGGTTTTTTTCTGCATGCGTTCATTTTCAGAAATACAACCTGCAGTATTTTCTTGCGTTTTTAAGCACATGCGTTTGTTTGCGTTAAAAACGCATGCATTTTTATCGAAAAAAAACAGAAAACACACTGAAAAGCCACCCACCACCATCAAGGTGATAAAGGGATCCAAACCCTAACCCTAACTCTACCCCTAACCTCACCCCTAACCATTTAATGAACATTTTCTGACAGTCATAGTGCCACGTATTTCAGTGCCACGTATTTCAGTGCCACGTATTTCAGTGCCATGTATTTCAGTGCCACGTATCACGTATTTCAGTGCCACGTATTTCAGTGCCACGTATCACGTATTTCAGTGCCACATATTTTAGTACCACGTATTTCAGTGCCACGTATTTCAGTGCCACGTATTTCAGTGCCACGTATTTCAGTGCCACGTATTTCAGTGCCACGTATTTAAGTGCCACGTATCACATATTTCAGTGCCACATATTTAAGTGCCACGTATTTCAGTGCCACGTATTTCAGTGCCACGTATTTCAGTGCCACGTGTTTCAGTGCCACGTATTTAAGTGCCACGTATCACATATTTCAGTGCCACGTATTTAAGTGCCACGTATTTCAGTGCCACGTATTTCAGTGCCACGTATTTCAGTGCCACGTATTTCAGTGCCACGTATCACATATTTCAGTGCCACGTATTTCAGTGCCACGTATTTCAGTGCCACGTACTTCAGTGCCACGTATTTCAGTGCCACGTATTTCAGTGCCACGTATTTCAGTGCCACATATCACGTATTTCAGTGCCACGTGTTTCAGTGCCACGTATTTAAGTGCCACGTATCACGTATTTCAGTGCCACGTATTTCAGTGCCACGTATTTCAGTGCCACGTATTTCAGTGCCACGTATTTCAGTCACGTTTAGGGTTAGGGTTAGGGCTAGGGTTGGAGGTAAAGTTAGGGTTGGGGCTAAAGTTAGGGTTGGGGCTAAAGTTAGGGTTAGGGTTTGGATTACATTTACGTTTGGATTAGGGTTGGGATTAGAATTATGGGTGTGTCAGGGCTAGGGGTGTGGTTAGGGTTACCGTTGGGATTAGGGTTAGGGGTGTGTTTGGGTTAGGGTTTCAGGTAGAATTGGGGAGTTTCCACTGTTTAGGCACATCAGGGGCTCTCCAAGCGCGACATGGCGTCCAATCTCAATTCCAGCCAATTCTGCGTTGAAAAAGTAAAACAGTGCTCCTTCCCTTCCGAGCTCTCCCGTGCGCCCAAAAAGGGGTTTACCCCAACATATGTGTTATCAGCGTACTCGGGACAAATTGAACAACAACTTCTGGGGTCCAAGTTCTCTTGTTATCCTTAGGAAAATAAAAATTTGGGGGGCTAAAAATCATTTTTGTGGGAAAAAAAAGATGTTTTATTTTCACGGCTCTGCGTTATAAACTGTAGTGAAACACTTGGGGGTTCAAAGTTCTCACAACACATCTAGATAAGTTCCTTGGGAGGTCTAGTTTCCAATATGGGGTCACTTGTGGGGGGTTTGTACTGTTTGGGTACATCAGGGGCTCTGCAAATGCAACGTGACGCCTGCAGACCAATCCATTTAAGGCTGCATTCCAAATGGCGCTCCTTCCCTTCCGAGCTCTGTCATGCACCCAAACAGTGGTTCCCCCCCACATATGGGGTATCAGCGTACTCAGGACAAATTGGACAACAACTTTTGGGGTCTAATTTATCCTGTTACCCTTGTGAAAATACAAAACTGGGGGCTAAAAAATCATTTTTGTGAAAAAAAAAAAAAGAATTTTTATTTTCACGGCTTTGCGCTATAAACTTTAGTGAAACACTTGGGGGTTCAAAGTTCTCAAAACACATCTAGATAAGTTCCTTGGGAGGTCTAGTTTCCAATATGGGGTCACTTGTGGGGGGTTTGTACTGTTTGGGTACATCAGGGGCTCTGCAAATGCAACGTGACGGCTGCTGACCAATCCATTTAAGTCTGCATTCCAAATGGCGCTCCTTCCCTTCCGAGCTCTGTCATGCGCCCAAACAGTGGTTCCCCCCCACATATGGGGTATCAGCGTACTCAGGACAAATTGGAAAACACATTTTGGGGTCCAATTTATTCTGTTACCCTTGTAAAAATACAAAGCTGGGTGCTAAAAAATCATTTTTGAGAAAAAAAATAAAAATTATTTTCACGGCTCTGCGTTATAATCTGTAGTGAAACACTTGGGGGTTCAAAGCTCTCAAAACACATCTAGATAAGTTCCTTAGGGGGTCTACTTTCCAAAATGGTGTCACTTGTAGGGAGTTTCAATGTTTAGGCACATCAGGGGCTCTCCAAACGCAACATGGCATCCCATCTCAATTCCAGTCAATTTTGCATTGAAAAGTCAAATGGCGCTCCTTCCCTTCCAAGCTCTGCCATGCGCCCAAACAATGGTTTACACCCACATATGGGGTATCATCGTACTCAGGACAAATTGCACAACATTTTTTGGGGTCCAATTTCTTCTCTTACCCTTGGGAAAATAAAAAATTGGGGGCAAAAATCATTTTTGTGAAAAAATATGATTTTTAATTTTTACGGCTCTGCATTATAAACTTCTGTGAAGCACTTGGTGGGTCAAAGTGCTCACCACACATCTAGATAAGTTCCTTAGGGGGTCTACTTTCCAAAATGGTGTCACTTGTAGGGAGTTTCAATGTTTAGGCACATCAGGGGCTCTCCAAACGCAACATGGCGTCCCATCTCAATTCCAGTCAATTTTGCATTGAAAAGTCAAATGGCGCTCCTTCCCTTCCAAGCTCTGCCATGCGCCCAAACAATGGTTTACACCCACATATGGGGTATCATCGTACTCAGGACAAATTGCACAACATTTTTTGGGGTCCAATTTCTTCTCTTACCCTTGGGAAAATAAAAAATTGGGGGCAAAAATCATTTTTGTGAAAAAATATGATTTTTTATTTTTACGGCTCTGCATTATAAACTTCTGTGAAGCACTTGGTGGGTCAAAGTGCTCACCACACATCTAGATAAGTTCCTTAGGGGGTCTACTTTCCAAAATGGTGTCACTTGTAGGGGGTTTCAGTGTTTAGGCACATCAGGGGCTCTCCAAACGCAACATGGCGTCCCATCTCAATTCCAGTCAATTTTGCATTGAAAAGTCAAATGGCGCTCCTTTCCTTCCAAGCTCTGCCATACGCCCAAACAGTGGTTTACCCCCACATATGGGGTATCAGCGTACTCAGGACAAATTGTACAACAACTTTGGGGGTCCATTTTCTCCTGTTACCCTTGGTAAAATAAAACAAATTGGAGCTGAAATAAATTTTGTGTGAAAAAAGTTAAATGTTCATTTTTATTTAAACATTCCAAAAATTCCTGTGAAACACCTGAAGGGTTAATAAACTTCTTGAATGTGGTTTTGAGCACCTTGAGGGGTGCAGTTTTTAGAATGGTGTCACACTTGAGTATTTTCTATCATGTAGACCCCTCAAAATGACTTCAAATGAGATGTGGTCCCTAAAAAAAAATGGTGTTGTAAAAATGAGAAATTGCTGGTCAACTTTTAACCCTTATAACTCCGTCACAAAAAAAATTTTGGTTCCAAAATTGTACTGATGTAAAGTAGACATGTGGGAAATGTTACTTATTAAGTATTTTGCGTGACATATGTCTGTGATTTAAGGGCATAAAAATTCAAAGTTGGAAAATTGCAAAATTTTCAAAATTTTCACCAAATTTCCATTTTTTTCACAAATAAACGCAAGTTATATCGAATAAATTTTACCACTAACATGAAGTACAATATGTCACGAGAAAACAATGTCAGAATCGCCAAGATCCGTCAAAGCGTTCCAGAGTTATAGCCTCATAAAGGGACAGTGGTCAGAATTGTAAAAATTGGCCCGGTCATTAATGTGCAAACCACCCTTGGGGGTGAAGGGGTTAATGACTAGAATTTCCCTATACATTTTTGCAATAGTTTTTTTTATTTAGTATATCGGTAAAAATTATTTCATTTTCATAGATTTTTGTTTTAATAATTTGTATTTTAGTGCTGCTATATTTTAATTTATATTTTGTTTATATTTCATTCTGTTATAATAATTTTTTTCTCACAATGTTTAGGCAAAGGCAATTACTGGACACTGGATCCTAACTGCAAAAAGACGTTTGACAACGGGAAATTTCACCGGACAAAAAAGCGCACATCAGAGTCCAATAAGGGTGAAGAAGGTCACCCAGTTCTAGAGAGGAAAAGTGGTGAAAGGCCATCTATGAGTACCCCATCATCCACCGTGGTGGAAGCATCCTCTGAAGATCTGAAGAGCACAGCTCCTTCAGAAATCACATCAACCGCTTGTTTGAACAACTTTTTTAGCAGTATGACTTCCTCCTTGGACTCCACCTCAATGACCTCCTCCTTGGACTCCACCTCAGCTAACAGGCAGATGTCTCTGGGCTTGGTCAATGAACTCTCCCAGAGGAACATCACTGGACTAAGGGTATGTGCACACGTCCAGATTTCTTGCAGACATTTCCTGAAGAAAACCGGAAATTTTCTGCAAGAAATCCGCATTTTTTTTTTTGCGTTTTTTTTTAGCATTCTGCAAGCGTAATTAGCTTGCAGAATGCTAAAGTTTTCGAAGCGATCTGTAGCATCGCTTGGAAAACTGACTGACAGGTTGGCAACACTTGTCAAACATAGTGTTTGACAAGTGTGACCAACTTTTTACTATAGATGCTGCCTATGCAGCATCTATAGTAAAAGATAGAATGTTTAAAAATAATAAAAAAAAATAAAAAAAGGTTATACTCACCTGCAGACAGCCTATCTCCTCAGCGGCATCCGTTCCTATAGATGGTTTGTGTGTGAAGGACCTTCGATGACGTCGCGGATGATGTCGCGGCTTGTGATTGGTCGCGGAGCGGTCACATGACCAATCACAAGACCGCGACGTCATCGCAGGTCCTTCACACAGATCATCTAAAGGAACGGAAGTGGCAGCATGCACCAGAGAGGCGGGAACACTCCGGGGGCCATCAGAGGGTGAGTATATGACTATTTTTTATTTTAATTCTTTTTTTTTACCAATTATATGGTGCCCAGTCCGTGGAGGAGAGTTTCCTCTCCTCCACCCTGGGTACCAACCGCACATAATCTGCTTACTTCCCGCATGGTGTGCACAGCCCCGTGGGGAAAGTAAGCAGATCAATGCACTCCTAGGTGTGCGGAATCCCCGCAATTCCGCATATTTAATGAACATGTTGCTTTTTTTTCCGCGATGCGATTTTTTTCGCGGAAAAAAATGCAACATTTGCACAAAAAATGCGGAATACACTGTAAATAATGGGAGGCATATGTAAGCGTTTTTTTCGCGTTTTTTTTCGCGTTTTTATCACGTTTTTATAGCGAAAAAAACGCGAAAAATCCTGAACGTGTGCACATGGCCTAAGCAGTTACACCTCAGGCTCCTTGGCAGTACAATCGGCAGATTTACAGGACACTTTTCATGTCAACAGAGGCCCCTATTATAATTCTTTACCCAGTTCCCAACCTGTTTTTTTTAAGCATTAACTGTAAATAGTAGTTTGATGACTTACACAATGTACACTCACTGGCCACTTTATTAGGTCCAACTGTCCAACTTCTTGTTAACACTTAATTTCTAATCAGCCAATCACATGGCGGCAACTCAGTGCATTTAGGCATGTAGACATGGTCAAGACAATCTCCTGCAGTTCAAACCGAGCATCAGTATGGGGAAGAAAGGTGATTTGAGTGCCTTTGAACGTGGCACGGTTGTTGGTGCCAGAAGGGCTGGTCTGAGTATTTCAGAAACTGCTGATCTACTGGGATTTTCACGCACAACCATCTCTAGGGTTTACAGAGAATGGTCCGAAAAAGAAAAAAAATCCAGTGAGCGGCAGTTCTGTGGGCGGAAATGCCTTGTTGATGCCAGAGGTCAGAGGAGAATGGGCAGACTGGTTCGAGCTGATAGAAAGGCAACAGTGACTCAAATCGCCACCCGTTACAACCAAGGTAGGCCTAAGAGCATCTCTGAACGCACAGTGCGTCGAACTTTGAGGCAGATGGGCTACAGCAGCAGAAGACCACACCGGGTACCACTCCTTTCAGCTAAGAACAGGAAACTGAGGCTACAATTTGTACAAGCTCATCGAAATTGGACAGTAGAAGATTGGAAAAACGTTGCTGGGTCTGATGAGTCTCGATTTCTGCTGCGACATTCGGATGGTAGGGTCAGAATTTGGCGTAAACAACATGAAAGCATGGATCCATCCTGCCTTGTATGGAGCATCTTTGGGATGTGCAGCCGACAAATCTGCGGCAACTGTGTGATGCCATCATGTCAATATGGACCAAAATCTCTGAGGAATGCTTCCAGCACCTTGTTGAATCTATGCCACGAAGAATTGAGGCAGTTCTGAAGGCAAAAGGGGTCCAACCCGTTACTAGCATGGTGTACCTAATAAAGTGGCCGGTGAGTGTATATAGTTGAGAGGAAGGAGGCTTTTTTTTACTTTTTTTTTTATTAGTTTTGATATATTTTTATATTTATTATTATGCAATAGACTTTGTATGAGCGTTTCAATAAACTGTAAAAAAAATTCTAGTTTTGAATTAAACTTTCATGCTGATTGGGAATGAAAAAGAATAAAAAAGGGGATATGTGACAAAAAAGAAAAAGGGCTTCTATTGTAGGGATATTTATATTGTTTGCAATCTTATTTATCTTGCAGCTATGCACCTCTGTCTATAACCTATCTTTCTGTCTATTTCATATCTATCTTACACTTGTATCGCTCTCTCTGTGTATATATACACTCACTGGCCACTTTATTAGGTA
This sequence comes from Ranitomeya variabilis, assembly GCF_051348905.1. Lineage (NCBI taxonomy): Eukaryota > Metazoa > Chordata > Amphibia > Anura > Dendrobatidae > Ranitomeya > Ranitomeya variabilis. The sequence continues at coordinate 1,119,805,713 of NC_135232.1, read as the reverse complement.
CACCATGCTAGTAACGGGTTGGACCCCTTTTGCCTTCAGAACTGCCTCAATTCTTCGTGGCATAGATTCAACAAGGTGCTGGAAGCATTCCTCAGAGATTTTGGTCCATATTGACATGATGGCATCACACAGTTGCCGCAGATTTGTCGGCTGCACATCCCAAAGATGCTCCATACAAGGCAGGATGGATCCATGCTTTCATGTTGTTTACGCCAAATTCTGACCCTACCATCCGAATGTCGCAGCAGAAATCGAGACTCATCAGACCAAGCAACGTTTTTCCAATCTTCTACTGTCCAATTTCGATGAGCTTGTACAAATTGTAGCCTCAGTTTCCTGTTCTTAGCTGAAAGGAGTGGTACCCGGTGTGGTCTTCTGCTGCTGTAGCCCATCTGCCTCAAAGTTCGACGCACTGTGCATTCAGAGATGCTCTTAGGCCTACCTTGGTTGTAACGGGTGGCGATTTGAGTCACTGTTGCCTTTCTATCAGCTCGAACCAGTCTGCCCATTCTCCTCTGACCTCTGGCATCAACAAGGCATTTCCGCCCACAGAACTGCCGCTCACTGGATTTTTTTTCTTTTTCGGACCATTCTCTGTAAACCCTAGAGATGGTTGTGCGTGAAAATCCCAGTAGATCAGCAGTTTCTGAAATACTCAGACCAGCCCTTCTGGCACCAACAACCATGCCACGTTCAAAGGCACTCAAATCACCTTTCTTCCCCATACTGATGCTCGGTTTGAACTGCAGGAGATTGTCTTGACCATGTCTACATGCCTAAATGCACTGAGTTGCCGCCATGTGATTGGCTGATTAGAAATTAAGTGTTAACAAGAAGTTGGACAGGTGTACCTAATAAAGTGGCCAGTGAGTGTATATATGTTGTAAGGTAGATGCAGGACACACAGTGGATGGGAGGTATGTATCATGGAGGTGGTTGTCCTCTGTAATATAAACATGGAGTAATGCTCTAGCACACAGTACTAAACGGCTTATTTTGTGCATTTGGGTCAGGTTTACAGGCAAAGAAAAAAACAACAAAATATATACATAGTATAACAGATTATGACCAAAGGGAAAAAAATTCCTAAAATATAACTGATTTATGTAGTTAAAATTACCATATAATCACAAAGAACTCTATAGGGTTACTTGTAGTTATCAATCTTATTGAAATGAAATGAAAAAGAAATAGAAAACTAGTAGTATAACAAAGTCATAGGCTTATGGAGTAGACAATAGACTTATTATAATGAACTCTCAATGGATACAGTAAAAAAATAATTGATGTAGCACTAAACCATCTACATAACAGTCATATGAAAGTATGGCATACTGGCTAGAGTCAATGTGCCAGAATATATACAAGTAGAAAACGCTACAGCAAAATATATGATGAGGGTTCACAAAAAAGCAATACCTCCTTAAAGCGTATAGACATAGGCAGAGCATGGGGCCCATCATATACTGGAGCATTATATTGGGGCCCATTCTGTATGGAGCATTATATGGGGCCCATTGGGTATGAAGCAATATATGGGGGTGACCATAATACTGTATGGGCCTCATTATTCAGTATGGAGCACCATGTGATGCCCATGATACTGTGTGGATCATTATATGATGCTCATTATACTGTATGGAGCAATATATGGGACCCATAATACTGTATAGAGCATTATATAGGGCTCATTATACTGTATGGAGCAATATATGGGGCTCATTATTCTGTACGGAGGACTGTGGTGCCCATAATATTGTATGGAGGATTGTACTGTCCGGTTTCTGACCTATTGCAGAAAAAGCAATACCTCCTTAAAGCGTATAGACATAGGCAGAGCATGGGGCCCATCATATACTGGAGCATTATATTAAGGCCCATTCTGTAAGAAGTATTATATTGGGGCCCATTGGGTATGAATCAATATATGGGGCTCTTTATTCTGTATGGAGCAATATATGGGGCTCATTCTGTATGGAGCAATATATGTGGCTCATTATACTGTGTGGAGCAATATATGGGACCCAAAATAGCGTATGGAACATTATATGGGCCCATTGGGTATGAAGCAATATATGGGCTCATTATACTGTATGGAGCAATATATGGGACCCATAATACTGTATGGAGCATTACATGGGCTCATTATTCTGTATGGAGCAATATATTGGGCTAATTATACTGTATGGAGCACTATATGGTGACCATAATACTGTATGGGCCTCATTATTCAGTATGGAGCACTATGTGATGCCCATAATACTGTATGGAGCATTATATGGGACCCATAATACTGTATGGAGCAATATATGGGGCTCATTGTTCTGTACAGAGGACTATGTGGTGCCTATAATACTGTATGGAGGATTGTACTGTCCGATTTTTGACCAATTGCAGAATTTACAATAGATATCACTCATGTAATGTAAGAAGTGAAATCTTTGGCATTCTACTATGCCTATATTTCTTTGCTGTATCAGTGCATCATGAGTTGTAGTATGTGTTAAAGGGGCCCACTGAGACTCACCAGGGGCCCATGACTAAGCTGGAACCGGCCCTGTTTGTATGACTAGTGGTGATAATATATTTATTACATTTTATTAATATACTTTAAAAAACTAAACTTTATGAATGATAACATCAAACATTATAAAACAATAGATCATTATAATGCTTATAACAAGATTTATTATAAAATAAATTAAATTTTCTTAATGTTACTGGTAAAGGTATCAACCACTGAGGGCTCTCAATTCTAAATATTTTGTTATTGGTAATGCATTTACATTTAATTTTTCTTTATCTATTATATTTAATTCTTTATCAGCGTGCATTTTTTTGTTTTTATTTGTAGCTTTTCTTCTCTTTAATATTTTAGCTATGTTTTACACATTTCTTTGCATTATATGTAATTATTGGATGCCTAGTGTATTTACCAATTGTTTTATTTATGTGATTTTCTTTTATTTCATTATATATTTAGAGGTTTTAGCTTTTTCTTTTATACTTTTCCTCATATGTATATTTCAAACATGTCTTTACATGTTATTATATACAATGCATTTATTTTTATTTATTTCATTTTTTTTATATATTTTCACATGTATGTATATTTTAAATATTTTTATTGGTCATTATTGTAAACCTAATGTATTTAAGTCATTTATTATCTTCGTGTTTTTAATTTAATTTTATATATCCTTTTTACATGTATTTCGGAAACACCATCTTTCCTGCACCTCTGATTAGTGGATGCACTAGGACCTGACCCCCTGCTGGGTGGTCTAAGACCCCTCCCTGTCATAATTTACATATGACTGAAGGGAAGAATCACAGACAACTAGTGTTGAGCATTCCGATACCGCAAGTATCGGGTATCGGCCGATACTTGCGGGTATCGGAATTCCGATACCGAGATCCGATACTTTTGTGGTATCGGGTATCGGTATCGAAACAACATTAATGTAAAAATGTGTAAAAGAGAGAATTAAAATAAAAAATATTGCTATACTCACCTCTCCGACGCAGCCTGCACCTTACCGAGGGAAGCGGCAGCGTTCTTTGTTTAAAATTCGCGCTTTTCTTTCCTTACGTGAGGTCCCGGCTTGTGATTGGTCGCGTGCCGCCCATGTGACCGCAACGCAACCAATCACAGCAAGCCTTGACGTAATTTCAGGTCATTCAGTATTTTAAAATTACGTTCCGGGTTTGTGATTGGTTGCGTCGCAGTCACATGGGCGACGCAACCAATCACAGCAAGCCGTGACGTAATTTCAGGTCCTTAAGGATTTTAAAATTACGTCCCGGCTTTGTGATTGGTTGCGTCGCAGTCACATGGGCGACGCAACCAATCACAAGCCGTGACGTCACGGGAGGCTGGACACGCGCGCATTTTAAAATGCGCGCGTGTCCAGCCTCCCGTGACGTCCCGGCTTGTGATTGGTTGCGTCGCGGTCAACCAATCACAAGTCGGGAGGCTGGACACGCGCGCATTTTAAAATGCGCGCGAGTCCAGCCTCCCGTGACGTCCCGGCTTGTGATTGGTTGCGTCGCGGTCAACCAATCACAAGCCGGGAGGCTGGACACGCGCGCATTTTAAAATGGCTTCCCGGCTTGTGATTGGTTGACAGCGACGCAACCAATCACAAGCCGGGACGTCACGGGAGGCTGGACTCGCGCGCATTTTAAAATGCGCGCGTGTCCAGCCTCCCGTGACGTCACGGCTTGTGATTGGTTGCGTCGCCCATGTGACTGCGACGCAACCAATCACAAAGCCGGGACGTAATTTTAAAATCCTTAAGGACCTGAAATTACGTCACGGCTTGCTGTGATTGGTTGCATTGCGGTCACATGGGCGGCACGCGACCAATCACAAGCCGGGACCTCACGTAAGGAAAGAAAAGCGCGAATTTTAAGCAAACAACGCTGCCGGTTCCCTCGCTGAGGTTCAGGCTGCGTCGGAGAGGTGAGTATAGCAATATTTTTTATTTTAATTCTTTATTTTACACATTAATATGGTTCCCAGGGCCTGAGGGAGAGTTTCCTCTCCTTCAGACCCTGAGAACCATCAGGAATACCATCCGATACTTGAGTCCCATTGACTTGTATTGGTATCGGGTATCGGTATCGGATTGGATCCGATACTTTGCCGGTATCGGCCGATACTTTCCGATACCGATACTTTCAAGTATCGGACGGTATCGCTCAACACTACAGACAACCTGTCTGATGCAAGTGTTCAACCAAATTGTATACCTTTTGTATTTAGGGTAGTAGAAGAGTGCTTGCATGACTATGGCAGAGATGCGAATAAATTCGTCTTAAGAGTGCACTGGATTCATTCACTTCTATGGCATAAATTGGGATCCATTTTCAAAATGCGCTTTTTTCTAACAGTTGGCGGAGCTGGTGTAAAAATGAAAAAAAAAAGTAGCAACTAAAAATGTGCAATTTTTTCTATGGTTTTACTCCAGAAATCTGGCAAAAACTGCTAGCTGAATCAGGGTAGGGCTTCTATGGGAAATCATCCATTTGATGGAGCAGGCCATGATGTCAAATGACAAAGACTACTGTATCTGAATGATGCAGATTGAAATTAGCTTGTAGCCAAAAAGGTGAAAGACGATTCCATGCGGACGTCGGCTTCATCTGCTCTGGATATGATTTTAACAACCATGAGCTGAGTCCACCGGTCTACTCTCCCAACCAGCACAGATTATGGGAAGAGAAATTTTGGTTCCAACTACAAAACATTGGGCTATGTGCACCCACCATTAAGTATTTATCTTTCCACACTGGAAAAACATGAGCGCAGGGCGAAGTGTACAAGTTTAAAGTGAAGTTGAACCAATCATCCAGATGGCAGATACCTTCGCTTTATAGCCACCTTTAGGTTATGTTCGCATTAGCACTGGAATGGAAGAAGAGAACATGACTGCATTATAATGGCGGCTGGGTACTCTCCTGGTTCTGGTGTTTTGGTAAACAAGATTAATGCTGCATATGAGGCTGTTTGAGGAAAAAAAAAAACTTACATAGTTGGAAAATCACTAGTGTGCACAGCGTCTAATTTAATGGTGATCACTTTATAAAAGTTCCAAAGAAACATTTTTAAAAATGTTTGTAAATCTTTGCCTTGAATCTTAAATAAAATAAAAAAAATTAAGAAATACATTTATGGGAACACTTAAACAACAGAATCTAACTCCAAGTAAATCAAACTTCTGTGAAATAAAACTGTCCACTTAGGAAGCAACACTGACAAACAATTTCACATGCTGTTGTGCAAATGGAATAGACAACAGATGGAAATTATTGGCAATTATCAAGACACCCTCAATAAAGGAGTGGTTCTGCAGGTGGGGACCACAGACCACATCTCAGTACCAATGCTTTCTGGCTGATGTTTTGGTCACTTTTGAATGTTGGTTGTGCTTTCACACTCGTGGTAGCATGAGACGGATTCTACAACCCACCCAAGTGGCTCAGGTAGTGCAGCTCATCCAGGATGGCACATAAATGCGAGCTGTGGCAAGAAGGTTTGCTGTGTCTGTCAGTGTAGTGTCCAGAGGCTGGAGGGGCTACCAAGAGACAGGCCATTACACCAGGAGACATGGAGGGGGCCGTAGGAGGGCAACAACCAAACAGCAGGACAGCTACCTCAGCCTATGTGCAAGGAGGAACAGGAGGATCACTGCCAGTCCCTGCAAAATGACCTCCAGCAGGCCACAAATGTGCATGTGTCTGCACAAACGGTTAGAAACTGACTCCATGAGGATGGTCTGAGTGCCCGACGTCCATAGATGGGGGTTGTGCTCAAAGCCCAACACCATGCAAGTTGCTTGGCATTTGCCACAGAACACCAGGATTGTCAAATTCGCCATTGGCGCCCTGTGCTCTTCACAGATGAAAGCAGGTTCACACTGAGCACATGTGACAGACGTGACAGAGTCTGGAGACGCCATGGAGAGCAATCTGCTGCCTGCAACTTCTTTCAGCATGACCGGTTTTGCAGTGGGTCAGTAATAGTGTGGGGTGGCATTTCTTTGGAGGGCCGCACAGCCCTTCATGTGCTCGCCTGACTGCCATTAGGTACCGAAATGAGATCCTCAGACCCCTTGTGAGACCATATGCTGTTGCGGTTGGACCTGGGTTCCTCCTAATGCAGGACAATGAGAGACCTCATGTGGCTGGAGAGTGTCAGCAGTTCCTGCAAGATGAAGGCATTGAAGCTATGGACTGGCCCGCCTGTTCCCCAGACCTGAATCCAATTGAACACATCTGGGACATCATGTCTTGCACCATCCACCAACGTCACATTGCACCACAGACTGTCCAGGAGTTGGTGGATACTTTAGTCCAGGTCTGTGAGGAGATCCCTCAGGAGACCATCCACCTCATCAGCAGGAGCATGCCCAGGCGTTGTAAGGAGGTCATACAGGCACATGGAGGCCGCACACACTACTGAGCATCATTTCCTTGTCTTGAGGCATTTCCACTGAAGTTGGATCAGCCTGTAACTTCATTTTCCACTTTGATTTTGAGCACCATTCCAACTCCAGACCTCCGTGGGATATTAGTTGTGATTTATGTTGATCATTTTTAGGTTTTATTGTTCTCAACACATTCCACTATGTAATGAATAAAGATTTACAACTGGAATATTTCATTCAGTGATATCTAGGATGTGGGATTTTAGCGTTCCCTTTATTTTTTTGAGCAGTGTATATTAGAAGTTAATTGATGTATATTGTACAGGGTAGGCCATTTATATGGATACACCTAATTAAAATGGGAATGGTTGGTGAAATCAACTTTTTGTTTGTGGCACATTAGTATATGGGAGGGAAAAAGTTTTCAAGATGGGTGGTGACCATGGTGGCCATTTTGAAGGCGGCCATTTTGGATCCAACTTTATTTTTTCCAATGGGAAGAGGGTCATGTAACACATCAAACTTATTGATCACAAGAAAAACAATGGTGTGCTTGGCTTTAATGTAACTATTCTTTCATGAGTTATTTAAAAGTTTATGACCACTTATAAAATGTTTTCAAAGTGCTGCCCATTGTGTTGGATTGTCAATGCAACCCTCTTCTACCACTCTTGACACACTGATAGCAGCACCGCAGAAGAAATGCTAGCACAGGCTTCCAGTATCCCTTGTTTCAGATGCTGCACATCTCATATCTTCACAGAATAGACAATTACCTTCAGATAACCCCAAAGATAAAAGTCTAAGGGGGTCAGATCAGGAGACCTTGGTGGCCATTCAACTGTCCAATTATGACCAATGACTTTCTAGGAAACTGCTCGGACCTTACCCCCATAATTGTTGGTATGGTGTGATATATGGGCTACAAAGATAGTGGGGCCATTCTTCATCAATGGAAACCTCAATGCCACTGGATATCTGAACTTGCTTCATGATGATGCGTTGCCCTGTTTATGCGCTGAAGATGACACGTTTCCTGAATTTTTCCAGCAAGATAGTGCACCACCACATTATGGGTGTCAGGTCCGAGCATTCCTACAAGGAATCTGACCCCCTTAGACAAGCATTTCTTCTGCGATGTTGCTCTGTGTGTCAAGAGTGGGAGAAGAGGGTTGCATTGACAATCCAACACAGTAGGCAGCACTTTGAACACATTTTATAAGTGGTCATAAACTTGTAAATAACTCATGAAAGAATAAAGTTACTTTAAAACCAAGCACACCATTGTTTTTCTTGTGAATTTCTCAATACGTTTGACGTGTCACATGACCCTCTTCCATTGGAAAAATAAAGCTGGATCCAAAATGGCTGACTTAAAAATGGCCGCCATCGTCACCACCCATCTTGAAAAGTTTCTCCTTTCCCATATGCTAATGTTCCACAAACAGAAAGTTGATATCACCAACCATTCTCATTTTATTGAGGTGTATCCATATAAATTGCCTACCCTGTAGATGGCAGTGACTTAAAAAAACAAAAAACAAATTATTTTAATGAGAATCTCATAGTATAGTTTATATTACTGATATATTGTTTAATAATTGATTAGTCATCCAAGAAATAATCTATATTACACAAGGTAGAAAAAAAGATACCATAGAGCCTGTACATATACAAAGTAGCAAGATTGTCAATTTCATAGATTAGATATTTATCAATTTTGCATCTTGTGTGACATGATTAGAAAGCATAAACTTATGGGGGGTTTTTTAATTAAAAATTAGTGTTGAGCGATACCTTCCGATATCGGAAAGTATCAGTATCAGATTGGATCGGATGATATTAAAAAAAAATATCGGCTATCGCCGATACCGATACCAATGCAAGTCAATGGGACCAAAATATCGGAATTAAAATAAACCCTTTCTTTCCTTGTAGGTTCATTCTACATGAAGGAAAACAACTAAGAATAATGTAGGATGTATTGGGGGAGGTGGTGGAGACATTAAAGGCATAGAGGTTTAGCCCAATCAAATAGAAAAGCAGGATTTTTAATTTTTTTTTTAAGACGTTCGGAGTTACAAAGATATTGACTATGTTAAGATTTTTTTTATTTTGTCAGATATTGATGTTTCACTACTTCCATGCCCTTCACCTTCTTTTTTACTTCTCCGACACTTTCTTCTTCATCATCCTCAGCAGCAGCATCTTTGACATCAACTTCTAAATCACCTTAATCATCTTCGTCTTCATCTTCTACCTATTATTTTTTTTGTTACATTCTTCATATTATTTTTATTAAACTAGTATTCTTCTTCATATTCTACTTCTTCTTCATATTCTACTTCTTCATCATATTCTTATTTGTGACAGGCATTCCTGTGGTTGTTATCTATAACAGTTTGAAGATTACACCTTTCATTCTGGCTGTCCCAAAAGAGTTACAACAGGATTTGTCCGCATTCAGTTAGGCCTGCAGCAGCAGGCTTTTTCCAGGGGCACCACGAGGATGAACGGACTCACCCCCATACACTGCTTAGTCTTCTTTTGCTTTTAATTTAGATAATATCTTTTGCTCTGATATTTAGTCTTGTGCTTAATGTTCTTCTGCTCTTTGTTCTGCAGCCTCTTGTTCTTCTGCTTCTCGGTCTTCCGGGTCGTCGTCTTTAGGGTCTTGAACTTGGAAATGTAGCAGAAGGTACAAGAAGGCTGAGAAAATGCCAATAACCAGCTGATGGAACTGGAACTCGGATGGCTACCCGAAGGTCCAAGAGCCAATGGAACTACCGAAGACCAGCTGACGTTACTGGAACCCGGTTACTAAGCAGGAGGTACCCGTGCCAGAAAGCACTACCAAGGACCACCTGACGTTGGTGGATTACTGCTGCACACATTGCCGGCTACACAGCTGGGGATCAGCTGACGTTACTGAAACCCAATAACACTGGGTCATGTGTTTTGACTGTGCAGCCTGCACTTCTGAGCATCAACTGGCAGTGTTGAAGCCCAGGGATTACAGTTCAGGTGGTAGAAACATGAATGCAACAGGAGACCTGGATACTGTAGCCAACCAATTATTTAATCTGGAAGAGGAGTGGCAAATTCCTGCGAGATCCAGGCCTTGTTCATTTTCAGAAAAGTAAGCTGGTCAACGTTATCGGAGGATAGTCGCATGCGGTGGTCCATTAGTACACCACCTGCGGCACTAAAGACGCGTTCCGATAATACACTAGCAGCAGGGCAAGCCAGCACCTCCAATGCATACTGGCTTAGCTCTGGCCATGTATCCAGCTTATAGACCCAAAATTTGAAGAGGGAAGAGCCATGTGGGAGGACACTGAGAGGGCAAGACATGTAGTCTGTCACCATCTGACGGAAACGTTGCCTCCTGCTGACTGGAGCCGTCTGTGATGGTGTAGAGCTGTGTGGTGGGCACACAAAACTGTGCCACAGTTGGGCCATACTGGTCTTGCCTTGTGCTGAGGCACTGATTCTGCTCCCTCTTTGTGCAGAGCTTCCTCCACTGCCTCGACGCACTGAGCTGCTTTGTAAAGCACTAGCAGCACTGCCCTCACTTGGACTGGAGAAGATGATGGAATTCACCAGTGTGTCTTGGTACTCCCGCATTTTACGCTCCCGGTTCAACGGTGTTGTAAGTTGTCCCGGTAGCGAGGATCTAGGAGGGTGTACACCCAATAATCAGCTGTGTTCAGAATGTGGGCGATGCGGCGGTCATTTCTCAGGCACTGCAGCATGTAATCAGCCATGAGCTGCAGACTGCCAACTGGCCAAGAAACTGTCTTCTGCTTGAGGCGTGATCTCTGCCTGTTCTGCATCACCCCACCCTCGCTCTACACACTGACTACTGGAGAATTGTGTAACTGCCTCCTCTGGACCGATGTCTTCCTCCTCCATTGACTCCTTCTCATCCTCCTCACAAAGTGTCCCCTGCCTAGGCCTTTGTGAGGAACCACGTAGCGCTGACCGTCCAGAAGCTGATGGAATTGGTGACTCCTCATCCTCCACCTCTTCCACAACATCATCCCTTAGCGCTTTCAGTGTTTGTTGAAGCAGGCAGATAAGGGGGACAGTCATGCTGACTAGTGCATCATCTGCACTCGCCATCCGCATGGAATTATCGAAGGAACGCAAAACCTGGCAGACGTCCTTCATAGTGGCCCACTCAGTGGTTGTGAAGTCTGAACGGCGCAGAGTGCGACTTCTTTGCGCCTGATGCAGCTGGTACTCCATTACAGTTTGCTGCTTCTCACAAAACCGCTCCAACATATGTAACGTGGAATTCCATCTGGTGGGTAGGTCACATATGATGCGATGTTCCAGAAGGCAGAATCGGCGCTGCAGAGCTGCAGTACGTGATCTTGCCATGCTGGAACGCCGCAAGTGAGCACACTCTAGGCGGACCTTGTGCAGCAGTGCATCAAGATCTGGATAGTCCCTCAAAAAACTCTGCATGACCAAGTTGAACACGTGCCAGATATGGGATGTGAGTGAGGTTGCCTAGGGCCAGAGCTGCAACCAGATTTCGGCCATTGTCACACACTACCATGCCTGACTGGAGATTCGCTGGCACAAACCACACGTCGCTCTCCTGCTTGATGGCATTCCAGAGCTCCTGCGCTGTGTGGCTTCGATTCCCCAAAGAAATTAATTTCAAGACGGCCTGTTGACGTTTGGCCACAGCTGTGCTCATGTCGGTCGTAACAGGTAAACGTTCATAGGTCCATGTGGAGGTGGACTGTGATGGCTCCTGCAGCGATGATTCTGAGGAACTTGTGTATGAGGAGGAGTCAATGCGGACAGACTGGATTCCTGCAATCCTTGGAGTTGGCAGAACACGTCCTGCGCCACTCGCATGACCTGTACCTGGCTCAACAACATTAACCCAATGGGCAGTGGGGGAAAGGTATCACCCCTGTCCATGGTGACTGGTCCACGCATCGGTGGTGAGGTGGACCTTGCTACTGATGGTGTTCAGTAGCGCATGTTTTATGTGTCCCTCCACATGCTTGTTGCAGGGTAGGGACGGCTTGCCTGCTGAAATAAAAGAGGCTGGGCACATTGTATTGTGGGACTGCCAATGCCATCAAGTTACGGAAGCTGTCAGTCTCCACCAGCCTGAATGACAGCATTTCAAGGGACAGCAGTTTTGCAATGCCAGCATTCAGAGCCTGTGCTCGGGGGTGGTTTGCTGAGAATGGCCGCCTTTTCTCCCATGCCTGTGCTACCGATGGCTGTAGACTGGGCTGGGAGTGTGAGGATGACTGGGAACGTGGTGCTGTGGGTGGAATTACAATGGGTCTCTGGATAACAGTGCCAGAGGTTCTTCCATGGCGATCCTGGGAGGAAGCCGAACCAGCTGTGTGTGAGCTGGAGGAAGAGGCAACAACACGAGCTGAAGAGGTGGTAGGTGCCGCTGTAGGTTGACCTAGGTCTTCAGTGTGTTTTTGTAACTCCACCGCGTGTTTGGTCCGCACATGTTTCCACATATGTGTGGTATTGAGGTTGCTGACATTTTTCCCTCTTTTGACTTTCTGATGACA